>NC_088361.1:90962184-91027184 GCF_034508935.2 Berghia stephanieae | reverse complement strand
TATTATTATTATTATTATTATTATTATTATTATTATTATTATTATTATTATTATTATTATTATTATTATTATTATTATTATTATACAACTATTATTATTATTATTATTATTATTATTATTATTATTATTATTATTATTATTATCATCATCATTAGCATTAATATTATCATTATCATTATTATCATCATCATCATCATCATCATAATCATCATCATCATTATATTTCTATTGAAATTAGAGATCGTTCCCTTGTGAAGTCGAGATTTTTTTTCTGACTTCCTTGTCCACTAGCTGTGATTACTGAATTAGTTGGGTCTGTTAGATCTAGTGTCCTATCCAAATGGTAGCACGCAATTTCAATTGTCTGTTTCACGCTGTATAAAACGATATAAACTCCGACTCCATGGGCCTAATATCTATGCAAGATTACTTAGTTATATCCAGCAAAATTTTTTTACATAAACTGAGCCCAAGCGTTGTTCTAAACGTTAAATTCGATTGTCACCATCTTAACCATCCTGATGTGATACCCGTTTGAGACAGCAACCACAGGTGAACAGACGTCTTTTTAAGTTTACGTCAGAACGTCTGTTACTGCTGGAAGCATGTTTTACTCGGACAGACGTTGTATAAATAAACACTTCAACATCCCAAGATGTCTGGTTGCCTAGTAACGTAACTACAACACGACCAAAACAACCAAGGAAATAAAAGCCGGAAATTACGTGACACCAACCGCAATGTCAACACTTCGAAAAACCTTTAAAACTTCCTACGTGGTCTTAAGGAAAGCACAATAATACAACAAAATTTAAACAGTGGTGACGTGCTTTTAGTGCGTCGGCTCAAATTTTACCACTCGCCAATTTTCTCAGCTTACGAACGATTTCCGGTTTAATTTTTTTTCCGCTGGCTTTTCTTTTATAAATTGTTTTACTTTACAGTAGCACGGATGTTGAAGGAAATTGCTGTGACAATTTCACAACTATTATTCTTCTGAAAATTTTGGCCTCGTGGTTAGGTAGCACAAAAAACTGGCCAAAACTATTTTAAGCGGGGTTCAAACTCCAAACATTTTCCACAAGCGTAATGTTAATCTCCTACATCGTTTTATGAGTCCTTGGTAAAGGCTCATACCCGCATTCTCTTACCGTATTCAGGTGTCAAATGAGTACCTGCCTGCTCACAGCAACACTCAACATGTAGGACCGGGCACCTTTTAAAGCGCTTTAAGCACATTTCGTGGATATTTCTCTATATAAAACTCAAGGTTTTTAAAAAATTGTGCCAAGATGCCATATTGCTACCTAAAAAGATTTTCAGAATGGATGTTTTGTTGTTAGTTTTATTTCATTGGTTGTTTACAGAAATGTCTAGACTTCGTGTACTTAAACAATAATTACGATATTAACCAAATTATGAATTCAAAGGTTGATCAATTTACAAATTCAGTACGTAATATTGATACAATTATTCGTGCTGATGTTGAAGCTGCCATATCTAATCACGAATAAATATGAATAGGAACAGCCTAACAATTCAAACATCGTCCCGATATTAAGGACTTATAGGAAGGCGGTACATACAGGTATCAAACGGGATCCTATAGACACATGATAACGAATAACTACCAAATTTGAAAATACCAGAGTGCAAAATTTGTTTGTTAGGCTTAATACATTCGAGCGCATCTAATCGTATCTAATCTCGTCTTATCTTCTTAAAGGCTATATAGGTTATTAGAGAGGTTTAGCAGATCGTACGCATCACGCATCACGTACAATCCATCACATGATCATTCTCATTATACGTAGAAATAGTGCAGCTACAGGATTTTGACTGGGTGTCACAGTGTAAACACATTCTGAGATTCATATAATATTGCAAAGCTGCACTATTCTTACCTGTAATGGGAATAATCATATGATAGATACGTGATGCGTGATAGGTATGACCCACCAAACCTCTCTTTTGTCCGCTGTCAATGCCATGAAATTAGAACAATTATCTATTACAAATGTTAGCTATATTATTGTCTAAATAATTTCAATCTATAATCAAATTTTTAAAGTGGACAATAGATCCAATCTCAAGTAATAATCTTCTTTTGTGTAGAATTAAACTAGAATTACAGTTAAACGGTTATTTCAAGGTCAATCAAATTTGATTTTGATTATTACAAACATTAAACAAATACGTATCTAAATGATTTTAACTGTTGATCAATTTCGTAAAGTGGGCAATTAGAACTGACTAGTAATCTTCTCTTTATAAAATTCAACATAGAATTACAACTATAATTTATTTTTTACTAAGTCACCTAATCATTTCCTTCGAAACTCAGATTTATCGGTGAAATATGTAGGTATACGGTTTTTAATTTGTGTTTTAAAAAACAAACTAGTATTGAATGCTGTTTACTTAAGCACCAAGGCATAGCCACTTGATTGTGAATAAAACAAGACATTAAATTAAAAATTAGGACTAAAGTAAACATCATATTAATCTACGATGTCAAAAAATCTTCGTAGAACGAAGATAATGAAAATCAAAGGAGACGAGAAAAATATAAGTTTAAATTAAAGCATATGTAATGATAATCTTATTCTCCAACACACTGAGTATTGTGATAATAATCAGATTTTTAAAACTTTGTATTATTTCTTTGGATTCAATAATTTATTCTCTGTCAATGACTTTAGAAAGAAAGGCTAAGGTAGACATTGCAATAGAGAACATATGATCTTTCGGGTGTTCTTTTGTTTCCATTTTTTAAAAAAATCTTTTCTTTTTGTTCGTTTCGTGATTTAACAATTAGAATTATAGCATCATCATTGATTGTTTGTTGGTATTACAGAGAAGAAGTCCTTAAAATGAAATTGTAAAAGACTAAATGAATCTAATTCACAAAGAAGTGTTAGAATGATTAATTATGATAATTTGAAATATAGATAAATATATATGACTCACTGTCTCAAAGTGGTGTTATGTCGGGATGAACTAAGTGGTAGATGATTAATTTATAGGCATAAATATGAAAATTGGGGTTGTGAATAGATGCAATTTCTTACATTGAAAAACACTCCAAGTTCGTATCTTTTATCATAAAAAATCTGATTTCCCTTTTCAGGTCTGAGTGTCTGAGTCATCCGAACATAATTCCGTTTTGAGACGGTTGGTCACATATATATTATACCAAGATGAAGCACAAACATACATACACACACATACACACACACAGAGGCACATACATTAATGCTAACAAGACATGGTAAAACAAAGCAGTCAGGTCGCAACAAAAGAACAAACAGTGACATGAGCAATAATGGTATATGACAATACATAACCACGAGAAAATAAATGATAAGTAGCTAGTAGTAGTAATAGTAGTAGTAGTTAAAAGTCCAGCTGCTCAGGATTGATGGAGTAAGCATTAAATGTCATAATGAGATCGAACCTGTTGATACACCACATGAGGTATGGAGATATACACACTAGGCATGCGCAGTAAGCCCACGTGACCCATGTTCTATGAAAAGGAAAATAATGTAAAGACAACAAAAGTGAGACAATTGTCTGTGTTAGATTGTATACCAATTCAAAACGCTGGTGTGAGAGGAGACGTCACTCGATTTTTCTGGAAGCTACATTGTCGATTTTAAAATTGAATGCCAATAATATAGAATTAGAATGTGGCCGTCAGGACAGAGATTTCAACTAGATCCGAATTTGTGAATAGCGGTGTAAAAAAAATAAATAAAAACAAATACAGACGATTTTGTTCAATTTAATCAATCGTATCATAATTTGGACAACATGGGTGATTCCTGTTGACATCAGACATCTTGTTTGATGAATTATCTATATACCGAGACGACGATATCTTATGATGTCGTTGCGGAGGGGCAAATTAGATTTTTATAACACTTCGAATCATAAAAAATCATGGTAAGTGACTATTCTAACAAGTAGCGGTTTGCAGTCTTAACATTTTAGCTTTTAAACAAGTTTAAAACAAGGCATCACATAAAAGATTTACTATTAGAAACTTTGTGGATATACTGATGTGAACCAACGAGAAATCAACAAAAGACCCAAAGCAAAATATTGTATTTTTAAAAAGTTTGCTGACTATTTAAAATTTAACATCAAACGGAATAAACGAAATAACGAGCATTTGAATCTTTAAAAAATCCAAAACTGACAAATAAAGATAAAAGTCTAAATTTCTCTGATATTTTTTAGCTATTTATCGTGTTACCCCAACTTCCGCTCCTAAAGTTTGAAATTCATCATTATATGTAATTTTCACCGATACAAGGTTTTCCCTTAATTGGGCTTGCCTTCCGTAAAATTACAACAAATCACAATATTTTTATCATAGGCATTGATATACCCCCCCCCCCAAAAAAAAAAAAACAAAAAAAAAAAAAAAACAATTCGACAATTCTTCTTCTTCTTCTTCTTCTTCTTCTTCTTCTTCTTCTTCTTCTTCTTCTTCTTCTTCTTCTTCTTCTTCTTCTTCTTCTTCTTCTTCTTCTTCTTCTTTTCTTCTTCTTCTTCTTCTTCTTCTTCTTCTCTTCTTCTTCTCTCTTCCTCTTCCTCTTCCTCTTCTCTTCTTCCTCTTCCTCTTCCTCCTCCTCCTCCTCCTCCTTCTCCTCCTCCTCTTCCTCCTTCTTCTTCTTCTTCTTCTTCTTCTTCTTCTTCTTCTTCTTCTTCTTCTTCTTCTTCTTCTTCCTCATTGCTATGTATACAACTCAAATTAGAGGGCCTATTTATATGTGCTTTAATCAAATGCCGTAACTCTAGAAAGACATGAATATAAAAAGAAAACATGTCCCTCGCATATTTATTGATTGAAATGAACCTCGTCCTGGCAAAAACTCTCAAACCTTGGGACATCGCGAGGCAACAGGTTTGAGAGTTTTTGCCAAGATGAGGGTCATTTAAATCTAATGATATTTGGACAATTTTTCTGGCCAAATTACTTGATACGTGTCTTTCTACTAGAGAAAGGCAGTTGACTGGTTAAGCATGATTAGCATTCAAATTTTGATGGAGGTCCGTGTCTCTCATAGAAAACAAGGAAACAATTCAGCATAAGGTGAGAGAGGCAGGATTTCTATTGAGGATCACAAGAGCCGGGTACACTGGAAGAACATAAATAAAAAGTGATGCAAGTCAAGTCAACTCAACATAGCAACAAGTGTCTAAAATACCCACGAGTTCACAACGAATAGAATAACTGGTCGAAGAAAGAAACCAGGACTATGTTCTGAAAAAAAGTTTAAAGCATTATGCCAACCGCTACTTTAGGAAGTGACTTGCTTTTAAATCTCGGCAAGTCGCAGAGAAAACTGCAAATTTTTATCCTTTATTTAGTGACTTAAAGAGAAAAAATACTAGTTTTGTTTGTCTCAAAGAACAACACCCTGTCCTGAAACTTCCAACTTTCCTTGGTGATTTTAAGGTGTCCAATATACATATTGAGAATGTTTCTATCTGAATGTGGCTTAGCAGGTTTTGATGCCTGTAAGATTAATGAGTTTTTTTTATTGTGTAATTGAGACAGAAAAGAAACACACAAAATTGGTAATAGATAGTAAATTTTAAAAAGTTTTAAACAACAAAATACCCATTTCAAACGTCATAAAAAATCCAAACTATTGCATACTCATTATATTTCATAATTTTATACAAAAACATATGTCAGGATAATTTAACACACAGATGGATTGTGAAGCTAACACTTGAGTGTACAATTCCAAGAAAAGAACTCTTTAGAAAAGATCACAACTTTGCAAGACTAAAATTCAACAGTAACAATGGACAAATAACTGCTTAAGACAGCCAGTAAATGAATACAACTTTAGCACTATTGCTGTTTTACCTGAAATATATATCATGGGTAAACGAGATTAACACACACACACACACACACACACACACAAACACACACACACACTCCACACATACAACTATATCAAAAGATAGATATATTGATAGATTGAGAGAGATAGATAGATAGATAGATAGATAGATAGATAGATAGATAGATAGATAGATAGATAGATAGACAGAAATAGATAGATAGAGAGAGAGAGAGAGAGAGAGAGAGAGAGAGAGAGAGAGAGAGAGAGGGAGAGAGATAGGGATCAACTTTACAAAAAAGAAAAAAATAAGAAAACGATAGCTACGTGCAAAACTATCCTTGTCAATATTTCGAAGTTTCCTTTGTTTATTATTGTCATTGGAGTCAGATCAACCTAGAGCATGAAATCAGGGAAACCATGAAATTAGGAAATGTACAGAGCAGACCATGTGGAAGTTTCCTGCAACCATTCGGCACGTAGCTAAAATGTGAATAAATGTAGACCTGTAGTATAATGTTATGTATTTCATTGCAACACGTACTTTTTGCTTCAGTTTCCAGGTCAAAATATAGTCTATGTCTCGCGAGGAAATCCGAATTTTAAAGATTTAAAAAAATAATCTAAAGAGCACAACATTTTCTGATATCACCTTTTAAAATTTTAGGTATTAAATAGAAAACAAACAAACAAATGACTGCAAGTCTCAAAATAAAGGACATTTGTATCTCATTGTCTCTGTTTATATACATGATTTGATTATTTTGCAATTGAAAAGGAAAAAGAAGCGATTTGAAAGTCTCAGTAAAGAGAACAGTAAATATCAAGTTAGATACTAAAATCACTTAACATCAGATAGAAACCATCGTGCGGACAATCACAAAAATGCTAATATTTCATATCGTCATTTACCCTATCCATCTAGTCTACAGTCGTCCCTTTTTTCTCTTCCCCGCTAATTGTATCTCTAATACATTCTTTCCCACGAACTCCCTCTCTCGTCTCTTAACATGTCTAAACCATTTCAATCTATCTTCTCTCATCTTTTATTGATGCATTCTTTACTTCAGTCAACCTCAAAATCTGTTCATTTCTCACTTTATCTTTTCTTGTCCAGCAAAGTGACCATCTCAACATCGTTCATTTCTGCCACCTCAACTTCTTTATCTTGATTCATTGTCGTAGTTGCTGTCTCTAACCCATACAACATTGCTGGTCTTACAACAGATGATATAATTTTTCCTTCAACCTTGCGCAAATTCGTTTGTCATGCATAACTCCAGTTACCTTCCTCCAATTATTCCATCCTGCCAGAATCCTCTTCTTAACACCCATCTCATTGTCCCTATCTCATTGTACAGTTGTTTAAGTTGTGTAAGAACGTCAATTAAGATTGCAAACAACTGTGGGCTGAGTACAGATCATTGATGTAGTCCGACTCTAATATTAAATGGCTCAGGTGAGCCAGCAGTTGTCATTACCACTTTCATACTACCTTCATACACATCCTGGATAACTTTGATATATTTCTCTGTCACCCTCCTTCCCTTAGACAGTACAACATTTCTTCTCTTGGGACTCTATCATAAACTTTCTCCAACGTAAATGAATTAAGTAGAAATGAGGCGAACAATAACAGTTTAACCGAGGAAATCAAAGAGAGTTTTGAAAAGTCATATAAAACTTGAGTTTCGCATTTAGACAATCGGCTCACAACAAATTCGTCAGGACGAAGAGAGAAATACAATATATATATATATATATATATATATATATATATATATATATATATATATATATATATATACATCATTATACAGGTTTAAATATTTTTCTGAAAACGTTTCCTAAGCTATTTATCTTGGAGAAAACAGTTGTATTCCTTATCTTATCTTATCTTCTCTTACCTTTTAAAAGACTAAATATGATAACGTATCCTTTCAATGCCTCATACATGATACGATATTGAAACAATCTTTTAAAGTCACCGTCGTTTTTCGCTTATGATAAACATTAATCATATTCGTATCTTAATGAACTCAATTTCCTTGAAGATCAATTTCTTAAATTTCAGTAAAGAATTAAATCATCCAAAAATATACAACAAAGATGACAAAAAATGAATCTAAATACAATGGAAGTTACGAGGATACAAGCTAGAAAAAAAAACAACGTTGCATCTGTTTGTTCTTTAACTTAGTGACAGACCGACCGGAAGACCAATCAATGTTTTGATTCGAAATATATTTTAATGGTACAAGGATAATTTGAACAGATTTCGTATAAAAGGTTTCTTACAATGAACTTTTAAAACTCTTTTCTGGTCAATAAAAATAAAGCCTCAAAATCCGAAATGCACAAAATATTGATTTATTTTTTATTTCGTTATAATCGTTTTGACTTTTAAAATGTTTTCCTTTGGTATTTATTTCCTTCAAAGTCTTTTAATTTATTGTTTCGCTTGTAGTATATAATAAAAAACAATACAGAAAATGTGATTTAATGACGTGAGCATTGTGTTTTAAAAGAGTTTTTATTTTATGCTTTTCTCAAAAATCGGATTAGTAAATAGGCAAATTGTTCCATTCATATTTGACAAAGCTGTCTGCAACAAACTGATGTGAGGAGAAATAATTAGCACGCTTTAACACGATTGTCCAGAAACTGAACCAAAATCCTTCTTTAAAATAAGATATCTATTTCTTTTAAGTACGTGGACATCACCAGTAATCGAAAATAGTTCACTTCACCAGAATCGAAAATAATGGACTTAACCAGTAATTAAAAATAATCGACTTTACAAGTAATCGAACGTAGTGGATTTTACCAGTAATCGAACAGTTTTAAGACGACGATCTTTTCGTGGCCATTGAAATCTCTGTCATGGCTAGTAAAAATAGGTTTGGACTTAGATTGATTCCATTCCCGTAGTCTTTACATGGGTCACGTTGGCTTTTCAAGAGGGATGGATAGGTTGATGGAGGATTGAAGAGAATTTCGATAGAAGGATGGCAATGGAAATGAGAACAATAGGTCAAGGAGAAGGGAAATTAGGAATCAGATTGGAAGGGAATTAAAAGCACCACCTTTGATTCTTATCGCTACTGACCAATATTTCATTATTATTTGGAAAGCAAAGCTATTGATTTCAATTGAAATTGATGTCCATGCTTTAACAGGTATTTAAAAATCATTTGATCTAGCTTTTATGTTTTGCTTCTATTTTTATGGCTGTTTTTTTTTTCTTTTAAAAAATTAATGGCGATCATGATGTACAAATATACATTCCATATTCCTCTCAAACTAAACAACACAATTTTGGAGTCAGGACTAAAATTAGGAAAGGATTCAGAGTTTAATTCTATGAAATGCCTTTGTCATTGTAAACAGATCTTTACCAGTTGCAATCAGATTCTACCTTTATTATTATTATTATTATTATTATTATTATTATCATTATTATTATTATTATTATTATTATTATTATTATTATTATTATTATTATTATTATTATTATTAAATCAATTGTCATTGGCATTTGGACAATGTTTGAAAGTAGGACACTTTTTAAATAGCATTGATGAAAATATTAATTCTAACATTCAATTCCTTTACAAACTACAATGCATCAATCAAAATGTATTGCAGTGTTATAGGTTTGGGGTAGTTGTGCTACTACTATTAGTACCAGCAGGATATGATGGTGATGGTGGAGTTGGTGCTGATGGTAGTGATGGTGGCAATGGAGGGGTGGGGGGGGGGTGGCAGTGATATTGGCGGTTTGCTAAACTAATGATAATTAAGAAAAATTTCTTTTCCGTGATCCATCCGATTACAATTAATTATTATTGGGGGCAGGTAGCATGGGATTGTTTTAGTTCTAGTTTTGAGTTTTAGTTGTATTTTTAGTTTGAATCGAACAGATTGTAAATGTAAAAGGTTCTGGTGGGCGTGACAGGCGAAGCGAGTACGTAAGAACAGTATAAAATATAGTGAGAGAATGAGAGAGAATGAGAGAGAGTGGGAGGGAGGGAGAGAGAGAGAGAGAGAGAGAGAGAGAGAGAGAGAGAGAGAGAGAGAGAGAGAGAGAGAGAGAGAGAGAGAGAACAGTGGAAGTGTTGCTGAATTGTGGAGCGGTCAAACTACCAGTAAAGGTTTATAATCAATGGCTTCATGATATAGTGGCTTCAACAAAGCACAGTCAACCAACGTTTTAGGTTCATGGAATAAAGTGGAAATAGAAAATTAAAAAATAAATAAATAAATAAAACAGAAGTACGAGAGCCCTTATATAGAATAATGCCTATGGCGCTGATATGACCTAGATGTGTTTGAAGCTCTGTAAAACCCTTAAAAACAAACAAACAAAACATCAAAGCGCTTAACAAGTTGCTCCTAGCCAATAGCAACACGGTAATGTATTGAAGAGACATGACATCTGTAAGCTCCTGTTACATATTTCACTACAGTGAAATTATTGTTACAGTTACCGACCAATAAATACTCATTCACACCCACGAGTGCTGTTTGAGAATGTGAATATTGTGGAGCCTCTTACTACGACTCAACTTTGTCCCGCCAATAATGAGACAATGGTCCTTCAATATTTGAATGCATATGCACTGAATGTAGTCTCAGAGCGTAAGGCCCATGGAACTGTAGTTTATCCCGGCTTCTATAACGCGAAACGGTCATTAGCAATTGCTTGCTACCCTTTGGATAGGACGCTAGTCAATCGCAAAGTACTTTCCGCCAGATCTAACGGACGCAGTAACCCATTTACTGTTGGTTTGACATGGGGGGGGGGGGGGGGGGTTCGGAAAAAATCTCGATCTTGGTCTCTTTGCGTGTGAAGCGAGTGCTCAACCAGCTGATCTATTGGGACCCCTCAACTTCATTGAATGAAGTCTATTTTTGTTAGATGTAGTGCATAGTAAGTGGATGTTTGAGAATAAATAATAATTAAACCCGAAACTTTTGCTGCTCAGACTATTATTTGTTAGAAGCCTCTATATTTTAATATACTCTTTTACTGGTAGTTTTGGAAGAAAAAAAAAAAAAAGAGAAATCGACAAAGCACCACATCGAATGACGTCCCCAATCAAGTGATGAGATAAAATTGTTTCAATGAAATGGTTACAGTAAAAAAAAATATCATCGCATGAATAAAAACGTGATGTGAAATAAAATAAAATCCTATACATGACACCACTTTTTTCTTGTGTAAGTTATATCTAGATATATACCGAATTGAAAATCATGATTTCTCATTTGTTTGAATAAATAGATAAAAATGCTAATTTTGAGTTTTAATTTTTTTTCTAAATTTATGGACAAAACTTGCTAAGTTTTATTGTTTTAAAGACTTTAAAAAGGATTATAAACACATCCTTTGCCAGAACCATTAACTTATCCAAAAAAATTTTAAATCGTGAAGTCTCAGGTTTGAGAATTTTGACTACTTTAGGGTCGTTTTAACTCTTTCTCCCAGCCATTTTCATAGGTTTATTTTCAAAGTATCAACGAAAGAAAATAACACTAGATTCTTTTACTCTATACCGAATCCCAAAAGCGATCTGTACATTTTATACCACAAGCCTTTTTTACAAAAAATTACAGAATGCAGTGTTCTAATTTCTATAACAGAGTAAGGTCTGGGAGAGGATTTTTCGGCCAAAATGAAAAACAAATTCTTTTGTTCGATTAAGCTGTCACCATGATCTCATCTCTCACTCGTCTCTAGTGTTTCACTCATCATGTTTTTGTTGACAATCACATTAAAGCTCCCATTCAATTTGACTATTCTATGTCTTCGAGCTTCTAGCAAGAACATTTGTATTATATCCCGTACTCTGAAAAAACAAAGTGCATAAAAATGGGCAGAAAACTAGTCCTTCAATTATTCATCCATTTCAATGACCCTCAACTTACCAAAAACTCTCAAGCTTGGAATTCCTTGATATGTTTTATTTTATATTACGACAGAATGGCACACTTATAAAATGACAGACCCTAATTCTAACTATAATAGTTTTCAATTTGGTTAAGCATTTTATGTAACTCATGTCTCCAAATGCAATTCCCAGGGTGAAAAAAAAGAAAATCTGACTTTTTAATCATAATTTGTACTGTATTCATCTGGTCCCAGTTCCTTGTCATATCTCTCGATATTAAATTTGAATAATACAAAAAACATGATCTTAGCAAACTATACAAGCCCGTGAACACAGTTCAAAGAAATATCCCCAATAATTAGTTTTAACATTTTTTAGTTGAAGCTTTTGGGAACAAAATAGTATGCATTTTTAACTATATTTTATCTGCAACTATGACAAATGCAGGATTACAGAGGGGTTTTCCGACATGGATATTATGATATTTTTTCAAGTCGAATATATAATCATTGTGGGTTATCAAAAATTGGATTGTCATGTATAGGAAATTTATAAATGGAATGAAACATAGTTAGAAATATAATTCTCAAATGGCAAATAACAAGAATGTATAAAATGTAAAGTTTATAATATAAAAAATATAGATTAGTAGTGTATTTACAAAAATTATCTTTATTTTTTATTTAGTAGACATAACGTCTGACAAAACCAATAGAAATATTATGATAATCGGAAGAATATAATATTTTGTACAGTTTTAATATGGATGAATTTATATTCGAATTTAGATCTACAGATTTTAGATAACAATATGTAGAAACGCATCAATATGTAAAAATAAAACAGGGTGTGATTTACAATATGTTAGTGCTTTAGCTATAATATGATCATGTGTATTGAAATATTGTGAGGGAATTTATAGAAGAAAAGGTGGAATTAACGTGTAACAATTAGTCCAGAGCTTGGAGTGGAGCGCAGCCTTCGTAAACGCATATCCTGATACGCTGCCACGTCGCAAAACAATGCCGCGATCAACAAAAGAAGGCGAACAACGAGTTGTAATCATTAGACCTATAGGGGGTAAAAAGTCGTGACATCCAACCCTCTACTCTTTTGGTTACTAAATCATTGGGGAGTGTGAATGCCACCAGCCCTTCTGGGTACTTATAATGATTAGGCAACGTAAAGGTGGCATAACTATTTCAGAGGTAGGAAGTATAGATAGATTCATAGGATTACGGGACGGAAAAGAGCAATGATTGATGATCTTTATTGATGACCAGTATTTATTTACACCAGAAAATTAGAATACCATCACTCTGAAACCAGAAGATCAATTACACAAGGTTTATGTCCAGTCTTCTGGAAGAGTGGTTTTACAATTCCAATGAATTAGGAACCAGTTTTTGACATCACACTTTTCTTCCCCACTGGATCGTTTATTATTTCCTTGGGCACTAAGAACGACAACTCAAGTTCACGTTCTTTTCGTGAGTGATCGGCACCTTATATTATTGTGACGTGATTATAGGGCACTATCAGGCTTTAGGTTAACTGGGCCTTTATGGGTGGAAAGAGTGTTTGACGGTACGTGGAACATTGTTGGAGCGAAATGTGTCAAACATTAACCATTTGAACCATTTGTGTATTGAAATATTGTGAAGAAATAATTCATAGAAAAAAAGCTGAAATAATTGTGTAAGAATAGCTTTGAGCGGAGTGAGTTGGTGTTTGAAGTGAAATCGTGTTTGAGCGAAATGTGTAAAAAGATAACTGAATCATTAGAAACGTAAGTGAAAAGGTGAGAGGTGTGTAGCTGCGTGAACAAGACTGCCGCATTCTGTTTAAAGAACATTTTTCATTTCATTAAAAAAAATATAGAAAGATATTAGTTCATATGTGACCAGTTGTCTCAAAACGGTATTATGTCAGAATGAACTGCATGCTATAATCGATTCTGAGCTCAGCCTTTGACTTTAGGAGTTAACAATAAATGTCTTCACGGGGAGAGTGAGTTTTGTATCTTAAGTTTCAAAATGCTTACTTTATCTAATTCTGAGCGTTTTATGTAAATCAATAGTCCTTCAGATTAATTAAGTCCATGAAGCCGGAGTTTTTCTTCCAATTTCAATAGCGTGAAACGGACAATAGCAATTGTTTGCTACCCTTTAAAATAAGAAGCTAGTTTGTCGTAACAGGCCCAGCTTAGGATGGACAGAGAGTCAAGAAAAAACCTCTACTGGACCTGGAGTCCATCTCTGTCTCTTTGCATGTGAAGCGAGTGCTGTACTAACTCAGTGATCTGGACCCCATATGGAGAACAAATAGTTAATAAGTTCCCTTTATAAATCCCCTAAGATAAATTTGGCTTTAAGGTTTCTTCCAAGTGAAGAATGGAATAACCCAGGCGTCCGCAGCAGTGAATCGTCTGAAAAGTAATTAATTTAAATGAAAAAAAAATCTTAAATTCCATACTAATTTCTAATATAATAAGTTAACTATAAAAATCCTCGTATTTTAAACATCTGCTTCAGCCCGACAATACCGTTTTAAGACGATAGGCCATGCAATATATCAGGAGGGTACTTTCAAACATGATATTCCTGGCAGAAAATGATATAACTATCATTTGGAATATTTTGGACATCTTGGAACCACAAGATAAAAAAGGAACCTTTAAAATATGTACTCTGAATAAATTAACACAATAAATTTTGCTTTTAAAAAAACCCCCAAAAACTCGTCCATATCGATCAAGTAAAATGACCAACTAAGATTGTCTTGATCCTGTTTATTCCAACATAACTACAGCTCCTTCAGAACCCCCAGGCCCATGGAACCGGAGTTTATCTCTGTTTCTATAACGTGAAACGGACAATAGTAATAGCTTGCTACCCTTTGGAGAGGACGTTGGTATATCGCAACGGACTTTCCGGCAGATCAAACAGACCCAGCTACCAAATTTACTGCTGGGTGGACAGGCGGTCAAGAAAACAGTCTTGTCTGCACCTGGAATATATTATATCGGTCTCGTTGCTTGTTAAATGAGTATTTTCCCGTTGATCTATTTGGACTTCCATCGTGTCCACAACTCTCAAATTTGAGGCTTTTTACTTTAAGAAGTCCTAGGTTCGTAATTTATAAAAAAACAACCCAACAACGTGAGGGTCATTTCAATCGATCGATATTTAAAGGACGCATTTTCTGGCCAATCTTTTTTTAAATGTACGACATTATTGTTCTACGACGCAAAGAGGGCAAATATTTTCCTCTTAAATCCACTAAATAAATGATGAAAAAATAGCAGTTTTTACCGAATGATAAAAGAAATAATTAGCATATTTTGAAAGTCCCTTCCTCATATGATGTAAAAGATTTCTGGTTACAAATGAAAAATGTGGTTTTGTCATAACACGGCAGCAGAACATTATTGTGACTGTTTAAAGCAAATAAACGTATACCGAGATTTAACTTCATTTTTCTTTTCATAAACTAAAAATTTGATAAATCTGGATATTTATAAGGACATCGTATATACAAAAAGAAACACACCCTGAAAAGTCGCAGTATCTACTTCTGAATCTGAGTATGTGTCAGTTTAATATGATAATGATAATATCAATAATAAAAAGGACATCTAAATAAACTATTATATTTGTTTCTGAAAACCACGTCTATTAAAAATAAACTCTATTTCTATCTTCTTTTATTTTTTTTTGTAGTCAATCAAATGTGACCCACCATTTCAAAACGGTATTATATCAGGATGAATCGGGATTCTAAAATTGAATGTTGATTTGAAATGATAATAAATTATATCAACTTTCACTTCCATTGCAACTGGGTGAACAGGAGGTAAAAAAACAACAATAGTCTTGACTGCACAAGGAATATTATAGTTCAGTCTCTTTGCACAATATCTGTCTTCGTCTAATAAATTGAAGCTTACAATTCAACACTTATCGTTATTAATTCATTGCATCGTAAGAAATAGAGATATTCGGTCAATCTCCATGACAACGAATGAAAATAAATCCCAAGTTTCACACTTGTGACTATTTTTTCAATTTCCTACAACTAGTTCATGGCGATAAAATATACCGCTCTGAGACGGCGGGTCACAAATGATGATTTGTATCAAATGCCAAAGACAAGGAGAGAATACAAAGTGGAAAAAAAAACCAAAACAAAAAAAACCCTGAAATTAATTTCACCCCTGAGCAAAATCAATTCTCACCTTTGCCATGTCGACCAATGTACTCTGGTTTTCCGTCAACTTCCGCTGGTCCATTTTTACACGGCGTAAACTGAGGAAGGCAAAATGTAGAAAAATGTCGAATGTATTTAAAACATAGAAAAGGAACCCCCCCCCCCCCCCCCCCCCCCCGGCCCCACAAAAATAAAAATAGATAGAAAAAAAAGAAGAACAATAAAAAACAAAAACAATACAAAAACAAAACAAAACAAAACAAACAAATACCAAAAGATCTATTTTTTTAAAATAACAAAAAAAAAAAACACACACACACACCAAAAAAAAATATATACAATTGGTACGACACTTGCCATCGGCACGGAAGATCCACTGATCGACTACTCCTCTTATTGGCGTTTAGTCCAGTCTTTGTAAAAGGCTCATAACTAACATTATCTCACAGTACTCAGGTGAATGATCAGTATCTGGCCGATAAAAGTGATGCCTCTATCGGGAAAAAAAATGGTAACATTGCCTTATAGACGCCATAACTCGTCCTATCTGCGCCCGTGGGAAGCGTGGCTTAGCGGTATAGTCTTTACTTCGTACTCAAAAGGTACCAGTTCGACTACCCGCCTCACTGCCTGACCTTGAGCAAGTCAACTCGCCATAGCTCACTTTGCGGTGCTGCACTGCGGCTGACGCCTGTGTTATTCCAGTCTTCCCTTGAAATAGACCCTAAAGACAAATTTCCCCTTGGGGATGAATGAAGGTAATTTTACATTTTTTAATTTTATTTATAGCAAGTGTTGCTCCTGGCTAGAGACCCCTTTGTAAAGCGCTTTGAGCACGTTTAGTGGATATTGCCCTAGATAAATTCACACGTTGAAAACAAAACAAACAGAAAACAAACAAACAAAACCAAATTGAACAGCTATTGGGTCAAATGATAATTTGTCCACATTTTTTGACACTTTAACTAGTACTGACTTCTGGTTGGTGCCAGACGACGTGTGCGTATTTGCAGGTCTGATAGCCCAAATCGTTAACGGCTCATTGTTG
Organism: Berghia stephanieae; assembly: GCF_034508935.2. Classification (NCBI taxonomy): domain Eukaryota; kingdom Metazoa; phylum Mollusca; class Gastropoda; order Nudibranchia; family Aeolidiidae; genus Berghia; species Berghia stephanieae. Next base: position 91,010,163 of record NC_088361.1, on the reverse strand, counting down.
TAATTGAAATACTCTCATACCAACTAAAATTATAGTTCATTACAGTGGTGTTAAATCAAACCACGCCCCTCAGACGGGCAGTTGTCCGAATGTCAACAATGTCAGCTATTGCTAAAGTAAGCACACTGCACGGCATAACAATGTATGAGATGTGTTTTCGTAAAATACTCCCTAACTATATACGCCTTATCAATCGTACCATCTCTGAAAACTATGTATAACCTTTTCTGATTGATGAGCGAATTAAGTAAGAACTACTCACACAACTAGCGGTCGGAAAACAATAATAAAGATCAGAGTGAGTCAATTCCTCCATCGTGTTGTTTTGTCAACAACCAGCTTTGTTTGTTCGAGCGGACCTTATATATATTTTTGCTATTAAGCTATATTAACCCTCTCCTTACCACCCATAGAAAAATCATCACATTCGTCACGATGCAACAGACAATTTTCTCATTCTGATTTCTCTTGTACATCACAAAATTTAAAGAAATACTTTGAGTACAGCTATAGATACCAAACACTGCTGTAGAGCTCACTTGTTACTTTTTGTTTGAGTAAGAAAAGTCTATTCTTGTGTTGGTTTGGAGTAAATTTTCGGGGGAAATTCTACAAATAGCTGGTAAGGAGAGAGTTAAAATCAGGTTTTCCAAAAATGAGAGGGTTAGAGGTAGAACAAAATTGACACTCAGCTCTTTGTCATTGTTTTAGCCAGCCATTTTATAAATAGTTCTCACTTAATTGTAGTAATCAGACTATAAGGTTCAAGGTTCTACTGTAGAGTTAATGTGTTGATACATTATATCCGGCTGGCGGTTGTTCTGAGTTTATGAACTAAACGCATAGCATCAAAACTATACGATTCTTAAAGTCTTGCTTTTTGGAATTCCGGGGGTGTGCCCAATCGCTGTACGAGCCTGCGAGTGCGGGTTGGGAACAAAGTTCGAATTCCAAAACGCAGGAGTGTAAAAAATCTTTTATTCTACCCCTCAATCGATTCCCATTTCGTTATCTCTGAATAAAGGACATGTGCAAAACTACTTTAATCGTACTCTTTATAAAAACATCTAATTTCAGTGAAATTTAAGCTTAATAATTATTTTAAACGTATCATTACGCGTTACTATTTATGTTCATTGTTCAACCCAGAGAAAATGGTAATTAAAAAATCCCTTTTGACGTCCTTTTTTTTAAAAAAAAAAAAAGACCCGCCTCCCTCCTTCAAATAAAATATGAAAAGTAAAAACATAGAATCAAATAAAAATAAAATAAAAAAGAACCCCCCCCTCCCCAAACAAAACCAAATAAATAAAAAAAACAAACAACTTAGTATTGGTGTCTCTTTGTGTTGATTGTTACCAAATTGAAGAAAATAAAAACAACTAACTTTCATCATAGCGTCATTCAAAACAATGATAGAAATTATCGCGTTCACAGATCTAGTTACTTTTTTTAGTCATTTAGAAAAGAAAATCAATACCTTCATCCCATTTATTTAGACTTCTTTGTGTTTATCATGATTAAATCGATCAAAATGGAAACAGATTATTGATTGGATGAGATTGATGGATTGTTGCTTTGGAATTTCGTGATATTAAAAAAAAAACACAGTCGTCAAAGGGAATACAACAATGCTGCTTGAAGCTGTGGACTTTAATATGCAATGTACTGAATACTACGAAACACGGAAAGTTTCGAGTTCAAATCGCTTATTCAGCAGATAACAAAAACAGTTAAAAGAGGAATTACTTCACGTGCGATCCATAAACGTAAAATATTGTGTGTTTACTCTTTTAATTAATGACTGATCTGAAGAAGGGCTGTCCAAAAAATCCGCCGATTATTAATATGCTATTTTTAGAAGCAGTTGTTAGACATTTGAAAAGACCTAAATTATAATAGATTTTAAAAAAATATGCATTATTATCATCATTGTCTTTTTCACTCTGGGTCAGGGTATAGGCCATAGACAAACAGTTTCCATCCTTCTCTATCCCGAGCTAACTTTCAATCAATCTGTGAAAAATAGTTGTATAATTTTTATATTCGCCGGTAATTCTGTGCTCGATTATAAATATATTTATCGTTGGCTTTACGGAGCAATGTTTTATTCCCATACCTATTTTAAAAAAAAAGATTAGATTAAATAGATCAATATTATTACTTAATAGTGTCAAGAGATTGGATGAGGTTATTTTTACTTGATAGTATCAGATCTTACGTCGATAATATAACATCCCAGCCCAAACTGCAATGACAGAATATTTCCAAGTATGGAGGGAGACCACCAACATCAATAGTAACTACCCTGAACCATGATCTCTCTACATATCAGAAATTTCTGGATTCAGATGAGGCCGAATTAATTCCTGAAGAACTAAGAAATACTGCAGTGCCCTCCGTACTAAAGTCACAACACGATCTTGACAGCCTCAAAACTCTGGCCCAGGACCGTGACCAATGGAAACAATTAACAACACGGATAGAGAGAGCAGCTATACTCATCGAACATGACTGAATCCCACATTTTCTCAGCAAGCGTCATTCGGACTGCGAAGCTTACTACTACTACTATCGGATGTGAATAAATACCTGTTACAGACCATGGCGGATATTGTAAGAGGGTTAGTATTAAATAGATGAATAATATTGAGAGAAAAAAAACCCCACGTAATCATTGCCATTAGAAAACTTGTCTTCGTTATAATATACTTCAGGATTCCTGATAGCTCAGTTGGTAGAGCACTCGCTTAACACGCAAAAGGGTCCTTGTTTTCGAACTTGAGATTGTTTTCCGCCCCCACCCCCCACCCCTCCCTTTCCATCAAGCAGTATTTGGGTAACTGGATCTTTATATCTGGCGGAATGTACTTGCGATAGACTGGTCTTCTCTTCAAATGGTAGCAAGCAATTTTGCTATTGTCCGGTCCACGCTATATACACTGAGATAAACTCCGGCTGATGAGCTTAATGGCTCCGTTACATACAGAAAGGGAAGACTGAAATAGCCTAGAACTTGAGCATTTATGTAACGCCATATACACTAAACGAGCTCAACGCGCTTTACAAGGGATCCGTAACCAACAGCAACACTAAACATGTAAAAAGAGATGTGACGCCTGCCAGCTACTCATTTTACACTTGAGCGCGGTGAGAAAATTTGAATAAAGAGCCTTTTTCTGGGACTAAAACGTTACCTTTCGGTTCAAAGGTGAGTGTCATTATAATAGATCACATAGCAGCACCAACCAAGGTGAGACAATTCCGCCATACCGTTCGCACCTGAAATATTGACGCCCCCATAGTGGAGTATAAAAAGCTGATACGGGTACTAATGAAGCCATTAAGTTAATGAACTAAATGACATCTAAAACATGTCCTGTTCCATGCTTGGTTTTTACAGAAAAAACCCCAGTCGCTGGAATGAATGAGCTATGGCTCATTACCTTCCTTTGTGCGATGGACATTTAAAAGCAATTACTGGCTTAAGCGCATTAATCAAAATGGGATTTGAGAAAATTGACTACAGTGTTATGACACTATCATCATTGCCATTATGAAGATAGCGATGATAACGATGTTATCGATATTGGTTTTTGGAAAGATGATGATAAACTGTTCAAATTTAGCAATTATGGCAATATTGCTTTACTCTCACAAAATGGCTTTTTATAATTTGGCCAAAAAACGGTAAATATGTCTATGCATTGACTAATAGCACCCAACTTGTCAAACATTATTATAGATAGAACGAAGATGACGTCCCTCGGGTCTTTGTTATTGCTTTTTACCATCCTCGTTTATGAGTAATTCTCACTAAATTGTACTGTATTAACCAGACTATAAACGTTCAATGTTACACATAGCATGTTGTGTTGGTCCCTTGTGCTTCCGAGTGGCAATATTGTGAGTTTCTTAGCCAAGCGCATACTATCTATACGTGGGCATTTAATCAGTTCAATATCAACTAAATATGCTAGAATTGTCTTATACTGGGGTACCAACGCAGCAGCAACACTTAACATGTAGGTCGTGACATGACGTCTGTTAAACAATATTATATCATTTTCGCACAGAGAAAATAATATATTAACGGCATGCTACTAACACGTCAGTACGCGGAAAAAATGTGAGTAAATAGCCTTTACGAAAGAATAAAAAATATTACTACATTAAGATTTGAAGCCTAAAGGCTTAGGGAATGTCCTACAAGTTGGGGTCCATTCGTGTAGATGGATATATTCAGCAAATATTTCCCAACCAAAATGTAATAAAACATTTTGTCAGTGCGCCGTAGCATCGGCATGTTAGAAATAGTAGTAACATTAACTCACTCAAGCCTGGAGATTTTTGCTACTTTTCAAAATTGGATAAAATGTATTAAAAATGAGCATGTACATAATAATATATAGTTTTATTCAACTACAATTATCATGCAAAAACTAACAACATTAGCTTTAATACTACGCCTATAATTGTCTCAGAAAAATTTAATAAGTAGGCATGGGGTCAAAGTAACCTGGGTAAACTAAGGATATAGTCGGTGTGGGTTGAGTGAGTTAAAATAAGTAATGAACCGGATAATGTTTGGGTTTTAAGTCATTTAGCCATTAAGTGGACTTTTGCTTGTAACGGGATGGTGATGGCTGAATGATTTGGGATTTCGATACTATGGAGGATGCCACCCGGAAATGCCCTTAATAAAATTTTAGGCCATGTATTTTTTGATCGATTGTTTAACGTTTAAATTACAAAACTGTGATTATTTTGATACGTCAAGATGAAAGCAACAGAAGTTTGCATTAAAAAATAAACATGACATTAGGATTGATAATCATAAAATTATATAGAACCTACATTCTTATATGGATTTCACAAATTGAACATTATTATCATCATTATCATCATCATCAGTATCATCATTATCATCACCATCATCATCATCATCATCATCATCATCATCATCATCATCATCATCATCATCATCATCACCATCATCATCAGTATCATCATCATCATCATCACCATCATCATCAGCAACAACAACAACAACAACTCCCCCAATACGTGACCTATCACCTCAATGTCCCCTTATATGGCCTAATAGTATGACACTGGACTCCAGGGTTCGAGTCCCGCTCTGAGCGGCGTATATTTGTTTCCGACTGAGACAACGTTGTTAACAGCCAGGTACTAATTTTACACCTATGGTGAGAGAATGTGAGTAAAGAGCCTTTTCCAAGGATTCGACTCTGCGCCGAGCGAGGCTCTAACTCAGGACCTTCCGATCAGAAAGCGAGTGCCATACTACTAGACCAGGCACTTATTTATTATAATGATTATACTGTCGTGGAAATAAATTTATACCGAGATGAATTTTTTGAGCTGTCAAAGGTGGACATTTTATCTAGAAATAAAGTCTGTAAGCGAGTTCAAATGAATCTAGCAACCCTTCTCTGTAAAAATCTAAAAATAGAGTGGATTTCGACGTGGACAACTCACAAAATTAAAAGAAATGTAACATGCACGCACTTATTTATTTTAATGGTTATGGATTCGTGGAAATTGAATTAGAGCAAGACGAATCTTTTGAGACATCAACGGTTGAAAATATGTTTAGTGGTAAAGTCTATAGGGGCGCGAAAAAATAGGCCATTTCTTTGGTTAATATTATTATTATTATTACTACTACTACCACTACTACTACTACTACTACTACTACTACTACTACTACTACTACTACTACTACTACTACTACTACTACTACTACTACTACTACTACTACTACACACATTATTATTATTATTATTATTATTATTATTATTATTATTATTATTATTATTATTATTATTATTATTATTATTATCATTTTGCAATCGGAATTAGACACTCATTATCTTTGCTCTTTCCGGCACAATGCCGTTTTTCGGTGACGGGTCACATAATATACATCGCCACCATTATCACCTCTCTCGTCACCACCTTTTTCATTCATCTCGTTATTTGAATCAATACAAACAGCGGGAAGAACACGTAACAGAAGCGTCATGTGACCATTCTGGTGTGGCGTAACTCTTGTAACAGCAAGTATCGAACAATGACTAAAGGTTTTTTTGTGTTTTCTTTATTAATTTTGGATTTTTTTAAAAAACGAGATTGAAGTTGACGTCACTCGGGTCTTTGTTATTGTTTGTTGCCATCCATGTTTATGAGTAATTCTCACTTAACTGTATTATCCAGACTATAAAAGTTCATGGTTACACACAGTTTTGTGTGTTGGTCCGTTATACTTCCGGATGGCAATGTTGTGAGCTTCTTAGCCAAGCGCATACTATCTATATCGTACCAATACAATATTATTATGTGAAGCAGATTTTAAAAAGAGATATTAAACGTAAAATAACCATAAATATGATATGTGATCAATGGTCTCTAAATCGTTGTATGACTGCATGGCCCGTGTGATTATAATTAAATTGTGAGTTTCACCTTTGACCTTTGAGTTACTATCAATGTCTTTACTGTGTAGAGTCAGATTTGTTCCGTAAATTTCAAATCATTCAAATTACCTTAAAACATGAAACTATTTTTTTACAAATCCTGTTCATTCTTACAAACAAAACACCGTTTGGAAACGGTGGGTCACAAATGATAGTGTCTGTCACTTTAAAAAGTATGTCTATAGGGTTCCAAAGTCGGGACGTCACTTCCTCTTAAAAGCAATCAAAAGTGATTCTCACTTTGAAATCGGTAAAACCGTCAGTCCTCCCTCTCAGACCGATGTTACAAAACATTGAAACATAATTTTAGCAAAGGAAAAAAAATCAATCAAATTGATTTCTTGAAAGCAATTGTGCTCGTAGTATAGACGATAGTTTGATTGTTTCTGCTAAATGTGGAACCGGAAGGACCGTTGCTAGGTAGGTGAGACGTCGTACTTTTAGTCACTAATTGCCCTGAATAAAACATACAAACGTAATCCAATATTCACATATTTCACAATAAATTTAACTCTAGCATCTAAATTACCCCGATATAATATGTTTGGAGGCGGTTCGTCACAAATGTCACCCATCGTTTCGATACGGTAATATGTCGGGATGTTTCAGGTGTCAAGAAAGTTATTTTAAAGTCAAAATGATCAGGATCGTTAGATTATTTTTAGACATTTCAAAAGGTATATTCACTAACCTCAATTCGACGTATTAATTTAACTTGAATTCCTTAATTGTTACTATTAATTTGATTATGAGTTTCAGTATCTTTCCGACTTAATACTGTTTTGAGGTGGTTAGTTAGTTATCAACGTGAAAAGGCGATGCTCTCGATAGGCTTCAACAGTCATGACGTCACTTCCCTCGTAATCACGTTTGGTAACTTAGTAACTGGATCTAAACTACCGGAACAATGGCAGACTCCCTTATGAAATATTTCTCCGAAGAGCATAAACGTGAATCCAGAGGAGAAAAACATTATAGATATGATCATGGTTTGACTTTTATACATTCTGAACACATGACATATGAAAAGTTCTAGCTGGCATAAAGAATAAAAAGTACCAATTTTCTTTGTTTAAAACCAGACTCTCGCCGTTGCTGGGCGGCGTGACGTCAGACTAGTGAATCCAATTATGAAAAGGTCTTTGAATTTAATTTAAGACGTGGGTATAATAAACCCTTTGTCAAGTTGGTGGAGGGGGGGGGGGGGGGGTGAAGGGGAAGGGGAGAGGGTGGGGAGTGCTACGTCAACATAAACACAGGTCTGATAACCAAACACATTTATGGGTTACATAATAAATGTTATCAAATTTCTATCTTGTCTCTTAATATATTGATATATGTAGAAAAAAAATAATTCTGGCCAAAATGAATATAAGTCAATCTGTCGTGTGGTGAGAGAGTGGTACGACTAATTGTTTTCGTTATCCATGTTGACAACTTTATTTTTATCATCACACCTCGCTAATGTTGACACCACTGTCATCTTCATCTCACTCCCATTGAGTAAATCAATACACAACATAGCCAGCGCATATATTAATTGAACACGTACGTTAATTCTGACTAAATACATTTGACAGGACTTTGGCCAAATAACATTTACCTCAAATTATAGCGATCGATTTAAATGACCATCAATTATTCAATGGCCTTTCAAACATAAGACTTCAGAAGTCTGATTTTTTGGGTGGGTTTATAAGTAACAGATTTGAGAGTTTAAATCAATATTTAGATTAATTCTTTTTCTGGCTAGAATGAAATACATGTGTATTATTTGGAAAGTAAAGCAGAGTTGACAAAAAAGATGTTTTGACGGGAAGTAAAGATGTCGAAACCATTAACTATGGTTGTAACTAACTAATGTGGGAGCCGCTATTGTTCACGTTGATTACGAGATAGCTAACTATACTGTCTGAGATTTATATATATATATATATATATATATATATATATATATATATATATATATATATATATATATATATATATATATATATATATACATACATGGAGAGAGAGGCGGAGTGGGGAGATGGATAGAGAGAGGGGGAGAAATAGACACACACACACACACACACACACACACACACACACACACAGAGAGATAGATAGATAGAGAGAGAGAGAGAGAGGGAGAGAGAGTGAGAGAGAGAGAGGGAGAGAGAGAGAGAGAGAGAGAGAGAGAGAGAGAGAGAGAGCTGTTGTTATTAATATTGTTTTTAATGTTGGTGATTTATAGTGACCTGAATATTCGACATTGAGATTATTGTAATTGATAAGTTACAAACAGTTCCGGTAATACTAATGGCCTTTATCCGATGTAGGGATTAAAATCTCTATATCGCTTGAAAGTCTTTTGTTCTTATCCTGTCTATTTAAATCTCTATATCGCTGGAAAGTTGTTTCGTTCTTATCCTATTTATCTATCTATCTATCTATCTATCTATCTATCTATCTATCTATCTATCTATCTATCTATCTATCTATCTATCTATCTATCTATCTATCTATCTATCTATCTATCTATCTATCTATCTATCTGTCTGTCTATCTATCTATCTATCTATCTATTATCTATCTATCTATCTATCTATCTGCTATCTGTTAGTCTATCTATCTATTATATTTATCTAAATGTCTGTCTGTCTATCTATCTATCTATCTATCTATCTATCTATCTATCTATCTATCTATCTATCTATCTATCTATCTATCTATCTATCTATCTATCTATCTATCTATCTATCTATCTATCTATCTATCTATCTATCTATCTAGCTATCTATCTATCCATATATCCATACATCAATCTATATATATGTATATATATATATATATATATATATATATATATATATATATATATTCCCTTTCCTCCTCCTCCTCCTCTCTCTCTCTCTCTCTCTCTCTCTCTCTCTCGCTCTCTCTCTATGACACACACACACACAAACACACACACACACACACACACACACACTGTTATCCAATTTCGCATATCCAGTCACAACGAACACTCAAGTTTTGAAATTAAGAATACCATGTTACACAAAGAGCTCCATCATTTCATTACCTTGGAAACAAGACGCTAAGCTCTAAGTACGTACCTGTGAATTGCCTGTAAAAACTTCCGTTGGTGTGACCTTACTCTGGCTACGTTGACCTTTTTCACAAGCTTGGTATACCGGTATATTAGCCACGTCTCCCGTAGCACGTTGGCGGCGGAATTCTTTAACTGGAGAGAAAAGGGAGAAAATAGATAGTTAAAATAATTTTAAAAAATAGAATTCCTTTTATGCACCACCAAGGGGAAATTTGTCTTTAGGGTCTATTCCAAGGGAAGGCTGGAATAACCCAGGCGTCAGCCGCAGTGCGCCACCGCAAAGTGAGCTAGGGCTAGGTGACTTGCTCAAGGCCACACAACGAAGCGGCGGGTGATCGAACTCGTTACCTTTTGGGTACGAAGCAAAGATCGTACCGCTGAGCCACGCTACCCCTTTGTTTTTTTTTTTTTAAATAGATCTTTTATACAACGCAATATCCACCTAACGTAAGCGCTTTAACAACAGTTAACATATAGGACGAGGCATGACATGAAGCCTGTTATGCGATATTACAATTTATTTTCGACAGAGACAACGCTGTTCACGGCCAGGTACTCATTTCACAAATGAGTACGGTGAGAGAATCTGAGTAAAGAGCCTTTTCCAAGGATTCAACTATGCGCCGAGCGAGACTTGAACCCAGGACATTTGATCCGAAAGCGAGTGTCATTCCGGTAGATCACATGGCCGCACGTTATGGCAACAAATAGATAAATTAGGGTGTAAGATTAAGATCTGAAAAGGTGTCTATGAAACAGTGACAGAGAGACTAAGCAAGAAAGAAAAATACAAGTCGAGGAAGACTGATTTTTTGGGGTTGTTTCTTTTTACTTGTATTCTTCTTTCTTGCTTTATCTGACACTGTTTCAGTCATTCATTTTTTCAGAAATTGACAAATAATACAGAAGATCAAATCCTGAATTATAAGTTTTGTGGTTTGGTGTTTGGAAATTCGGCTTCTAACGTGTCGATCATAAGTTCGAATCTTGCTGTTTGTAACAGCAATCATGAGTCATTAGAACTAGAATTCTTTACTCACAGCGGAATTCTTTTACCGGTTGTCTACCGTACTGTGGGAAACATAAGTATTTAAAAACATCCCAGGTTTGAGAGTTTTTTCCAAGATTAGGTTTAAATTTAATTTAAATTGATTTATTGAAGAACGAATTTTCTGGCCAAATTTTTAAATACGTGCCTTTCCAGAGTACGGTAGTTAACTGGTTAACTGAAGAGCAAATAAAAAGAATAAATATCAATATTATGACAATAATTAATATCGCATTTGATATGTTTTTGTAATTAAATTGAAGCTTACATTCAATTTCACATTATTATCTATTTCTTCGAGCTTCAGCAACATTTACATGACAATACGTAATAAAAGTTTAGTGGCGTAAAACGTAATTTGGCCATATAGGTCCTTGGTTTGAGTCCCTTGACATTATGTCACCGAACTCAGGTGCAGAATGAAGGCTAAAGAAGGGGTTTGAGCCTGAAACGTTCCGTGTTTGGTATTTTGTTGGTTTTAGAAACTGTTTTATTAAATATTCATTTTTGTTTAGAAAGATGATGTCTATTCTTCATTCTTCCTCTCCGTCGCTTTTCATGTCTCTATCATGTCATTAACCCTTTCCTTACCACCTATAGGAAAATCGTCACATTCGTTACGATGCAACCGACAATTTCCTTATTCTGAATTCTCTTGTACACCACAAAACCTAAAGAAATGCTTTGCTTACAGCTATAAATACTTAACACTGTGTTGTAGAGCTCATTTTGCTGCACAACATTCTGTATAGAATGCACTTGTTACTTTTATGTTTCATTAGGAACAGTCTATTTTGTGTCGGGTGGGTGTGACTTTTTCGGTGGAAATTCTAAAAATAGCTGGTAAGGAGAGAGTTAAGGGTATAATGAATAGGTAACTTTCAAAACATAAAAGTCCCATTTTCGTCATTCAAAGAAAACCGCATTTTTTGGTCATTTATTTAGTGACATAAAGAGGAAAATACTTGTCTTTCGTGCCTCATAAAGCAATACCCGAGTGTTTTGAAAAAAAAATCCATATTTTCTCTGGTGATTCTATGGAGTCCAAAAGACAGCTTGAGATTGTTAATTCATTTTCTATCAGGATATGACTGAGGACGTTTTAAAAGTCGCCTACTCCTGTTGTTTACGTATCATAAAAAGACACAGTCAAAAAGTTTTAGCCCTAAAACTCATCATTTAAATATCGATCCATTAAAATGACCCTTATCTAGTCCCATGTTTGAGAGGTTTAAAACAAAAACAAAAACAATGTAGGATTAATTTATTGGACCGTTTAATTTGAAGGACGAGAATTTTTGTTAGGAAAGTTTGTCAAAATGTGTTTTCTCAGAGTATAGTATTACAGTATTACAGTGTGAAGGTGTCCAATTTGTTTTCAAGACCTCGCGTCATTCAAGCTCACACGTCCAGTCTTCGACTTAAAAAGTGTCAAAACATGGTGAGAATGACGTAGCTAACACGCATGTAATAAGACCAAGCATGCGCTCCGTTACGTAGCCATGACAATCTACCGTTTTGAAACACCTAACCAACTCAATATCTGTGACTTTTTATTATTAAGTGAATTCATTATCAACACAAAAATTCAATCCCTTGTTTGGTGGACAAAAAATGATTACAAAGATTTTCAACACAGTGTTGTCGCTCTTTGTTTTAATGTGTTTTTTTTTTGCTTCACACCTTTCATCAAAAACTCTTGTCGAATACAATAAATAGCTACTTCATACCCAACGTCCGGATGATCAAATATAATAGTATTGTTTATTTGTAGCGTGGAGACAATGTAGCTGTAGCAACAACAACAACAAAAATAAAATATAAAAAGAACAGAACATGGCATGTTTAAGAATATTTTACTATCAAACACGACGAAAATGCATTTGCTAAGCATTAAGGCGTGAGCAGTCCTTCAGGGCCACTTGGCCCATGAAGCCGGAGTTTATCCCGGTTTCTATAGTTCAAACGAACAACAACAGCAATTGCTTGCTACCTTTTGGATAAGACGCTAGATTATCGCAGAGTACTTTCCGACAGAACTAACAGACACAACTCCCTTATCACTGCTGGATTGGCAGAGGGGTCAGAAAAAAACAAAAAACAACCTTCACCTGGGATCGACCTCGGTTCCTCTGCGTGTGTAACGAGTGCTCCACCAAGTGAGCTATCGACCACCACCACCCCCCCCCCCCTTTTTTTTTTTTAAAAAGGCATTGAGGGAAGGATAATTAATGTAAGCTGCTGTGTACAGTAATCCGTGTTGTCAACATGCCCCGAGAAGACGTGCTTGACTATCACAATAATGTAGACACAACTAAAACTGATAATACATATGATGATTTATCTATAGATTAACGTCCGCATTTCTTGCTATAGAGTGAATGACGAGATAAAGAAAATAAATATAAAGACGATATGTGACACATATGATATAATATTAAACAAAAATGAATATAAAACTTTTTTTTTTTTTAAAAAGCACAAAATACCAAACACGAAACGTTTCGGGCTCAAAACACTTCTTCAGTCGATAACAAAAGTAATAATACGTCATTTTAAATCCCAAAGTATTTGGCATGTCTAGTCGACAAGTACGATCGCGAGATCAAAGACACTGGCAAGCCGTGCCCGCCTGCCCGTATTTTAACAGACTCGGCAACTCAATGACTTGGGATCGATCTCGTTCCCTCGCGTGTGAAGCGTTCGCTTTACCAACTGAGCAATCGGTGTTGTGTGTTAAGTCAATTTACTCACAACATCCGCCAGCCGAATATAAGATGCCAACATGCAAATCTATTTGCAACCTTAATCGTTTTTAGTCTGATTAATATAATTTAGTGAAAACTAATAATAAAAACGGATGGCTAAAAACAATAGCAAAGAGCTGAGTGACGTCAATACCGTTCTATCTATATATGCTGTGCGCTAGGCTACGAAACTCACACCATTGCCATCCGGAAATTTGACCAACACACAAAACTATGCGTAACCTTGAAGATTTAGACTCTGGTTGATACAGTTTAGTGAGAATTACTCATAAACATGGATGGTAAAAAACAATAATAAATACCTGAGTGACGTCAATTTCGTTCCATCTATAGATAGAATGAAGTTGACGTCACTCAGGTCTTTGTTATTCTTTTTTGCCTCCCGCGTTTCTGAGTAATTCTCACTAAACGGTATTAACCAGACTATACACGTTCAAGGTTACACATAGTTTTGTGTGTTGGTGCGTTATACTTCCGGATGGCAATGTTGTGAGCTTTTTAGCCAAGCGCATACTATCTATTGGGAACCCCTTTCGTATTCTGAAGAAGAACAGAAATTATCACTGAAGGCATCTCGGGATGATCTGAGGAGAAATAATATAAGAAAGGGTCAGTTCTAAAATAAACAAGATTCAGACGATAGGGAATCGAATTGAAGATCTCCTGATTACAGTTCACACGTGCATGGTGTTCCAAATATATCTGAGACCCATCGTCTCAAAACGGTATTGTGGCGGGAAGAATCAGACCCTGAAGAGTGATATTAGTATGTAAACTGATAAGAAATTCGAACTCTAGTCCTTTGCAATGTTGCAATGTTGCATTGTACGTATTCGTTTCCAATTTGCGGGGAAATAAAGGCTATTACAAACAGGCGCTCACATATTTTACTTATTATTAAACGACCAATTTGTGGAAAGTATCATAAATCAGAACGAATCTTTTGAGCCATCAACATTAAAAATCGTACCTAAGGTGTGTAGGTGCGAACAACTGAATATTGCAAAGGGGCGGCCGGCCAGCAGATGGCGATTCGCAACGTCAAATGACTTATCAAATTGCCCGAGTGAGGAGACGGGCATACACGCTGAGCATCTTAAAAAGTTACCTACTTTTTGTTTTAAAAATAAATTACTTATATCTTAATATAATAATGTATGAAGACAATGTAAAAATCGTGAATGTTAGTAAATAATTCAACGATTGCGGTTCAAATTGGCAGATAAAATGTATTTGAATAAAGATTCATATTTCAAAAATTAAATCAAAACTTTAAATGCTAATCACTGTATTTGAATAATTCAAAACATACAAACTATTTCTTTTTTAAAACTCTTTATATGTCTGGTGACATTGTTGACTGGTGTATTGTTACAATTTGTTGGACCCGCAAAATTTGGAAGAAATAAAAGCTGTTACGAACTGGCATTAATTTATTATGATTATTATACGACTGTGTTGTGGAAATAAGAACGGATCGAGACAGGCGTGCACTCATTTGCATATCCGTACACATCGGTCGAGACGACCTTTTCAGCAATCACCTTTGATCTGTCCGGCGGGAGGGGGTGAAGTGATGGCACATCCGAAGGTCAAGATATAATTTTTGGACTCATGATTAGGCCTTTGTAGATATTTTTAAAATAATCATTGCGAATCAGTGGACAATAATTAATTAGAGTGATACATGTCTTCCTATTCTTAATATCCCCAAATGATCTCCAAACTAACAACCCACGCCCTCCCATCATCTCCCCTATCCCCCACCCCTCTTTCTTCCCCTCTCCCTATCTGAACAATCCCACCTAATGTAACAGCTCCCTCCTCCCTCTCTCAGATCTACTCCCCAGTAAAGAAGTTCAACCAACTGAAGAGACGTATCGAGTGTCAAAACGTCCGTATGGGAAAAAGGTGAGTTGATATTTACTCACTGAAAAAATGGATATATATATATATATATATATATATATATATATATATATATATATATATATATATACATACAAAGGACATTATTAAGGATTACGCCGACTAAGGACGTGTAAAGAGACACAGTAACGAACGTCTCGGCCACAAAAAATGTGAGTGACAATTTGTATTCTATATATATATATATATATATATATATATATTATATTTATTTATTTATATGTATATATAACTCTGTAAGATATTGATTTTCAACAGTCTCTCTAGTTTGGATAAAGATCGAAAATGAAAACTGATGTAAAGCTACTTACAATAAAACATAAAAATCATTTTAAAATGACCAAAACGAAAAAAAAATACGTGAACAGAATATCAGCTTAGGCCAGACTTTTTCAATCTTTGTGGAGCTATTATGTTATACTGTAAGCGATATACTACTGTCCAAAATAATTCCATAGTTTTTCTAATTAACTTTAGATTACTGTTTGTATCGAAAATAAATTACAATACGGGCATCTGGGACTGCAGCATTTAAAAACAAACATAGAAAGAACAACAATCTG
Organism: Berghia stephanieae; assembly: GCF_034508935.2. Classification (NCBI taxonomy): domain Eukaryota; kingdom Metazoa; phylum Mollusca; class Gastropoda; order Nudibranchia; family Aeolidiidae; genus Berghia; species Berghia stephanieae. The sequence goes on along the minus strand of NC_088361.1, from coordinate 90,994,255 downwards.
ATTTAAATTCCAATCAACAGTTTTATCCTCATTATCGTAAATCGTGCAAAACAGTTTATATCAATCAAATGATAAAATCGATTTTAAACGATATTTTTGTTGTTTTTAACGAGAAATCAGCAAAGCCGTTGTCGGAAAATATAAATAATTTTGACACATCGATTTATTTAGAGTTTGACATTATATCGATACTAAAAAATAAAGACAACTACGAAAGGGCATTCAAGCTGAAGAAATATATATGGATATTTTGACGTCGTTATGTTTAAATACAATAACAACAACAAAAAACAAACAAAAAACACGACGGTAGCCTCATGCATTATATATAAATAGCAGATAGTCTAGCTAATGAGTGTCTTTTATTACGCTTTTAAATATTTAACTCGCTTTATCAAAATCTTGATTTGATACCAGTTTTAACGAGCATCAACACAGGGCTTTATATAAAGAATCTAAGAAAAAAAAACATTACAAAAGACATAGATTAGAATATATTTTGTTTCATACTACAAGCTTTTAAAAAATAGTGTAGGTGAAAAATGAAACCAGACATTAGTTGTCATCACTGGTGACATTCGTCCTCACTTTGGGGACAAAACCTTCCGCAAAATAGTTCAATCCAATTTCCACCAAAATGACAAATAAAAAACTTGAGCATCTATATGGAGCAATATAGAGCGCTTTACAGCTTTACAGTGGTCCCCATGCAACAACAAGAATTGATATTATGTAGGACACTATTTTTCCGACAGAGAAAACGTTGTTAAGGGCCAGGTATCATTTTACACCGCGTGGTGAGAGAATTTGAGTACAAAACCTAAACGTTCCGGTCCGAAGACGAGTACCATACCACCAGACCACAAAGCCACAGACTAATAAAAAACATTTTAAAACATAATATGAGGAGGAGAAAAATCAAAACTTCATTTGAAAAAGTTCACACATCATCAAAAACGACAAGTGAATACAAGCAGAAACGTAATCAAGAAAAATAAAAATTGAGGCTGTGGGTCAAGACGTTAGATCTTAGTTTTGTCACTTTCAGGACGTTTATTTAATGTCCTCAATTAGAAAAATAAACATTACCTAAGTTTCATAAATAATTTCTATGTAAATTCGATTCGAGCACCCAAGTTAAATAAGCAGAATAAGGTTTTCAGGTCATAGTCCACAAATAAGTATCTAAATGACACAATTTTGAAGTGTTTGGCTATTTCATGAAAATGTGTCCTAGACTTAAAAGTGACTGGGGAAAAAAAAGAACCCATGTACTGAAATGACCAGGGGTAGCTCGAAAATGTAGACCAATTGAACCGAGATCTTGAGATTCCCGGTAACGTTACAAAATTGACTTGGTTATTTCCCCTTCCTGACAGATTAAATTCACACCATGAATCCTCGAAAAAGACGTGTGCGAGTTGCTAGGTTTGGAGCGGACGCTTGAATAATCGTTTGTGTTTGGAGCTCTGTGTTGGCAAGCCGTACGAATAATCGACTGGTTGCGACTCCAATATTTATATAACAATTTACTATCTACTGCTAAACTGCTCAACAGCGCTTTAAAAAAACATACACAAACACATTCATATATTCTACCCCTTTCTCTCTTTCTCTCTATCACTCTCTCTTTGGCTCTCTCTCTCTCTCTCTCTCACACACACACACACACACACACATACACACTCACACACATACACACACATACATACGTAATATAACTTTATCATTATTCATATAGTGTAAAGATAGCTCTGTTTTGAATAGTTTCTCAACATCGACATATTCATCACAAGAGTGAGTCATATGTCAGAGAATTTCAGAGCATGCAATGTTTGTAGAAGCTTCAAAACAAACGTTCTAGTAGTTATTTAGATTTGGTTCTGAATAAAATAGGCACTGCCCTCTTCTTATAGAGCAGTAAAGTTAGGTGCCCCAAACGTAAACAATAACAAGTTGCTAGTGATTTCCGTTAGGGACCGGAATAATTTACGCACAATATAGGTCTCCCAATTTTGTAGTTTGCGTTGTAGGCAATACACTTTCAGTATTGAAAATATGTTTACATAAAATCTAACAGTTGCAGAAATAATAATATAAGGCTAAATTATTATGAAAATCAGGCTCCGAATAATTCTCGTTTTGTTCACACCAGCGCAATAATTTGCTCTGGTCTAAAAATAGATAGACTGTAACTTTTGATAAATTTTAGAAAATTTTACCTTTTGTTCCATAAAATATCCATATCTAGACATTATTTGATGCATGATCGAGTATTTAGGAATATGTGTTTCTTTTGCCACCTAACAGCCAAATTTTAAAGGTTATTTTTTTCTATTATTTACATTGGAACGTGAGCTGTCAAGACAGGAACATGTGGTTTGCCACGTGCTTCTCGACCTTTGTTTACGTTTGGGGCACCTAACTTTACTGCTCTATCGACAAGAACTGTAAATATTGTATTCGATATCGTTCATTCTTTAAATAAAATACAAAGTATCGTTTGAAACTGATATGATTATTCCTATTACTCAATACTTCACGACAGTAGGTAGAGTAAATTTAAATATAAAATCTTGCATTCGGGTGTTGCATTTTTCTGGTTATTTCCTCACTGGCACTTCATGCACGTTTATGCAATTTCACGTATCGTCTAATTGACGGGGTATCGTTCGCGTGTTTGCTTGCCAAAATTATTCGCCATTTCATTCACGTTCGCAAGCATGCAGTGGCATCACGCTTACAGCGAGTTGGCGTTCGGGCATAGTTTGCAAACTGTAAATGAATACCACCAGTCTTCAGTGAGGTCATTCGACAAATGGTGTAAGGGATAGATAACACAGAAAGAGAAAATCAATGAGGATTGGAATAGAAAGCTTGTATGGATGAGTTAAGCATCAATTTATTGTGCCTCTGAGTGTGAAACCATCACTGAGCGAGGAGAGAGAGAGAGAAAGAGAGAGAGAGAGAGAGAGAGAGAGAGAGAGAGAGAGAGAGAGAGAGAGAGAGAGAGAGAGAGAGAGGATATATTATATAACGAGGAAGAAGAAGAAGAAGAAGAAGAAGAAGAAGAAGAAGAAGAAGAAGAAGAAGAAGAAGAAGAAGAAGAAGAAGAAGAAGAAGAAGAAAAAGAAGAAGAAGAAGAAGAGAAGAAGAAGAAGAAGAAGAAGAAGAAGAAGAAGAAGAAGAAGAAGAAGAAGAAGAAGAAGAAGAAGAAGAAGAAGAAGAAGAAGAAGAGGAAGAAGAAGAAGTTGATGACCATGATGATGGTGATGGTGATGATGATGATGATGATGATGATGATGATGATGATGATGACGATGATGGTGGTGGTGGTGACAGATTAGATTGAAAAGAAGAGGAGAAAAAGGAGGTGAAGAGGAGGACGAAGAATCTTGGAAGAAGGACCAATTCGATTGGGTTAAGTCGGATAGAAGAACCTGGGAAGTCTTGAGCTAAAAAACTACAGCGACAAAAATCAACGGAACAAAAAACATTAATAATGAGGTTAAAGCAAAAATTGCTAGCCTGGAAAATTTTATTTTTAAAAACACAATTATTCTCCTTGCAGAGCAGACTGACGTCACGAGTTAAAATGAAAAGAAAACAATAGAGTAGTCCGGAAAAGAATGAAAGTTTCTAATTCTTTACATCAGAGGTACCGCGACACATTTGTAGAGGAAGGCAACATTACCACGCCCTTTGACCTGATTTGGACAGTCTGAAGAGTCGTTAAAAATCATGGGATTCGTGACACACCCGCTTGGACACGAATAGCCGGTTGTTTACTAAAAATAGAAAGAATGAAGTTGACATCACACTGCTCCTTCGAACTGTTTTGAGAACCATTTAGGTGATAGCTCTTACTAGAACTAGTTTCTCTCATCATACTATAAACGTATAACATTACTCATTGTTTTGTACTAATGTTTGTTTACTTTAGCAATCATTGTCATTTTCTGTTGAAAATTGACATTTCGGACTGTCCGAATCATTTTGGGTATAAAAGGCAAGGGGCGTGATGTTCCCGTCCGCTATAAGTTTATTCTTGTGCTGTGATCGCTAAACTGCGGGTAATATACTCACTGTTCTATCCGTTTGATTAATTATACCAACTTACACAATTCTTTACATTTCATTAAACGTGTGTGGTCGTATTGAAAGAATATTATAGTTCCCAACAGGCGGTCTAAAAGCGACAAAAAGGGCAGATTGAAGAAATTTCATTTATGCTATTGTTTGTAAACACCATCTATATCAGTCCGAACGAGCTTGAGGGTGTGTCACCAATCCCATGAAGTCCCAGGATTGAGAACGTTTGGCATGGTGTGGGTACTTTTAATCAATCGATATTTGAAGCACAAGTTATTTTGGCCAAATTTTTAACTTGTGTTTATTTGTTTATTTGTTTTCTGCAGTGTAGGACAGCACTGTTCTGAAAAAAGCATATCATAAACTTTACTTGAATTTCAAATTGTTGACTTATTGTTTCTGGTGTTTTTGATGTCCTTTTTGTACTTTAGTCTGATAGTGCTGTTGTCGAATCTAACCAGTTTGGGTCGACTCAAAATTGATGAGCAAACGTGGTTTTGGTGGAGGTTGTGATATTCGAGAACCAGTCTGTCTCTCATGGCATAGAACACCTTAAATGCAAGAATGGACGACCCTCGGCAGGAAATCGAGTCTCGCCGAAGAAACAATTTTCAGCAATCATATCTACGTGACCATGAAACCCTTTCGAAGGCACTGGTTACAAAAAAATATTGTTACCCAGACTGAGGATTTTGTTTGAGATGGCACTAAATTGTGAGGCGATGTGGTCGTGTGGTATGACACTCACTTTAGGATCGGAAAGTCCTGGGTTCGAGCCTCTTTTGAAAAGGCTCTTTACTCACATTATCTCACCGTACTCAGGTGTAAAACCGTTAACAGCGTTGTCTCTGTCCGAAAAAAAGGTATTATCGCCTAACAGGCGTCACATCCCGTCCTACATGTTAGTGTTGCTGTTGGCCAGTAAAGCGCCTTGATCACCTTTAGTGAATATTTCTCTACATAAAAGCTCAAGTAATTTTGTTTTAAATTATGGTCGTTTTCTTAACGCTTCGGAACAACTGTTAAGATATAGGTAACTCACAGCCTTTATAAAGTATTTTGTCGGGGTGAGGGGTGATTTAAATGTTGAAAATTTGGGCTATAGCCAGTGGGAGAGGAAAGAAGTGGAAGAAAAGAGGAGGTTGGGAAAGAGGAGAAGAAAAAGGCTAGAAACTTTATATAGCACAGTATCTACTAAACGTGCTCAAAGCGCTTTACAAGGGGTCCCTAGCTAACTGCCCCACTTACCATGTAGGACGAGACATGACGCTTGTTGGGCGATATTACAACTTTTACTTACAGAGACAATGCTGTTGACGGCCAGGTACTGATTTTACACATGAGTACGATGAGAGAATGTGAGTAAAGAGCCTTTCCAAGGAGTCAACTATGCGCCCCTCAGAGCGGGTCAAAACCCTGGAGCTTTCGATCTGAAGGCGAGTCATATCACTTGATCACAAAACCATAAACTGAAGAAGACGAGTAATGCGCCGAAGAGAGGAGGTGGGGAAATCGGAGAAGAAGAGGAGAGGAGAGGGGGCGAGAGAGAGAGACGATAATGAATGGAGATTTTTTAAAAGCCAACAGTTAGAACAACATGTCGCCTCAGGAAAATGTCAATCAACAAAAACAGATGACAGGCGGTAAATGAAATATTGATACACCCAGATGGTTCGAATGGTATTAACTCTCCACGACATGTTTTCCATGTAGCACCAGACAATCTAATTATGGGCCCTATGATTTATCGGAAAAGCTTCAGCTACAAACACTCGTAGCCATGGCAACAACGCTTTGTCGTAGATCATCTTTCCTTCTCCTCATTACCTTTCATCTTTGGTTTTAATTTCCTGACGCAAATACGAGGGTATTTTTAAAAGGAAATCAAACATCTTGAGAATGTAAAGCTAGATAGTAGATAATACGAGTTGAACTTTTGGAATTTCGATCAAGGTCCCAATGCTTTTGACTAATTCAGAGGATATAACCACAGATGTCCACTTTTTGAAATTGTTGTTACTGCCCCATTGAGTGATGTCAGGGGGCAAACCTTTTCCTCTGTAAATAGATCAGCAAAAAAAATATTTAAAAAACAACCATTAAAGAGTTCTGGTTGTAGTTTTTCTTCCGCTGCTTTATTTATGGAGGGAAACTTTATACCCCTGGCATCACTCAAAGTGGACAGTCACAAAAATGTCAAAAGTGGACATCTGTGGCTTTTCCCCTGTACTTTTCAGTTGGAGCACGCAATAGGCTTCAATGGTCGTGACGTCACTTCCCTCGTAATCACGCATAGTAACTTAGTAACTGGTTCTAAACTTTCGGAACAATGGCGGACGCCCATTTGAAATACTACTCCGACGAGCATAAAAATATATCCGGAGGAGAAAAACATTTTAAATCTGATCATGTTTTGACTTTTATACATTCTGATAACAAATGATAAATTATGTGATAAAGTTCTAGCCAGCATGAAGAATAAAAGTACCGATTTTATTTGTTTGGAACCAAGCTGCTGGTTGCGGGGAGGACGTGACATCAGACTATTGAATCCTATTGGGAACGAGGCCGAACCTTCAAACAGAGGAGTTCAAGAATACCTTTTAGTATAGCCCTCCATTGTCATCACTGGTGTCGTTTCTATTCAATATCAGTTTTATTTGAAATCTTTCATACTATGATTTGTTCTCGTTGATCATCCTCTTGTACAAATCCATGATACTTACCCTTTTAGTGAGCTGTGTATCCATCATAAAATAATGCACGTGCTTTTCAGCTCGACTCAACTCCAACTTCCTGGCTATAACAGCCACGACTAAGGCAGTGCAACCCGCTCCCTGGAGAGAGAGAGAGAGAGAGAAAAAAGAATTAATGGAAATAGCGTCATTACATTCAGAATAGAATTTGAGTAGAACAGACACTTTTGCTAATTTTAGAGATGTTTAGCAGATCGTGCGTATCACGCATCACGTATCACGTAACTTCGATCTATCACATGATCATATTCATTATACGTAAAAAAAAAATAAAGTGCCGCTATGCGATTTTTGATTGGATGTCACAATGTAAACATTTCCGTGAGTAATGCAAATATTTTATAGGCGCACTATTTTTTATGTATACTGGGAATGACCACGAGACAGATGCGCGATACGTGAAGCGTGATGCATGGTACATGTGATCTGCTAAAACGTTTTATAATGAAAATAATAATAATAATAATAATAATAATAATAATAATAATAATAATAACAATAATAATAATATAATAATAATAATAATAATAATAATAATAATAATAATAATAATAACAATAATAATAATGATGATGATGATGATAATAATAATAATAATAATAATAATAATAGTAATAATAATAATATTAATAATAATAATAATATAATAATAATAATAATAATAATAATAATAATAATAATAATAATAATAATAATAATAATAATGATAATGATAATAATAATAATAATAATAATAATAATAATAATAATAATAATAATAATATGTTACTACTTATGTAATCACAACTCAAACAACATTATTTTATCAATGGAATTATAAAGAAGAACAAGGAACAACTCACAAAAATTAGTATTTGGTGAAAAGAAATGTCTTTAGACGTTTCATTAAGACACCAATACTATCAGATATTCTAACGGACTGCGGAAGGGAATTCCAAAGTGTGGGGCCAGTTTAGAAAAGGATCCATCACCAAAACTCTTAAGATTTGTTAACGTTCCTACAACTAACCATTTTGAGTTATGCGATCTCAAATTACGCTTATAACGAAAGAGATTGAGAATTCAGATAAATACCAGGAGTCTATAGAGAATAAAAATGTTCACGGTGATGGGGAGTGTCACACCCCAGACCGGTTCTATTGATAAGGCATGCTTCGCCTGGCCGCTTGAGTTACGTCTGCAGTTGACGCCATCACCAGTCCTACATTTTAAAGTGTTTTCAAGCACAATATGTTATATAGATAGAATGCGCTTGGCCAAGGAGTTCACAACATTGCCATCCGGAAATATAACGGACCAACACACAAACTCTGTGTAACCATGAACTTTTATAGTCTGGTTAATACAGTTTAGTGAGAACAACTCACAAACGCGGATGGCAAAAACAATAACAAAGACCTGAGTGACGTCATCTGCATACTATCTATATCTAAAGTTCCTTTCACGAATACGCGATGATTACCTGCAAATGTGACAAATCATCCAAAAGCGGTATTATATTGTGTGGGTTAAATGTTAAGATTGTTTTTTCATTCCTCAAAACATGAGCCTGTGGTTAAGTTGATGTTTGTTTTGTACTAATGAAAACGAATACAATGATTGTTAAACTGTCAAAAACTAAAGTTTAACATTTCTGGTCATTTGAAATTTAATACTATTACTTTAGAGCCATAAGGCGCATGGAGCCGGAGTTTATACCAATTTCTATAGTATTACACGTACAGTAGTAATTTCTCGCCGCCCTAAGATTTTAATATTCATTGATAACATCTGAGCATCTTTAAAAAAAGATTGTAAAGGAAAGTTATACTGTAAAGTTAAGTAAACCACCTATTTATTGATTACTTTACAAATGCACTTTAATCTGTCCTTCTAATCACGTGATCAAGTCATTGACCTTTCAACTTAAACCTAAAACAACCAATCATGTGACTTTATTCGGTTAATGGAGACACCCGCTCGCTACCAGCAGACACAAATACAATCGACTGGCGTTTTAAACTGAAAGTACAATAGTTTCTATGGTGACGTAATGGCGAAATCAGAGTCTCCCCGGACATACTTTAATGTGTAACAAGAACCAGTTCTTCGTCGCGTTGTATTTCGTCTAGCCAGCATGATTTTATCTCTTAAAATGTTTTTTTTTGTTCAAATAATAAAATAATGTTCGAATGTCCCAATGTTATTATGTGAACTGACTTTACCATCCCGCCACCAAACGGCATAGAAGAAACGAAGTTGATTGAAGTCATTCAACTCCTTGTTATTGTTTTGAGACATCAAGTTCAGTGATTAATTTTACGCTTTCAGTGGTGAAAAATCACTAATCAAATTAATTTACCAAGTACACCCCCCCATCACTTAAAAAAAACAAATCCAGTTCAATTACCAAATCCCCCCCCCCCCCACCAAAACACATCCGTTCTCCGCCATTCCTCAATAATATATCAACACCGTAACGCTATTTCTTCTCATTCACATATCACCGAAACCGATGCGCCCTAATGATATATGTAGTACATGGTAAAATGGATGGCAAACGAGGAAGAGGAAGACCAAGGTCCAGTTATATTTTTAAAATGTCCTAGAATGGACAGATATGAATGGAAGAGAGCTGTATGATACCGTAAGCAGACGGGAGGAATGGGCAGACATTTTCATCGCAGAGTGCGGGCAGCCAATGTCAATATGGACGACGTTGAATAGTAAGTAAGAAATATATAAAATAATTAATTCAAAAATAACTCAATGCTCGAGTGATTTATGCACTTACTCCCACACACATACACACATACACACACTCAACCACACACTTACACATAAATTCACATACATTCATATACAGTAACAGCAAAGTTGATAGCTGGGGCTGCTTTTGTTCTGGCATACAGTGCTTATCGGATGATGTAGCACCAAAGACTAATCTCTCATACCTTGTAAAGCGAATTAGATAAATAACCACTGAAAAATAAATTGTAAATTTCTTGCAATCTTCATGGAGATCTATTTGTGACTATTCTTCGCAAGACAATAATAATTCGGACAAATGCAAATGCCAAAATGCGATAATTAATATAAAAGTAAAAAGTCTATATTTCTATCTATATCTATCTATCTATCATCTATATATCTATCTACTTATACATGCATATTATATATATATATATATATATATATATATATATATATATACATATATACATATCGTTATATCTATCTATTCATCGATATAATATATCGGTATATCTTCCATTTACCTGCACATGTATCAATCAACCTAAATCTAATTGTCTAATTCGACGAGTATCTGTTTACGTTCGTTGATCGCATTCAGTATAACTCCAAGAACAGGTATTGACAGCGTTTACACATGTCAATACATATTTATTACTACACACCCTCGAGATCAAATATCATGAGTCCATACCGAAACTGTACTAAAAAACACATTATGGAAGCCAAAAAACATTTCATTTTTATTTTAATTTTGCTATCTAATCTTGTTTAAAGACCATCCCATGATAAATAAATCTGCACCAAACAAATCACTAATAAAAAAAAACAATTTAAACAAAATTACCACGATAAACAAAATCTGCACCAAACAAACCAAGGGGTAACAAATACATCTAGCCCTCTATTCAATTTTGTATCATCCTTAAACGGTATACAGTCAGGGTGTACCAGTTGCTACCATTAATTTTATTGTTCAATTATTAAACATGTGAAAGTTTTTTGGGTTTTTTGTTGTTGTCAATTTTAAGAATTTGCGATAGACCAGAGTCCTATCCAAAGGGTATCAAGCAATTGATATTGTCCGATTCACTCCATAGATTATATCGGATAGACTCTGACTCCATTGGCCTAATGGCTCTGCACGTAAAAACGTTACCCAAATCTCATTTTGGAAACTGTAAATTCAATTTGGGATCTGAGGTTCGATTCTCAGTCGAGGAAGACTGAGGTTCGGGAATTATTATTTTTTCTTGTATTTTTTTTTCTTTCTTTGTCTGGCACTGTTTGATACCCACTCTTTCAAATCTTTATCTAAGACCATTTTGAGACGGCAGGTCACATATTATCAGTTCTGAAATATTCACCAGTAGCTACCACAACATGTATAGAAAATAAAACGAAAACGAATCCTATCATTGAGTTGGCAAAACGTCAAACACACGATTTCTATTGACGTGAAATATTTAATCCTTTAACCCGTTACCTGCCGAGCTCTGGAAAGACATGAGATTAAAAATTTGGTCAGGAAACTCGTCCTTCAAAGATCTATCGAGGTCCCAGGTTTGAGTGGAGTTTTTTTTTCCAAGATGAGGGTCATTTTAATCCATCGATATTTGAAGGATGAATTTTCTGGTCAAATTTTTAAATACAACATCTACCCAGAGTGAGTCAATTAACTGTATCAAGGTGGAGTTGGTTCATACTCTACTTCACATGAAATCTCAGTGTTTTCACAACCCTGGGAAGTAAACATGAGTTGTTGTATAGAGAAATATATATTTAGAAATAACGCTGTAACCACATAACAATTTAAGAGATAACAACAAAGAATGAAGTGAGTAGAAAAGTGCCAGAAGACAATAGAGAATTAAAAAAAAAAAAAAAACTTTGCGGCGATGGGGGCTCGAACCCACGACTTTGCTAATACGACTACTCCGCCTGTCCTGGGAGAGGGTAGCGCTACTGTCAGAGCTATCCACCACTCAAAAAAAAAAAACAAAACAACAACAACAACAAAAAAACAGTGGTATTAAACTCTGTGTCTATTTTGAACCGCGCTCTCCCGACTTCTTGAGGCCATAGGTTCAACACACAAACGCCGCGAAGTTTGTAGGAGAGCAGGTACTAGTGTGACATAAAGATCTGAAAAGATTTGTGTGAAACAATGCCGAAGCAGAACGAAAAATACAAAAAAATCTTTAAAATCACTAGAATCAGCCTACATTGACTGGGGACAAAACTTCAGATCATCTGATTACCGGTCAGACATGTAATCGGTTATCTGGTGGTCTGAGGTTCGATTCTAAACCGAGGCAGATGATTGTTTGGGATCGTTTATTCTTGTTTTTTTTTCTTTCAATATGCTTTGTCTAGCACTGTTTCTCCGTGCAATGAGAAAAAGTATGAGCGGGCTGCCTTTTTCCTCGAACTAAATTTTGTGCCGCAATTTATTACTTGTTTTTGTTATTGGCTGAAAAGGATTTTTGAGATGGAAACGTTCGGTGCTATTTTACTCATTTTTGTTCTACCTGGAATCATAGAACGTAAATCCAAGCTCACTTTTAAAGGGTTAAAGATGGGGAAAGAGATAAAACCGTTTAACCAGTTAACTGTCGTACTCTGGAAAAAACTTGTATTTAAACATTTTGGCCATAAAACTCGTCTTTCGAATATCGATCAATTTATATGACCCTCATCCTGGCAAAGACTCTCAAACATGGGACTATGCGAAGTCCCAGGTTTGAGAGTTGCTGCTAAGATGGAGGTCACTTTAATCGATCTATATTTGAAGAACGAATTTTCTGGACAAATTTTTAAATACGATATATTTTTCAGAGTACCGCGGATAACTTGTTAATATGACATAACATGCCGACACCTGTTGAAAGGCAATTTCGAAATGTTTAGTAAACATATTCTGTTTTCAAGGATTCAATTCGCACTCTTTTAAATTTGATTTCACTGGGTGATACAGGAAAAGGGCAAAGTGATACCGAGTTTCAAAAGAGAGCAAAATACAAAACGCGAAATGTTTCGAGTTCGAGACCCTCCTTCAGCCAACAACAAAAACAACGAATACATAAATTTATAGATAGTTCGAAGATGACGTCACTCAGGTCTTTGTTATTGTTTTTTTTTTTTTTGTTTTTTTTTGTTGCCATCCGCGTTTATGAGTAATGCTCACTGAACTGTATTAACCTGACTATAAACGTTCATGGATACACACAGTTTTGTGGGATGGCAATGTTATGAGCTTCTTAGCCAAGCGCATACTATCTATAGATAATATGCAGATGACGTCACTCAGGCCTTTGTTATTGGTTTTGCCATCCGCGTTTGTGAGTTGTTCTCACTAAACTGTATCAACAAGACTATAAAAGTTCATGGTTACACAGAGTTTGTGTGTTGGTCCGTTATACTTCCGGATGGCAATGTTGTGAACTCCTTGGCCAAGCGCATTCTATCTATATATTACTATAGATAGAACGAAGTTGACGTCACTCGGGTCTTTGTTCTTTTTTTTTTTTTTTTTTTTTGGTTTTTTGTTTTGTTGTTTTTTTTTTTTTTTGCCATAAACGTTTATGAGTAATTCTCACTAAACTGTATTATCCAGACTATAAAAGTTCATAGCTACATGAAGTACATGCCTATCACCCGGAGCAAACAACCCACAGATCCTGAGCATCACTCACAAATTCAACATAGATAATTGAAACAAATGAATGATTGCCAAGCATTGCCATGCGATGCTCTTCCTTTATCATTGTGTCAAAATAATGTGAGAAATACTCACTTACTGGGCCTGACCTGTTTGTGTGTTTGGCAGGTATTAGGGTAGCTGAGGCCTTTTCGTTAACAGGAAATAAATAGTCAATGGGACGAAACGAGGTAGGTAAATACAGGAAATAATCTGATTGGTTAATGCTTAGTTACAGGCGAACCATCAGTTGATCAGATATTATAGCCGGGCAAACGTTACTGTTGATTCTACGACTGTAACTGTAACGTAAACAAACAATATTCTACTTGTATTTATACAATTTTATATTAAATGCAGGTAAAAAAAAGTGATAAATCTAAAAGAAAATGATATTGTTATGTGTTATAAATTTCGTTTTCTTTCACGAATGGGTCGATGCCAAAACATAAACAATCTTGGCAAATTATTTGCGCAGGTATCACTTCACGTTATCAGTGTTATGCAATTACGTAAAATACCCACCTGTTGTGTCCGCCAGATGATTTGTTTTAACTTACAAAACTATGTGCAACCTCAAGCGTTCATAGTCTGTAAGAGAGTCTTTAAAGAGAACTAATCACCAGACTGGTAGTCTTATAACAATGAGAAAGAACCAACCGCGTGGCAACACCTTTTTTGATTTTATCATATCTAACTAAACTTCTGTATTCTCTTTAGCTAGAAAACACACTGCATCGATCGATAATATAAGCTCCAACGTGCTAATCATTCTTAAAGCTTTAAATACTTTAAAGAAGATCTGGTGTGAGAATATCTGACAAGTTGAAGAAATTGTTAATCTTTAAAAAAGAACGATAAAATTTGTGAGATCAAAATGTAAAACAAACCATTGAGATATTTACGGCTGTATGATAGTTATTTTTAAAAAAATCGGGTTGGATCAAAATCATTCCTCACACTCCATGTTTAATCTTTGTCAACGAGCACAGAATTCTGGCAAATGTGAAAATCATGAAATTATTTTTAGAGATTGATAAACGATTAACTATTTAAACTTAAAGGTATTTCCATTTTACGTTGATTCAAATGATTATTTATAAAATGACCGGTCCTTAGATTTTGGAAATCACCATAATATGGCCGCGATGTTGCCAGATTCATTTGCGGGCACCTACCTACGAACCTAGTTTGATCGTTGGTGGCTCAAATGATTCGTCTCGATATATGTTGATTTCCACAATACAGTAGTATCATAATCAGAATAGATTACTCTCTGCACGTAATAGCCTTAAATTCCCAGAAAATAATGGGTTGTTTTTTTTTTAATTCAGCGGATCGGTATTACATACCATGTGAATGAAAAGTTACAAGAATCACCAATGCCAGGTTTACAATTTAGCAAAACAAAAGTTTAAAAAGACTGTTTCACAAGTAAGAGATCTTCATCATCGATATCAACTCACGGTTTTCTGAATTAAAATATTTTTAAAAACCCACAGTATTCTGTCAATACACTGAGACAAAATCATTTTATAATGGTTGGTAATAATAAGTGTTTTAATTGAAATAAACCCAATCAAACCTGTGAATTTTGATATCGACAGTTGATAAAGTAGGTAATGAAATTAGTTTATATAGAATTATATTAAAATCAAAATCGGCATAATATAACAAATACAAAGTCCCTTGCACAATATTTGATATATCTGCTTCCATGTTGAAGTTAGTGTTAGTTAAATTGGGCAATATATTGATAATATTTATCTTGGCCTTATTCCACAACATTCACCTCTTTTCTGGCAAAAACGAATATATATAAATATATATATATATATATATATATATATATATATATATATATTCACGAAGAGATTTTGAATTACAGTGAAATGAATGCTTTTATACCAATAATGTTTGTAAAATAAACTTATTTTAAACTATTATTCCTTATCGTGAAATGGAGTTTGGGCTGAAAATGGGTCAATTTGTTACGCAAACAAATTGTAAAATGGGACTTAATTGGCTTGGTCTGATAGCCCACTTTGTTATGGACACTTTGTTATGATGGTTGTAAAGTAAATACTCTCAAACCAACGCAAAAATATTCTCCATTGCAACAATGTGGAACCAAGCCCATAGTTGCGTTCGAATACGTTGTGTTCTTTTACTTTATTTGGATGAATTAGGATTACCCTTCGGCTCAACTTGTCAAAACTTCGAATACCTGAAACTTCAAAATAATGGATTTTGCCAGTATCGTTCACATTCGTAAAAAAAAAACAAAACTATTTTATGTTTTAGAGACGTTTTGTAATAACAGTCTATTTGAGAACGAGATGACCGACTAAAAAAACTCTTTTACACGAATAATCAGGTATGACTGTAACCTTCGTAAACTCAAACCATGGCACTAACCAAAAATGAAGTCAAAATGCAAGCCCCCCCCCCCCCCCCCCCCCCAAAAAAAAAAAAAAAAAAAGGAAATAAAAAATAAATAAAATAAAAGAAAAAAGAAAAAAAAAAAGAAACGTAAGTGGTATTCAGTATTCCAACCAATAGAATCTGTTGTTCCCTTGATCATTAAAAACGTCAACACACAAGGCGGTGCACTAATCTATACAATTTATTTAATTTATTTAATGACGTCGAAAGACAAGTCCTAGTGTCACGTTATCGGTTAATGAAGGCGACGGTTTTGATTGTCGCTGTTGCTGTCGGCATATTATTGATTCATTTTCGTAAAACAAACGACATAACTCACATTGTCCACATTTTCTCTGCGGCTGTCGCTTGACGGCTGAATGACAGGGTGGGTAATTAATGCTAAGGGTTTAGGTAAAATAGTCACAACATGAGTCAGACAGCTTTAACGTGTGAATACACAAGTTAATGTTTAACCTTGAACGTTTATAGTCTGATTGTCATCAAATGTCTGATCCGCCCAAAATTAAATAAAACATGGTGCGCAATGCTCGTATGTAGACTTCAGAGGTTTGATCCGCCGACCACCGATTCGCTCTTTTCCTTATTCCTCTCCTTACCACCTACATCAGAATCGTCCCATTTCTTACGACACAATATTTTTTTTTTAATTCAGATTTATTTTGTACATCACAAACGTTGAAGAATGATCTTTGTTTCATAAATAAGAACATAAAGTTGTTTTGTAGAGAGATTGTTTGAGTTTTAAAAATCTATTTTTATGCTGGATAAGCCTGCCATTTGAGAAAATACTGAAAATGGTCGGTAAGGAGAGAGTTAACGAAATGAAATTAATCTAAAGTTCCATATTCGTGGCTATAAATCAAACTTAGTCCTGTTCTACATTGCACCAAATTGGAACGATGCGTCACATACAACAACGTGATAATTCTTCACCCAATTTTTCCCCCTCTCTTTCCTAAATCTCCAATCACAGGGGCATAAAGAAACAGAAAGCCATGATGTAATTTGAAGAGATTTGTTGCCAAACCAATTTAATTTCACCACTTCAACAATTCACACATGTACAGCCGTGTAATGTTTCAAATTCCCATAGCATTTCCGCACCGTTTTGCATCGAGTGATGGGATTTCATCCATTGAGAAAACATGGCATTACGCCCAGGCCTTAATTGTTTGTTTTCGTGTGGAAATCATCATCATTATCAGATTTAAACACTTTTTATTTTTCTCTATTACTCGCATTTTCCCCCCTTCCAATTGTTCTCACTTAATTAAATTATCTCTCCAATATTTTCTTTCAATTATGTATTTTCGCATCGGTTAGGACCACATAATATCTGTAGATTTGATAACCGAAAGAAATCTGGGGCTTGATTTAACAATGCTGTAATGAACGATATTTTACGTCGGTTTAAAAGTATTTCCAATGCAAAAATGAACCCATAACAATTTTGGACTATCAGACCTGTAAATAAGCACACGTCGCTAATCGGTCTATGTGATTCTACCAGTTTTACTCCAATTGTAAATTTGCATCCTTTGGTTCCTAAATCATTGGGAGTGTATATCATGTAACCAGTCATTCGGAGTACTAATAATGATTAGGTTACATAAAGGTGGCATACCTCTTCCACTAGCAGGATGTATAGATAGAATGCGCTTGGCCAAGGAGTTCACAACATTGCCATCCGGAAGTATAACGGACCAACACACAAACTCTGTGTAACCATGAACTTTTATAGTCCGGTTAATACAGTTTAGTGAGAACAACTCACAAACGCGGATGGCAAAAACAATAACAAAGGCCTGAGTGACGTCATCTTCGAACTATCTATAGGCAGATTGGTAGAATTGCGGAATGTGAGGATGGATGATAGTATTATATTTAGACTAGAAAATATGATACCATCATTCTGGAGATGAACTACACAAGATATGTATATAGTCCTCCAGAAGAGGGGTTTTCTACTTCCAATGAAAAAAGGAATCCGTTTCTTGACATTACACTTTTCATCCCTATAAGTGTGACCTACAGCACCACAACGACAGGCTGAGGTGGTTTGGACAGAAAAATGTTGCCCACTTCGTGGCGTTTCACTGTAGTTGATTTCTAGTTTATATCAGTCTTTTTCTCAGAAGAAAACCTAATGAAAATGTTAACCGAAGATGAATTAAGGAAATTATAATTCATTTTCATATATTCATTTTATTTTGTCCAAATTAGTTAATTCAATATGCAATACACACGATTCTATATTTTAAATTTAATATTCTTATTTTCCCGGTCTATTTTTCTGTTTACTAAATCTTAAATGATAATTTCAAGCAATAATAATAATAATAATAATAATAATAATAATAATAATAATAATAATAATAATAATAATAATAATAATAATAATAACAATAATGATGATGATGATGATGATGATGATGATGATGATGATGATGATGATAATAATAATAATGATAATGATTATGATAATAACATAAATAACAATAAATAAATAATAATAATAACAATATTTATAATGATAATAATAAATTAATTATTTAATATTATTATTATTAATAATATATTATTTGTTTTCTATAATGATTATTATAAAACCTCTACGCCTTTTACATCAACAGACATGTTTACGTGTTTCAACCCGGTCAAAAAACAAGGTCAATTCCAGGAAAATTTCAGATAACATTCAATTGACATCAAACTCATTCCTGTCATTTCCTCGTCAATTGCAATCTTTGCTTCTTTTTATCTTTTCCATTTTATTTTCGCAAGCTTTGTCCTTGGGTTCATATCAATCACTCGTTCTAGAGCCATTTCCATCTGTCTCTTTCTTAGACAGCAGCTCATTGTTGAATTGCTCTTGAAACCCATTCACTTCAAAATGGAAAGTTAGATAACTCTTGTAATTTTCAAATTTCTACTGTTTTTCTGAAACATCACGTGAGTTTGGTTTGTTTGGGGGTTGTTTTTTTTCGTTTTTTAAATTTTTTTTTTATTGGGGGGGGGGGGGGGGGGGGGGGGGTTCTCATTTTCTCGGTATATTTCACTTTCTTTTCATCCAAGGAGGGTCGGGCAATAAAACATACTTCAAAACATTTCAAAATTATAATAAAAGATTGTGTTTCTGAGAGGAAAAAAAGGGAATTCAAGAATGTGAAATATGCTCAGAGATAAAAAAAAATATGTCCTATGCAAATGAATGCTTTTGATTGAAGTTAAGGTATTCCGAAGTATATCAAAATATGTCGTATTAAAAATAAACAAACTAGTCCCACTCTAAGTGGCACGTTATTGAGTCCTTCAAAAAAGACTCTTAACTCACATTCTCCCACCGTATTCATGTGTTAAATGAGTACCCTAAACTGTGTTGTCTCTGTCAAAAGAAAAATTACAAGCTCACCTAACAAGCGTCATTTGTTGTTCTATATGTTAAGTGTTGATATTGGATGTAAACATCTTTTGACTCTTTTGAAGCGCTTTGAGTACGCTTTGTAGATATTACACTATTTCTCTCATTGTCTCTCTCTCTCTCTCTCTCTCTCTCTCTTTCTCTCTCTCTCTCTCTCTCTCTATCTATCTATCTATCTATTTATCTATCTCTTTATAAAGAAATAAAGTATGCGGTTTCAAAATTAACAAAACAATTACAAAAAGTAGATCTAGACATCTATCTCGAAAAATAAAGCGGAGAAAACTAATAAATCAAGATTCTTGCATGCGATAAAAACAATCCAACAATCCCTTGGCTTGTCTACCACATCTATTTCCGATTCGTTAACAACTTTCGATTTCAACCTCAGACCTCATATAAATTGACATAACATTTATTTTATTTTTTTTTACCTCTATTTCCCCCCAATTCTTCCGATTCAGACCTCTATTGGAATGGCGTCGCTCAGAAGATAGCAGGCCGGCCGATTATTTATACAGCATCCAAGCTCATGAATATATGCATGATGCAAGACAGCACACAATATTTGCGTTTAACGGGCACGCAATACAAAGACAGCTCCGAGAGTTTTCTTTCCCAAAATCGCGTTACGCAAACGAAAAAAAAATATTGGTGAAGGTAATAAAACACAATAATGTCTAATGATTTCTGCCTTTTTGATTGTAGTATTTCACTCTCTCTCTCTCTCTCTCTCTCTCTCTCTCTCTCTCTCTCCCCTCTCTCTCTCTCTCTCTCTCTCTCTCTCTCTTTTTTTTTTTTTTTAAATTCTTTCTTTCTTTCCTTATTTCTCTCCCCTCTCCCACTTTATCTATCTCTCTCTCCCTCTCTATCTATCTATCTATCTATCTATCTATCTATCTATCTATCTATCTATCTATCTATCTATCTTCTATCTATCTATCTATCTATCTATCTATCTATCTCTATCTATCTATCTATCTATCTATCTATCTTTATCTATCTATCTATCTATCTATCTAATCTATCTATCTATCTATCTATCTATCTATCTATCCTATCTATCTATCTATCTATCTATCTATCTATCTATCTATTCTATCTATCTATCTATCTATCTATCTATCTATCTATCTATCTATCTATCTATCTATCTATCTATCATCTATCTATCTATCTTCTATCTATCTATCTAACATTCTCTTCTCTCTACTCTCTCTCTCTCTCTCTCTCTCTCTCTCCCTCTCTCTCTTTTCACTCTTTTTTCTCTCTTTCTCCAAATATCACTTTATCTTAACTATGTTGTGCATTGTTTTAATGGGATTCAAATCCCCTGCAACACGTTTGAACCGGGTTAAAGAATGTGAATTAGTCAACATATTTTAGAGAGAGAGAGAGAGAGAGAGAGAGAGAGAGAGAGAGAGAGAGAGAGAGAGAGAGAAATAGATTTTAACTACTACGCTAATAAGTTTTGCATTTCCATTTCATTCCATTTGTCGCAATACGTTTCATCTGTTATCGTTACCACCTTATTATCTTAAATGATAACCGAACTTATATTCTAAATTAGTTGCCTCATGCCTCTCGTTAGCCTGCCCCAAGTCTCACTGGTTTGTGCTTCAAGTCTCCCTGACTTGTCCAAAGTCTCTCATTTTGAGGTCGGATTAAAAAAAAAACAAAAACCCCAAAAAACAATGAACATCTATATAGCGCAACATCCACTAATTTTGCTCAAAGCGCTTTACAAAGGGTCCCTGACCAACAGCAACACGAAACATGTAGGACGGGACATGACTCTTGTTAGGCGATATTACTATTTTTTTTTCCGACAGACAACGCTATTGACGGCCAGGTACTCATTTTACACTAGAGTACGGTGAGAGAATGTGAGTAAAGAGTCTTTTCCAAGGACTCAACTATGAGCCGAGCGAGGCTCGAACCCAGGACCGTCCGATCCGAAAGCGATTGTCATACCGCAAGACCACATCGACCAAAGTTATAAAGCTATCAAATTATTCACGTTGAAGGTGTCAGTCCTGGAAGTCAACGGTTCAATGTTCTTGATGTGTAAGAATGTAAGCGTTTGAGTTTTAAATAAAGTTTTGGGATGCTCTCAAATTTACAACTTTATTATTGCTCCGAGTGTCTCATTCCTCCTCTATAGAGGGAACGAAGCTGACGTCCATCAGCTCTCTGTTATTATTTTTAGACAGTCTTTAGTGATTTCTCAATAAATTATATAAACGTTAAACGTTACACATGTTGGTTTGTTTAATTTGGCTGGTAGATACTATGAGTATTTCACCTAATCGTACAGCATCAATTATCTTATCCGAATGATCTACAGCGCAACGATAAATCATTTTGGAAGCATTATTTTCCCGTTTCCTGGTTTCAAATCAAACCGTTCTTATCCTTGTACAAACATTGAATCAACACCCTATATTTAGAGAAAAAAAAGTTTTGCTTAAAAAACAAACTACATTCCGGACTTTTCATTACATGATCAAAAGCTACATCTCTGCTCCACAGTCATTGTGGGAAATAATGTAACGTCACTTTTGAAGTTTTAAATACATAAAAATTCCTATAAATAGGAATAGCTGAAGTCAGTAATCAAAGTTCCAACATCTCGACGTATGAAAGGCTTCGTCTCAGAAACCAACTCTACGAACTACGACCAACTAACCATCTTTCAATAGATTGCATGAATTTGTCATCATTCAATCATGAATTGAATAGCTCAGGGCAAGATTCGATTGATGAAGCAGACTGCGGGGAATTTGCCAAGAATTCATGAATGAAAAGGCTGCAGAGATTGAAAAGCAATTACTACAAGTGGCCTTTTGTAAGGCAGATGTCAGACATGAATAGCTGTCTTTACCTAACATACGCCTTTCAGAGATGACATAAATTATATAACGCCATTGGAGACCTGGGTTGAGAATTGTGTACTTTGTCTACATTCGGATTTGTCGTTATGAGTTGGTTGCCATGGAAATGTGATGGAACTTCCTGTATTGAAAATTCCTATGTCATCTATGTGAAAGAATATAATGAAAGGAATCATATAATATTGACAGAGTCATTGCAGAGGAAAATTCTTTACTTATATAGAGGGTCGAGCGAGGATGAAACCGCGAAAACTAAACCACGACATCATTTTAAGCAGATAAAACTGCCGTACTCTGGAAAGACACGTATTTTAAAAAATTGACCAGAAAAGTTGTCCTTCAAATATCGATCAATTTAAATTACCCCTATCTTGGCAAAATTTATTAAACCTGGGACTACGCAAAGGATGAGTTTGCTAGCCAAAACGTAACTTTTTTCTTAGACAGTATTGTGGAAGGGTTTGTGGACCATGTGTGTGTTTGGAGATAGAAAGGAGAAGAGAGAAAGAAAGAAAGAGAGAGAGAGAGAGAGAGAGAGAAAGAGAGAGAGAGAGAGAGAGAGAGAGAGAGAGAGAGAGAGAGAGAGAGAGTCTGTTATTGTATGCTTCTTAGATACAGGCACCCGGTTTATAATGATCAAAATAGGACACACCTTCTCACACCAGTGTCATGTTGGCGTGAACAAGATGCCTATAAGTTATATTAACTAAAGGTTTTGTTGTTTTTTAAAATATTTATTTATTTATTTGTTTATTATTTTATATATGTATTTATTTATTTATCTATTTATTTATTTATTTATTTATTTATTTATTTATTTATTTATTTATTTATTTATTTATTTATTTATTTATTTATTTATTTATTTATTTATTTTTTATTCATTTAGTTAGTGTACTTTTTTAAAGGTCAATATCCCTATGCTTATGTTTATTGTTTTATGTATAAGATGAAGATAAAACAACTGGCAAAGTGACGACAAACATTAGATGTCTCTCATTCCTGAGGTTAAAAAATGGAGAAAAATATCCCTAAAATGATTTAAAAACCAAACCTACAAAATATATTTGAGATTTTAATTGCATGTACTATTCAGAAACTATATTAATTGCTCTCACTTGAACATATGTACGAGATATAATCTGTGAACCAAATTAATTTTGCACCATAAATTATTCGATTTTGAGCTCCTAAGTCACATCAACATGATAACGTTAGACGGTACAATTATAGCCATCTATTTCATCACGACAGCCCTCTGAAGTTGATGTTTAAAACAATTAATCCATTCCCTTCCCTGGAATATTCTAACGTTAATTGATTGACATCTAACCTTTCGTTGCTGCGATTAACCAAACCAAACAAAAATATGAATAAAAAAAGATACTGACGTTTTAAAAAGGATTTTTAAAAATAATTTCGTTGACAGCGACAAACACGAGCATATCTGAAATCTAAAATTAAAAAAAAAAAAAAAAAACACTGGCAGAATTAATCAGAAAACAACCGTACTCTGGAAAAACTCGTATTTAAAATTTGGCCAGAATGCTCGTCTTCAAATATCGATAGATTTAAATGACCTTCATCTTCATAAAAAACTCTCAAAACTAGGACTTACCCAAGTCTTCCTTCAGTTCCAAGTTTGAGACTTTTTGCCGATACGATGGTCATTTAATCGATAGATATTTAAAGGACGAGTTTTTTTAGCTAAATTTTTAATACGTTTTTTTTCAGAGAAAGGTAGTTTTGCCACTTTAATTGGTTGACCTACTTAATGTCAAAAACGTGGCGAGCGAGAAGCATTTTTCTTTTTTTTTCAAATAATAACTTGTATCCTCTTGTATAATTAGAAAGCGTTTATCGATTATACAGATTAAAGCTGCTTAGCTCCTTATCAATTGGAACAGAAATGATAAATGTATGTAGATAAGAGGCGATGGTGAGGGTGGTGGTGATTGTGGTGGTGGTGATTATCGTGATGGTGTTGGTGGAAGTGATGGTGGTAGTGGTGGTGAACGGTGGTGGCCTACGTGTAATGAACAATCAAGATAAGAATAAGAAGATTGAGAATAGTAGCTTTAATTACAGACCCCATCCCTCCTTTCTTTCTTTATCTCACGCAGTCGTTAATTGTATTCATCGGCGTTGCTCAAACAACAATAAATGGAAGCTTTGCCGGCGTTCTAAGGGTTTTTAAGGTGATTGATTGTATGTGACCTTCCGTCTCAGACGGGTATTATTTCGTGATTTACGATTTGTCAAATAGTAATTTTTTAACGAAAATATAAGAAATATGAGAACTTTGTTTTTGTGATATTCAGAAAATATATCCATTGCCCTCAATAAAACATGAATAAAATAAACACAAATTTTGTTTGTATTCATTTATTCAATTGAAAGTATCGCAATAGACTTAACTTTGCCTCAAGAGGAAACTTTGCCTCTATGAATTTGTAAGCATTTTGAATAATCTCAGCTTTGTCGTAGTTATTATTGTACATGGTAAAAGACCTGAATTCTTATCAACGGAAATAATTGCCACAAATCTAAACAATCTCTTATTGGTTCAAAATTGAAGAAGCGAAGTTTCCCCCTTAGGCAAAGTTACCCCGGTTGGCGATATCTATGTCATCCTGACATAATACCGTTATGAGGAGATATGTTACGGATTAATGTTGTAAAAGAAGGTGTAGAAAAGTAGTAGCACATCATAATGATATATCCACACACTAAATGCCATATCTCCCACCGTATCCCTCTTGATAATTAGCACGGTATTTGGAGGAATGCATATTTAATGCTTCATCCCAAACCTTTTTATTAACGAGTTCTTGCAATCAATTGTGTTTGGAATCTCCAACAAGTTCTTATTAATCGCGGCACGATCTTGGGAAAGCGATATGGTAATAAGATTGGAATTCCAAACTGCAAGAGTACAAGAACATTCTTTTTTCATATAACATTGTTGTAGTGTCAGTTTCGTTATTTCTTATCTCAACACACTATTATTCTCAAAATTGTGTTTAAATCAATATATTAATTTTTTTTTATTTGGGTGTAAATTAAAGCTAGAGGTTTCACGCTATCCATTGTTAATATGAGTGACCTATTAGGGGAATGCGTTTATCACCAATTATTTCCCTTATTAGTGCCCAACACAATGAATACTACTAAAAACCTATCAAGTCCTTAAACACCTTCTAGACCTTCTATGATCTTCATCTGATAAAACAAAAACGTTTAGTTCCTCTTTTTAAATCCAATTGTTTTGGCGGGCGATCCTTTTTCCATCGTGGGACCCCGTGAATGGAATTCTATTCCACAAACCTCCAGGGAACAACCAACTATTCATTCTTTTACAATCGAAACTAAAACCTTTCCCATTCATGTCTGCCTGATTTAAATATGAGACAAACTCTATTATGGTTATAATCTGATGTGTAAATGTTCAATTGTGTATCTGCGTGTGTATTTGTGTTTGTGTGTGTGTGGGGGGGGGGGGAGGGGGGGGGGGGGGGGGGTTGCGGGTTGCGGCACAGAAATGCATTTTCAACCAGTGTAAAAGTGCATTATATAATTTTGAAAGTGCATTATAAAAATGTTATATATTATTATTATTATTATTATTATTATTATTATTATTATTATTATTATTTATTATTATTATTATTATTATTATTATTATTATTATTATCATTATTATTATTATCATTATCATTATCATTATCATTATTATCATCATTATCATCATCATTATTATTATTATTATTATTATTATTATTATTATTATTATTATTATTATTATTATTATTATTATCATCATCATCATCATTATTAACATTATTATTATTACTATTATTATTATTAATATCATTATTATTATTATTATTATTATTATTATTATTATTATTATTATTATTATTATTATTATTATTATTATTATTATCATTATTATTAGTATTAATATGTTCATCATCATATTTTGACGTCATTTTAGGTTTGTTGACCGCCTAGTGAGTTGTCGTTAGTTGTACTCAAAGAAACGAGTGATCTCATTGGTTGAACTGTTGAATACAACTTAGGAATGTTTGTGGCCAAAGACTTGTCTTTTGACGTCATTTGGGGGTAAGTATCAGTGTAAGCAAGTCTTACTAGTAGTAGTATAAATCAATTCTGTTTGAAGAGTAATTTTACTTATCCTGGATAATCTGCAGACGACAGAGCCCTAGAAATCCTCGTCAGTCACCGAGTAAATAATTGACACATTTAATTTATTTAAAGGACACGAGTCTTAAGTTTAACTTATATTTAGAGACAGCACCAAAGTTTTGATTATTATAAACGTTAATCAGCCGTGTTTGTCATACTTTTGCCTGACATTGGGCACTCTACTTTACGTTGGAGTGACAACGAAAAACGAAATGTCGAGAAGGTTTTATCCGGAATATTATGTTGGAGTGAGATCGAAGAACGAATTATCGAGAAGATTTCATCCACAACTTTACTTTGGATCTGGAGACGAATGACGAGAACGAGAAGTTTCCATCCATAACCTCATCGTTTCGAGTGGTCAACCCATCAATCGAGGTCCACACAAGCGTAGTTTTAAGTTTCACATAACCGGGTCGTGATACAGATATTCTGATTCGTCTGTGTGCGCACAAGACAGTTTGCAGTTACTTGTGTTATTGTTAATTTATGTGCCTATATTTAATTGTGTTATTTTACCTATTATTCTTTGAGGGTAAGTTAAAACCAATACCCAAAGTCGCTATAATATTATATTGTTCATATCTTTTACAAAGTCCCTGGCAACGTCTAATACTTTGCAATTTAATAGATTGATTATAGTTCTATTATTAATTGATTAATGAACCAGCTATCTCAATTATTTTCCTGTTTACTATATAAATAGCTTCGTCAATAAATATATTTATATAGTACAGAGACCGTTATTCTAAACTTCTTGTCTGTGCTTCGTGCCATTTGAAACAACAAGAGTCCTCTTTTTGAAACTCTTATCTATATTATGTCCGAGTAGATTGAAATCTCCTACAACGGTAGCTTGATTTCTATCGAACTGACTTCGTGACAATCAGGCCATGAGTTTTATGAAGGCCACGTTTCTAGTGTCAGGTTATAAGTTAAAGATGGCTGCTAGGACTTGGCTTTTGACGTCATATTAGTTCACTGCTATCTCGTGATTTGTATTTTGTAGTGTTCAATGAAACAAAAAAAAACCCCATTGGTTTAACTATTGAATGCAACTCACGATTTGTTTTCTTTTGTGGTCTTTGACTTGTCCTTTGATGTAATTATTTATTGACCCCCAACTCAGTCTTTCGGCTCTAAGGTCAAATTATAATCCCGGATATCGGTCAAAATGGTAAATTGGATTCAGAAGTCTGATGTTACGTCGCCCAGCAACGGTGGCCATCGTGGTTCTAAACAAAGAAAATCGGTACTTTTTATTCTTCATGATTTTCATGATCTTGAACTTTTCATATGTCTTGTGATCAGAATGTATAAAAGTCAAAACATGATCAGATTTATAATGTTTTTTCCCCTCTGGGTACTCTGTTATGCTCGTCGGAGAAATATTTCATAAGGGCATCCGTCATTGTTCCGATAGTTTAGAGCCATTTACTAAGTTACCATGCGTCATTACGAGGGAAGTGACGTTACGACTGTTATGGTAATGGTCATGGTAGAAGTTTTATAGAGTGAACAAAATCGACTTCACTAAGCTCTTTGTTATTGCTTTTTTAGACATCCACGCTAACGATCAGTTCTCATTTAATTCTATCAATCAGACTATAAACGTTCAAGGTTAGACATAGTTTTGTGTGTTGCTACGCTCTATTCGGCTGGCGGACGTTGTGATAATTTTACCTAATTGCATAGCATCAATAAAGTTAA
Organism: Berghia stephanieae; assembly: GCF_034508935.2. Taxonomy (NCBI): domain Eukaryota; kingdom Metazoa; phylum Mollusca; class Gastropoda; order Nudibranchia; family Aeolidiidae; genus Berghia; species Berghia stephanieae. Next base: position 90,966,292 of record NC_088361.1, on the reverse strand, counting down.
AGAGCTACACATAGCTTTGTGTGTTTCTACGTTTTATATGACGGCAAGAAATTAAACTACTTGCAGACGACTACATAGTAAGAGGTTGCATAGCCCAATAGCATTGAATTTTGATAAAATATGATAATCTTCCCTGTTTGATTGCCCTTATGTTTATCTATTATGAGATTGATAATGTAGACTTTCAGCTGAAATAGAATCTGATGAGTGTGATTTCAGTTTGTAAAGCTAAAAATGACCACTCTGAATCTTTGAATACCCATAAGCATTCTAATGGACAAGATGGTCAACAAGCGTCTGCCGTTTCTATTTGGAACACAGAAACTGTCAGTCTTCAAGTACGGCTTTAGGAAAGAGTCATGAAACATTGATGACGTTGTGCTACTGCGGCCTTTAATTCGTGATATCTTTGCTTGCAAATGACGGCAATGTTCATTGACCTCAAAAGGAATTTCAACACAATTTGGAAATTTAAAATCTTCAAGGACCTTCACAGCTTTGGTTAGCAAAAAAACCTTCCTATTTTTGTCTGAGCATTTGTGAGCAACTTGCCTTTCCAGGCCAAAGAAGGACTCATTTTTTTAGATCATTCAATCAGAAAGAGGGAGTTCTTTAGTGGAGCGTCTATTGTCTTCCGTTTTTGTTTTAACACAATTGACTTAATCATACATAGCTTCTTATGTCTGATATCTTTTTATCAGCTGTTGAAGCAAACTAAGCATGGATAACATTTAGGGACAAATAGAACACTAATGAAACAATTTATTAGAATGGGAAATGATTCTTTTTCCTCATCAAACTGACCGAATATCGTTGACTTATCAAAGCACCAATATGTTGAGAGATTAGCTGTTGATCATTGAAATGGTCTAGGTTTGAGTCCCTGATCCAGTCATTTAATCCGCTGAAGATTTAAAATGTTTTGCTGGGATATGAATTACTGCAGAAGTTATAGATTAGAATCTAAATATATTAGGCATTGATGTTTTTTACACATATAACAAATGATTTTGATGACTTTCTACGGGTTGAGATTAACATCTAGAAGCGAGCAACGGGTGCTATTTAATGATTAAAAGCATCGTTTACAGCCGATAAACAAACAAACAAACGGTTTTATGTTAAAAGCTTTGACACTTAATTGGCAAAGAGGCTATCGTAACTTTGTACAAGCAAACAATTTTATGTTTAACAGTTTGACACTTATTTGGCAAAGATACTATCGTATCTCTTACTTACGATACATAGATATGAAGGGAAAATTAAAAACTAGTTGTAAGACTATCTTAAGTCAAGTTACGATAGTCTTATTTCCACAAATTCGTAACAGTTTAGTTAAGATAGACGTCTATCTCTTCACATTTGAATATTTTTTAGGCTTTTATTGCGATAGGAATTTCGATTTGACACAAGGTGGGCAGTATCAACGCACAACATATCTCTCAGTGCAAAACAATCGCAACTCGTTTAGCACCCTACCCTCTATTTGTTTTCCTCATTATTATCAACCTCAATTCGGCCTTTATGCAGTGTCTTTCCTCAATAACCATTCTTATTTTTTAAATATGTATTTCTTTCTTTAGCTGTATCTATTTAATCTCGGTCTAATGAAAGATGGACGAAAAATATAAAAGAACTGAATGGCACAACAGCATTATTTTTTTGATATAACTTATTTATTTATTAATTTTTGTTATTCAAAATGCCAAACTCACAATTTCAACAACGGAATAATATATCAAAAAGCGTGTTGAGCATGGTAACAACCTAAGGGCTAAAGGTTATACTTGAAAAAAAAAGAATATTTATTATATTATCATAGGTGACCAGACATTGGGAGAGAATAGCAACAGATATAATATAATATTTTATTAACATAGAAACTATCTAAATATCCAGCATGCCCACCATATCAATAACTGCAATGTTTACTGTTAAAACAAAGGGGGTTCATTACAATCAACCAGCATGATGAATGCCAAAGATCACGAGCGCTTCGTCGTTGATAGTAGTAGCGCTGATTCCGCGGCATACGGACAATCATTGCATAACAACGGCAAACAAATATCGCACGTTGCCATGGTAACGGCATAATGATGACTCGAGCGCATCTCACCTATGTCCACCGGCGTGAGATTTTATGAGATGTTATAGATAGAATATGAATGAATGACTTATCGCTATTATATCGAGGTGACATCGTTTTTCAATTTGCAACAGAATACAATTTACAATCCAAATGATAACGTTGACAATTGCTCAAAATATATTTTAGGTAGCTCAACTGATATAGCACTCGCTTCAAAAGGATGCCGGATGCAGTTGAGATTGGCTTTTTATTTCTAAACTCCATGTCTACCCAGATTGGGTAGCTTAATTTGTTACATCTGGCGGAAAGTATTTTTTATCTGTGAGTATTTTGCTTAAACGCATAAAATCAATAGGTGCGTTTTTGTGCTATACGTTTAGGTACAATACTCAAAATCACCAATGGAACGAGCTGACGTCCCTCAGCTCTTTTTTATACATTGTTTTTAGACAGCCATTCTAAAGATTAGTTCTCACTAAATTCTATCAATCAGATTAAAAACGTTTAAGGTGACACAATTTTTGTGTGTCGGTACGGCACATCCGGCTGGCGGATGTTGTGGGCATTTTACCTAAACTCATCGCATCAATTCACTTCACAGTGTGTCAAATTTTGTGATAAATTCACACTGTAGGGATGATTGACCACGTGGACATCAAGTTTTTAGGTTGGCTACAGGAAACAACTCGGCTTGATAGTCGAAACACCCCTTACCTTCGTAAATAGAGGGATAGTGTGATGTCAGAATACTGGTTCCAATCTCCTTGGGAGTGTGAAACCAGTATTCCGGAGGACTAGATAATAATATATACTTTGTGCAACTAATCTTCTAGTTTCAGAGTGATGACATCTTATTTTCTAGCCTAAATAGTTGCTGATTGCCAATATAAATCATCAATCTTCGCTATTTTAAGCCCTGTAGTCATAAAAAATATGCCTATGCATTCTGCTACTAAAATAGTTAATGCTAATTTATGATTCATTGTGAAACCTATTCATTAGTTAGTCCACCGGTAGACTGATTACATGCGTCCAATGAGTTTGGAACCTGAAGAGTGAAAGGTGTGACAACACGACTTTTGCTTCTCATTCATAACCTGATACTGACAAAAAAAAAAAAAAGATTACGCTAAAAGAGAAGTCTATGACCACAAAAGAAAAGAAATCGTCAATTGTATTCAATAATTCAACCAAACGGATTTTTTTTCCTTGAGGACTTCTTAGGACGAATCGCTTGGGGAAGCACTAATTTTTCCTTAAAAAGCTTTTTTTTAGAGCGCAATATTCACTAAACGTGCTCAAAGCGCTTTACAAAGGTCCCTGACAAACAGTAACACGTAACATGTAGTACGAGACATGAGGCCTGTTAGGCGATAATACATTTTGTTCGACAGACAACGCTGGTAACGGTCAGGTACTCATTTTACACCTGAGTACGGTGACAGAATATGAGTAAAGAGCCTTTTCCAATGACTCAACTATGCGAACCCAGGACCTTCCGATCCGAAAGTGAGTGTCATACCACAAGACCACATAGCCGCTAATCTATTGATGACGTCAAGAGACACGCCATAGTGTCGGGCTGCAAGTTAACGAAGGCTACGATCTAGCATGGATTTATAGATAGAACGAAATTGACGTCACTCAGCTCTTTGTTTTTGTTTTTAGTCGGCCATTTTTATGATATGTTCTCACAAAATTGTATCAATCAGACTATAAAGATCAAAGTTAAACATAGTTTTGTGTGTTGGTAATTTATATCTGGCTGACGGAATGTTGTGAGTAAATTACCTAAGCGCACAACATCAAGAGAAAGAAAGTTGACGTCATTCAGGACTTTGTTATTTTTTTTTTAAAACGCATAAATTGTCACTAAATCAAATCAATCTGACAATTGATGATGTGCCTTTAGTTTAGAAACTCACAACATCCGCCGGTCAGATATAACGTGCCAAGACACAAAGCTATTTGTGACCTTAAACATTAACAGCCTGTTATACAATTTAGCGAGAACAACTA
>NC_088361.1:90894684-90957184 GCF_034508935.2 Berghia stephanieae | reverse complement strand
TTTTTCAACTTGACTTGCTGTAAAAAATATTTAGAAGTGAAATTAACCTTTTATATTTCCGGAAGATGTACAAAAAGTGTTGATTTAACCATTTATGACAAGAACTCATTTTGGATAAAAATTTACCTTCTAACTAAACTTGGAAATATCTCGGTTCAAACCTTTTCACCATCCGACTGGTTTGTTTTTTACATTCACTGTAACCTAATATGCTAAATGACTTACCATGACTCCAACACAAATGGCGATTCCCCTCCCACAGTAAGTATTAGGCACTATGTCTCCGTATCCGATGGAGAGAAAGGTGATTGCGACCATCCATAGGGAATTTAACAGGTTCGCGTGTTGCTCTTCATGATGTCTGAGGAAAGGGAATATATAGAGAAATTAAGAGGTTGAAGTACTGCTCTTCGTATTGGCGGGGGAAAACAAAACACACAGGGGGGAATTTAACAGATTAGCGTTTAGTCTGGGGAAAACAAAACAAATTGAGCGAAGTTAACCAGTTTGTGTGTTAATCTTCGTAATATAATATATATAACTGATGACGTGGACGAAAGCCACAGAAAAAATACGTTTTGGCCACATATAAGTGAGTGATCCAATTTATATATATATATATATATATATATATATATATATATATATATATATATATATATATAAGTATCAATCCACTATTAAGGTGACCACTGTGAAATGCACCAATTGGAGGACCAAGCATATGTCTTGTTCAAATTGATTAAACTGTTCAATCTTTGTTCAAATGAGTATAGTTTGATTCCCTACAATGATTTATGAACACAATTCTGATGCTTGATGATCACAATGGTATATAGAAAATTACTCGGTCCCCCTAATGTTTTACTAAGTGTTTCTGTAGCTTTAAGGAGACATTTGGTAAAAACATGTTTTTAGGGAGACCACATTAAAAAACCCTTTTAGGGAGCCCAGTATATGTTTATATATGTGTATACCTAAGAGTGCATTTTCAAGTGAGCTACCACCAAATTGTCTAAAATAAAGTAAGTCCTTAAGATTAAGAGCTTCATGGCCATAGTGTCGAAGCTTATCCCAGTCCCAGTGTGCGTAGAGTGAAGTGGCCGAGCAACGCATTTACTAACTCCTGGGAAGGTCCATCCCTCAGAAGGGGCGCTCAGGGAAATAACCTGGGACTCAAACACGGCAAAAAATATTCCCAGTTGCTCCGTGCGCCATTGTTTTTGCAGTCCCCGACCCCTTTAGAAACCTGACGACCCAGGTTAAGATCAGAGATAGAAGGGACCAGGCAGAGGAGTTTATTTGTTGTTGTTGTATACCACTGAATGGACTTGGTTTGTTTTGTTTTGTTTTTAAGGGTTTTACGGCGCTTGCAACACATTAAGGTCATATCAGCGCCAGTAAAAAGGAAGAAAATGGGATAGTAAAAAGTTCTGGAACTACAATTAGAGCACCCAAGAAAAAGTAAGGCAAAGGGGATTTGTTTCAAATAGGAAACAGTAGATTCCAAGAGCCCACTATCAAAGTACTTAGTTTGAGATAACCTAAACGTCTCATTCAGACACAAGCACAGGTCCCAACAAAGAGGGATACACTCAAATGTTTACAAAGCATAAATAATATGTAAACAAAACAATAAAGAGCATAACAGACAGATGATTTACAAGGGAAAAATATAATCTCCCAAAACTCGAACTATACATTTGACTGTTTCCCTCCCAGCCAGGTCCTGGACAAAACCAAGTAATCCCATCCCGAGACAAAGACAGAAAACAAGTTGGAAAACAGACATAGGGGGATAGAAGACGCAACGAGTACGTCCCTGCCCATTATGGGAAGTCGGGAACCCCACCCAGTGAATGGAGTTGGATGGATAGGACAGCAGATCTGATGGACACAATGAACGGCTTCAATCAACATCTCATTCACTTTAACTTGCACAATGCTTGCTTTGGTTTCGTGGTAGACAGTTCGTCTGACGCCCGAGTTGCCAGGGTTCGAATCTATATTTGTGGCGATGCAGAGTCATTGTAAAAGTCTCATTTACAGTCTCACTTGTGTTAATTGGAGTACGTTACTGAATTGTAACAACGTTGTTCTGTTCGTGTCCATATAAATGTACTACCAGCTGCACGTTGAGCTCATTGTGGGTTTTATGATACATCAAGCTCGTGTAAAATTACATTTACATTTGACCGAAAAATGATACATAACGATAGAAGTCTACAAATCATATTGCAGGTTTATTTCAGTTCCAAAAGCCATCACAAACATTCATCCACTGTATCACATAAGTCTTTGGTCACCAAATAAAAGCATGAAGTTTGCTATGTGTACAGTGCAACATAAAAGGATAGAAACAGTTTTACTGATAAAACCCTCAAATGATAACAAACCAATATGTTGTTGCTGGTAAGTTGCTTAATTGCATTTGTTAAAAAGCATAAACTGTGAAGCAAAAGTGTTGAAAATCGTTTGAATAAAGTTTAATGCAAAAAAAAATAATTCTTAAGCACTTTATGCCGTTCTAAGCTGTCGTTGCTGCATTTTTTTTCATTATTAATTATTATTATTCTGATTAAGGATGAGGGGATAAAGAAAGAATGAAATTAAATGCACAGAGGTGTCATTTCTTGACAGTCGCCTCTAAAGATTGCAACTCTTAAAATTATCATAAAAAGAATAGTGAAATTTTACATTAGGTATCTAGAAAATGCTGAACATAAAGCTACATTGGCCAATTAAGTTAGGGTTAGTAGAAAGACTTTTTATTCTGCCATATCTGATTCTTTCAGATAGTTCTACATAGCTGCCAACTTTTCAAAAATAAAATAAGGAACGCTCATTTGGCCCGGGATGAGGGACGATGTGTGCCGAAGCCCCCCCCCCCCCCCCCCCCTTCATCGAATCGCAACATATAAAAGTCAGCCTTTTTAATTACTATTACTAACACTAACAAGTTTGAGATGACAGAGGCTAGTCCAAATGTTGCTCAATTATCGGGTTTAGTACCAGCACATTTGAATCGTTAAAATGACACTTTCCACAATGATTGTTGTTTTCTTTTTAAGGGTTTTACGGCGCTTGCAACACATTTAGGTTATATCAGCGCCAGTAAAAAGGAAGAAAATTGGATAGTAAAAAGTTCTAGAATTACAGTTGAAGCATCCAAGAGAAAGTAAGACATAGGGGAACTGGGAACAAATAGGGATCAGATGTAGATTCCAAGAGCGTATCACCAATGTACTTAGTTTGAGATCACCTATAAGTCTTATCCGGACACAAGAACAAAATCCAACAAAGAGGAACACACTCAAATGCTTACATTATACATTAAAAAATAACAAATATAGTAATAATACATAACAGAGAGATGATTTACAAGGAAAAAAATATCATCTCCCAAAACAATAAATATGCATTTGACTGCTTCCCTCCCAGCTAGGACTCCGGCGAGGGCCAGGAAAAAAACAAGTAATCTCATTCCAAGACAAAGACTGAAAGCATGTTGGAAAACAGATATAAGGGGATAGAAGACACAGTGTGTACCTCCCTGCCCGCTATGGGAGCTTTCCACAATGAGATCAAAATTCAGAACGGACAATATAAAGAAAGAATTCAACTGCCTCAACTTTGATAAGGACCAATACACAAGAAGCACAATTGTAAAATAAATGAAATAACTTAAGATGGTTAGAAATGCATAACTACCAACCTGGTACATCACTTGAGAGGGCGTTTTGGGGTAAAAATTAGGTGAGTTCAGATAAAAAGTAGACGATTGCATATATGTTTTCTTTCATGCAACATAATGGTCTGTAAGTAGTATACTATAATAGTAGTTATAGTAAAATGCACCTCTAAATATTAGAGAATTCCTACTTCTTTACTTTGACAAGATAAACACACCTAAAAATGGAGTATACTTATTTTTCTTGAACCTAAACCGTTACAAAAGCTTGCTTGAAAAAAAAAAAAATTAAAATCAGATGAAGATGTTTTTAAAGGGATTAAATTTATATATTTCATAAATTAATAAAGGGAAAAAATCATTGTCATCTTTAATCAATATAAGCAATTGATTTTCTTATTGAATACCTTCCAATCAAAAAGGTGGATTTAATTTTATTCTTAATTAAAATGATATTTGTAACAAATAGTGAAAGTATCAATACTGTCTTAGAATATTCAAAGTATATCGAGGCTAACATCCATATCCTATGCAAATCTCCAATACATTATGAAAGGTTTGAGTAAAATACAGGCGTCATATAAACGAATGGAACTTTTTTAATTGTTGAAAATCATTTATGATAGAGGCATAATTCAAATTAAAGAGCTACACAAATGGAGATTATGCTCTCACTGGACACCAATAATAATGATAATAATAATAACAACAATAGTAGTAGTAGTAATAGTAATAATAATGGATCAATAATAATAATTCATTAGGCTCACATGGCTTTTTTACCACAAATTAGTCAAAAATTACAAAATACGGATTTTGAACTAAAAATAAGCACTTACTGACTCAGGAAGTCAAATACGGAACAAATCCGTTTTTAACAGAACGGTTGACAGCTATGGTTCTACAAAGCATTTGTCTCTCAAGCTGAGCAAATGAATGTTCATATAATATAAAAAAGGATATTGCAATGATGAACAGATTGTACTATATAAAGATAAAACGTTTTTGTAAACCCCCAAAATATGTCAATAACACTATACAATACAATGAATGTAATACAAATCAAATTCATGATTGTCATTACACCGATTGAAACGCTCTTTCCCTTCTATATTTATTTCTTTCATTAAAAATCTTTGTCTTCACCAAACTAATTAGTGTACCTTCAGGGATTCCTTTTTGTGAAAATACCCTGTGGTGTTTTAAGAACAGAATAATTTCAGACTTTCTAGGTAATGATCCCCTTGAACCATGTGCTGAAACATCTTCGACAAAGTTTTTAAAATATGACTTGACTCTATCTGTATCCTCATCTGACCATGACATGTATCTCCGATTTTTGCTTGAATTCCTCTTGGGTTCAGTTTGTTTTGAAGAACACGTAAGCTGATTTGGCACTCCTGCTTCACCATCAAATATTTCTTCTTGATTTGCAGCTGTTACTATGGATGTTCCAAAATTTGCATTTGAGTCTCTATTCACTACAAAGTCATTTGTTTCAATGTTACAATTTCCTTCCCCAGTGACCGATGCTGAGTTATCAATTTGACCCAAAAAATGACCAACTTCTGTTATTTCTCGTATTGCAAGTGGACACTGATAAATGTTTTGATTGATTGATTCACTGTGTCCCATATGTCGATAGAAGACATCTCTCTCGTGTTGTGGGACATCAAGTAAGGCAAATAATGTCGAAGCTCGGTGCCTGAATTTATCAGCTATTAACAACTGGGGTTTCTCTAAATCCTTTACTAAGGAAGTGACATATTTGATGGCAATGTAACCACTTACATGATCTTTGGATATTCCTGTATTTGGAAAAAGAAATGGGTTGTCTGAAATATCAACAGCTTTACGCTCCTGTGCAAGTTTCCTTAAAGGCTGAATTGTGTCATTGGGTATCAACACAGGGACCAACATCTTGCTTCCCTTTCCAGACTGATAGGCCAGCTTATACTTCTCAAGTAACGCTTTTTCCAGAGGATCAGTGACATGTTGTACAAGCTGGGGATCAACCCATACACCTGAATCTGCATCATTCCAGTCTTTTAACAACATCCTTGCGGGTTCTCCGCCTCTCCTCGCATTAAACATTGTAAGCCTAGCTACGATGACATTGCGAAGCCTAACAAACATATGTGAATCAAATAATTGATAATCATCCTCACAAATACGGACCATCTCTTCAGTAATAAATTGCCGTAGCTTCTTTATATCATTCTCTAATGGCATCTCTTTGGGTTTTCTCAAATTTGTTCTCTTTGCTTCACATTGAACTCTGGCTGTAAAAAAAATACTATCCCAATTATAATCCAGGACAGCTTTGAACAAATCTATCTCTGCGGATTCTTCCATTTTGTTTTGCATTATATATTCCCCTTTTAAGAAATTAATTAACTTTTTCAATATAAATCCAATTGAAAGCTTCAAGCCTGCTTTCAATGTCCCATCCTCTTTCAAAGTCATTTCAGAAATGGTTTGCGATATTTCATTAAAGTTACAACGCTTCACCACGTCCTCTCCAGAGAAAGAAGGTTGATTTGTTCTCTTCCTAGTTTTTAAAATCAAATTTCCTAAGATGCGTAAATCACTCATTATAACTTTTCTCTCCTTCTTTGAACTTTTACTCCACAATTTTGTTCCTAACAATACTATAGCTTTGTCTGATCGACACAAATTTCCCACTTCATCATTCCGAAATTTGTCAAGAATATTCTCCTTTATTTCTTTACTTGCATTGGGAGCCACGGGATAAAATTTTACAACCCCAGTACACAGAGCATGCTCAGTACTACATTTCTTTTTGTGTTCATAAACCCTTCGTCCAGAGTAAAACCCCTTACAGCCAGCACACATAACAACTTCATGTGACCCTTGTGCTCTCTCACGCATAACTATTGAATTGTTTCTAGTGTTTGAATAAAAAATGCCCTTTTTCTTGAGATTCTCCATTGTTCTATCCCTTTCCTTTACAGGCTGTTTCATGGCCTCTGTAACTTCTGTCTCATCTTTGTGTTTCCTCATCAAATGCCTTGAGAGTTTTGTTTGCAACTGTCCACAGTATGGACAGGGTCTCCTTGGCTTTTTGTATTTCTCTGGAAAAAAAAAAGAAGAAAATAAAGCACATCATGCTATGAACTATGAAAATAAATCAATAGACAGATCGTATGCACATCAGCTACATGACAGCGATAGAGAGGAATAGCATTCCAAATATTTAAGGCCTGGACAAGTAACTGTCATAATTCCTTCTTGTTATATACTTTTCTACCATCTATTCCTTTGGAAGAGGTATGTTAGATTTGTGGAGACCTCTGCCACATAACAAATCCAGTGAAAAGACGCCATATTTTTGTTTTGAAATAGAAATAAATAGATCAATCCACCCACTTCACTGGGTTCAGGGTTCCCTCTTCATTATAATCAAAATATGAACATAAATCGGAATAGTAACACATTGAAGTCTCATCTGAATACATAGATTGTCCTTTGTTGTTTCAGCGAAAAATCAGACAGAATGTCAAAAGAATTTTAGGTTTTTCCCCAACCACCCCTTGGAGGGATCAGTATCAGCGGAATGGTAAGCGTCATGTTTTTTACGTTGAGCAACAAAATTTACTCCAAATGCTTCACTCGACCCAGGCGGAAAAGCAATCAAGAATAGACCCAAGTCCTATCCAAAGACTAACATTTCATTTAAGTTTATTGTAGGCCCTTGGCCAATCGACAAAATTCAATTCACATAAATTATTTACAACAATCAGAAATTAATTATATCAATAATAGTAATAGAATGCAATGAAGGCAATATCTAAAAATAATAATAATAATAATAATAATAATAATAATAATAATAATAATAATAATAATAATAATAATAATAATAATAATAACAGTAGCGGCAATAAGTAACAATTAATATAGTAACAAAAGTAATAATAGACTATAGTTCATAGTCATAACAATGACTTTCTTTGTCATTGAGGGAGTGAGAAAACATCACCGGCTGGCAGAACAAACAGCCGACATCAATCAAACGTCCTCCAGACCGGTTGAGCATCGGCTTCATTAATTCCTTAAAGACTTCCCCCCAACTGCCTGAACGATGCTGATGCCCAGACAACTTAATCCTGATTTATATTTTGTGGGAATGAAATATGACATGTATATGCCGGAAATATTTCAATAACAAACACACTGTTCAGATAGAAAATATTTGAGTCTTGCCTTTGTTAATTGACACAGGTAAGTTAGGAAAATAAATGCTAGTAAAAACGATCAGCAAGTTCGTGAACACTGCTTCTCAACTCGAACATATGTTTTCATCAAATCTACACACATCATGTTGTGAGCTGAATTTTAATGATCTCAGTTGTCATTGAAAGGACACCCAAGAATTTTAGAATAAAGAAAAATATTGAACCTGGAAGTCAAAAGGGTTTGTAGCACAGCAGACATTATCAAAGTATAATTTTAGTACCGACAAATTAAAAAGAAAATGTGCTTTTCTTTAAATGCTCCCAATCATCATATACTGTTTAGGTTGCAAGATTAATAAAAATGTTATCTACTCTGATTCTCGTTAAGTTTCCAGCTGGTCTGTGAAAAAAAGCCTTAAGCATCATAGAAATACAAAGAAACAGTTTTAATATATAGATGGGTTGTAACAAAAAAAAACATTTTAACACTTACAATACAAGCAATTTAAGTCTATCACAGACAAAAAAAACCCCAATAAAATAAACATGAACATTTTTATGGCTGGTTTCACTGATATCACTCACACATTGGGGTTTCAGATTCTAAGATGTCCACCCTATCAAATTTGGATTTGTGCTTGTTATGTAAATGGTAGCGTATTTTGCGACGCAGCACTGCCAAAACAGAAAAAAATGCAATAACACAAATGCAGCACCATGGAGGGGGTGGAAGTTTTCTTTTAAAAGGAATGGGTAAATTAAAATTGATCCCACAAATATCAAAGGAGAAGAATGACAAAAAAATGACTCACCATTGCACGTAACACGTTGGTTTGCAAGTGTATAGCATTCGGGTTGAACCTGGGTCCCAGACTGGCAACGAGGTTCAGTCTGTGATAGTTGTGGATGAGGCTCTGACTGAGTTGGGGAATGAGCACTAGGTTCCAGAGACAATGATGTACTCAGCATTGGGTACCTCACAGAGTACGTAGAGGAATCAGACTCGGAGTCAGCAACAAAATCGGGACCCTGTATATTTTGTGGAAAAGATGACAGATCAATCAATTTATTCATGTTGACAATAAACACGAAGAGCCATTGTTTAATAATCCAACTAAACAATTAGCTGGTTAATAATGCAAGTATAATAAAAAAGAGTTGAGAAAGGCAGACATATTGTCTAAGTATTTAATATGTTCAACTGTGCTTGGATAAATATAGATACACCAACCAGGGTTTCAGTAAACCGTTTTTAACCAACTCTTTAAATCCTACACCAGGACCAACAACTACAAAACAATTTTTTATATCACTACGATTCTGGACATATAAACGGTTGTCATTGCAACAATATGAACTTCCTAACCTTGCAACTGCAATATAGTTAACAAAAAAAGTTGATAAACATTACGATGCAAGAGAATTTGGACAAAATGCGAGATCAAAAGTATAATCCCAACAGAAGCTATTTTAATTTTTCCTGGAAACGCATCATTTTCACATTTTGTCAAATAAAAAACAAACGACTTCAAATGTGAATGGCTCATCAATGAATATCACTTCAAAATATAACGAGGAAGGTTTAAAATAGTGTTATTGTTGGCGAAGTCCACTGCAAAGAAAAATTTTTAACAACAAAAAACTAGGAGATCTCACTGGTGTAAAACAGTGTTGTCCTTGTCCTGAAATATTGTATTGCGCCTAACAGACTGCAGGTCTCATCTTTTGTGGCAAATGTGTTTTGTCCACCACAAAATATGGTGATGTGAAGCATTTTGAGCATGGTGCCAACTGTGGATAAACGCTATACAAATGTTATGATTTTATTTTAATGTACATACTTACCACAAATGAATCATGTGATATGGAACTTTGTTCTGCATCACTTTCAGGCTCTGAGTTGGAGTCTATATAGAAAATAAAAACAACAAAAAAAAGCTGAAGACCATCATGTGCAAGTTTTTCTCTAAACTCTTAAACAAAAAATCATGCCATCTTATGCTTTAAAAGGATTTTTTAAAAATTATTTACCTTATGACTATTGTCCTTTGGAAAAAAAAGAAAATTAAGTCCGAAACCTTCTGGCTATTTTCTTTTAAATTTCAAGAACGTCAGAGTTGGCAAGGGAGGACGGAAATATAATTCCAGAAACCAATCTGTCTATAATCATATCCATATGATAGTTTTTCGTTCAAGATTCAGGTACAGTCCACTTAGGATAATCGCAATACCTTGGGATCATCGAAAATGTTGGGATTAACCGAAATTCAGTTTCCTGTCCACTATTTCAACATTTTACACATTTATTGTCAACTCAAACCAGTAAATAATATTCTTAGTCAACCACATATAGAGCAATTTGATTGAAACAAAAACCATATGGCAGCCCCGTGTAGATTTGTCAACCAAAAGCAGCTATGAAGCAAGCCGATATCTTATTCAGATTGGAAGAAGTTTCAATCTTTTTTCTCAACAATTCAACATTTGTCAGAGTTAAAGAGATTAGCCTTAATGAGAGACAATAAGCTCTCACCAAACTCATTGGTCACAATGCACAGTTGTTAATCCTAAAACAAAGGATATCGCTCAGTCTCTCTTTATAACTGTCATTTATAACCTGTTGTCAAGATTATGACCAGCCCCACCCCTCTTCTATTTAATGGCCACCGATGACGTCACAAACCCATACTGCAGAGCCCCGCCCTCTTTCGACTCTAACAGAGTGGTGACACACTACTGTAGCATTAAATCCTGCTCACTCTCGATTCTTCAACCTGTCACGATTTCATCCATGATGAAATTTAATCATGATATACTGTTTGATTTCTTGAATTTACCACTTTTTAAAAAACCGAAGTTTGTTGCAATTAACCAGTGACTTTTATATAGAATTATTTCCATTGCTTAGGAAATATTGTGATTAACCGAAAGTTGCGATTAAATGAGTTGCAATTATCCGGAGTGGACTGTAATAGTATTACACATCATGACTCAAAAAAAAAAAAAAAAAGCAAACTATGTGTACCTAAATGTTATTCATTTCCTCATCAAATTACATTCTTACCATTAACATCATAGATCACATCAAAAGGGTTGTCTGGATTGACAGCAAGACATTTTTCAGGATTTTTAAAGCTCAAATCTCTCTGATCTGAAGTTACAAAAGAAATAGCATATTCTCAACATTAAACTATGATTTTGTGATGGCTGTGATATGGCATACTGTATGCATAAAGCAAGATGCAAAGACAGGTTTAAGTTTAAATTATTTTATATTCTTTTCAAAAATCCATTCTAGTTTTGCCAAAATAAAATAAACACGAGAAGTGTTGAGTTGGATAGCGCTAAAACTAAAAGTAGTAGTGGTAGTAGTAGTAGTATTAGTAGTAAACGACAGATCTTACTCACTAGTGTGAATCTACAGTCTACAGAAGTTCCCGAATTATCTGACTCCACTTCCAAATGACTGACTGACAAGTGACAATCATCAATCGGTGTGTGATGTCTACCCTATTGAAAATCTTAAATCAACTGTGATGTAATAAGAATGGCCAATAACTTACCATTATAATTATCTCGGTGTCTCTTCAATGATGCCTCCAGCATCAATTTACCCCACGATGCCATAGACGTCTAGTTTGGAACTCAGCAAGTGACGAAAAAATACTTGCGGCTATAGAGAGGACGTCCGTCGGCCACTCTCTTTGTAAGTCAGTAGTCAGTGGTTATCAGATATCCTTGGTTCTTGAAAAATATAGAAACACAGCGGTTCATTTAAAAAGACTCTTTTGTAGATCAAGTTATAATGTTAGGTATTGCACTTTAAAATCTCTTCAGACATAGAACGGGTCAACTTGACGTCTAGACCAAATCATTTCGAAGATCGATATGGCAACAGCAACGCCTGGAATGGAGGATTTAAATGCGGCATCTGACGATTCTACTGCTATGACAGAAGATGCTCCATTTCACGACGTCGAGATGGCTTCAACTGGCATCAGGCATCAACATGCTACTCAATAATGGGTTTGATGAAGCGTTTGACTAAGAACTAAAGGCCGAGCTGATAACTGATAACCACCTACTACCGACTTGCAGAGTGAGTGAGTGCCGAGTGCCTCTTTATGCGCGAAATTGACTAAACATACGTTTCACGAAAAAAAGAGTTACTATGTTTGCTTGTCTCTTGTCACCAAGATAAGAATCCGGACCAAGATTCGATAAATCTGTTTCTAAAAATAGATTATAATTCGTATATCTTGTTCATTCCTCAGTTCATCAACTTTCACACAATTTTATATTAGGTTTTCATTACTATAAAAATCCATATAATGCTCTAGAATTTTAGAGAAAATTTCGGAAAGATATATTGCCTCACTATTGAAATATATCGATGAAAACACTGGTACCCCTATTGTACTTTTTTCAGGCGGTCACCTTATTGACCAACGTGAAAATTTAGGCATAACTCTTCTTACTGTGGTGTTTAACAAATAACTTCAATACTATGATTTACAATTATATATCCTTGACGGTTGGGTTGACAACCTTAAACTAAAAATAGAAAAGTGAATGTGCTAGAGGTCAAATCAATAGGGGGACCGGATTTTGGTCTCCCTATTGGTAAAGTACTGTAAAATGAACTAATAGGGGTACCAAAAGTCTCCCTATCCGGTATTAATACATATATATATATATATATATATATATATATATATATATATTTATATATATATTTATATATAAGGAAAATACTATAATACTATAAACGTTTACGGTTAAACATATCTTCGTGTAATAGTATTTGTCATCAGATGTGCATTGTCAAAGATTATACTTAAACGTATAACATCAATATTATCTTTTGGCATCACGAGATAATCTCCCTAGCTGTGAGACTATCATTACATTAAAGACAGCCTAAATATGCCATTAAGCAAAGGCAGTGCAACCTCGGAGTATCAAAAGGACCCCACATCCGGTTTTGTGTTTCCGTCAACTGTACGAATATGAGGTCTTTACGGGATGTATTGGAGACTAAGGGCCCCTTAAGTTTTGAAAGGGTCTTGGAGGAAAGAGACAAATGCTAAGGATTCTTTGTTAAATAGTGTGCTGTAGCTTGGAGGAGGAGGAGGAGGAGGAGGAGGAGGAGGAGGAGGAGGAGGCAGTGGAGAGGAATAAAGAAAAGAAAGAGGAGACGAACATGACAATGAATTAGATGATAATGTTGTATATGAACAACAAGAAACTAACATTTTCTTTTTTTTAATTTGGCATATCAAGAGACATAACACTCTTGAGGACATTGTGGAGGCTAAAAGAGGGAGAGGATACCAGAAGAATATGGTCACAAAACATCAGCGATGGATGAATAAGCTGAATGTGGAAGGATGGCGCAGCACAGGCGCTTGATTTGGTTGGCAGTTGCGGAGGCCACGTCCAGGAGGGTAAGCCATGATGAAGGTGACGACGACGACGACGACGATGTTGATGATGATGATGATGATGATGATGATGATGATGATGATGATGATGATGATAATGATGATGATGATGATGATGATGATGATGATGATGATGATGATGACTTGGTGAAGGTCCCTGGTTTAAAAGTTTTTGCCAAGATGAGGGTCATTAATTATCTCATTCGATATTTGAAGGACGAGTTTTCTGGTGAGATTTTTAAATACGCTTTAAATCTTTCTCGGGCACGGCAGTTAACTGGTTAATTTCTCTTCGTTACTGTTAACAATAAATCCAATTTCTTCCATTGCAAAAAGGTCAAAGTTCATTTTTATGATCATTTTAATTCTAAACTCGCTTTTATTAGGGGTACGATTCAGCCCTCAAAAAAGCTGTTTCATGACAGTATGTCACATCTATAAATAATCTCAAAACATGATTATAGAAGGAACGAAGTTTGACGTCACACAGCTCTTTGTCATTATTTTTAGACAGCTTGTTAGTGGGTTACACATAATTTTTTGTGTTCTTTTGATTAAATTTGCTGGAGAATGTTGTCAGTATTTTACCAAAACGCAAAGCATCAATCATGATTTAGAGGCAACCGACGAAAACTAGAGTCATAATTATGAAACTTTCGTTTAGAAACTAAATCAATACACAATGACAAGACCGTCTACTGGTTGACATGTCTTTCTAACTGGGGGACCCAGGTCCGACCCCCCCGAGCAGTCGGTATCTCATTTCTTCCCCCGTTAAACAAGAGACTTGAGCCCTATCACTCACGTTGCCACACATTCCCTGTGTTACATTTAACAAAAAGAAATCTTTTGCATAGTCTAGATAAAGAAACGTGTTTTAAACAAAAACGCGTTATTTTGTAATCATTCATCAAAAGGAAGTAATTTTATTTTGTTTTTATTTTTTAAAATCTTATTTCATTTATATATATTTTTAATTGGTATTTATATTTTTTTATATTTTCTTCATCTTGCAAAGAATGAATATCTAATTGCCAAGAAACCTGCGTTATCGACAACTCACTTTCGTTAGAATGTGTCTTATGTATCAAAATATTGGCAGCTGTTGAAAATAAACAATTACGCTTATCGTCGTAACATCGTCCGACCGATATGTCAAAAACTCTTTTCTAATAAATTATTTATGTTATGTTGCTTTACTCAATCATTCAATAGAAATTAACCGTACGAACAAGTTTGCAGCTATCCTTATAGATAGAACGAAGTTGACGTCACTCATGTCTTTGTTATTGTTTTTTGCCATCCGCGTTAATGAGGAATGCTCACTAAACTGTATTAACCCGACTATAAACGTTCATGGATACACAGTTTTGTGTGTTGGTCCATTATACTTCCCGATGGCAATGCTGTGAGTTTCCAAACGCATACTATCTATATCTGGGAATGATTAGAAAATTTGAAGAAAGTGAAGGCCGTGTTATGCATGAGACCTCTGAAGTCGAGTCCGACCGTAGCCGTGGTTAACATAGCCTGACACTAGAAGCATCAAGGACTTGTAGTTTGACGTCATTTTTTGTTTTTTGCACCGTCTAGTGAATTGTCGTTAGTAGTGCTTAAGGAAACAAGTGATTCCATTGGTTGACCTATTGAATACAACTCACGATTTGTTTACTTTTGTGGCCAAAGACTTGTCTTTTGATGTCATTTCTTTGTCAGTGCCAGGCCAAACCGACCTAACCCAACCTGACCGTCGTCTTCATGAACTCTCAGTAAATAGAACGAAGACGTTGACCTGATACCGAGCATGGCATTCGTTAACTCATAGCCTGACACTGACCAACAAATGACGTCAAAGGACAAGAAATCGTGAGTTGTATTCAACAGTCAACCAATGGGATCATTTGTTTCCTTGAGCACTACTAACGACAACTCACAAGGCGGGCCATAAACCTAAAAATGACGTCAAAATTCAAAATATGCGTCTTTGTGGGTTTTTGTGTCAGGCTAAAAAGTAAATGATGGCTACGCACGGAGTCTGCAAAACAGAAAACAACGAACTTGACTTTTCTTTTTATTTGGAGGAAAAACAAAAAAACAAAAACAAGTTTAACTTAATTGTCATTCTTACAACAACAACAATAAAAAACAAACCCACGCGAAACTATTATAGATGGTATGAAGTTGACGTCACTCGGGTCTTTATTATTGACATAGTTTTGTGTCTCGGTCCGTTATACTTCCGTATGGCAATGCTGTGAGCTTCTTAGCCAAGCGCATTTTATCTATTTTTATTACATTGTAAAAGGTAGTTAATGGGGTGTCATGGTGACTCGGCGTATTCTTTCTGCCACTTCAAAATTTAAATATATTTTACCAGAGGCGTCTTTTTTCCCTTCGCAGACAGGTACAAAACAAAATAAGTAGATTTGACGACGTCATTTAACTCTTTAACGACACTCAGCACTATGACAAATAATATATTCTTTATGCTCTACACAATCGATACGGTTTTGAAATTGAAATGTTCTCATGTAGTATAGACACGTAGATAACAACGCCTCTCGGACAATCGTCATACTGTAAACAATGGCAGTGATTGGTATACACAGCAAACTACACAGATTTTACTATCGATGGTATGTGTTTAAATAAAATATCCACTGTTCAACCGCTTCATCATTAAAACTAACACAGAAAACTATGTGTAAATTTAAACGTTTATTATCTGATCGATAAAATCGTGTGATAACTAGTCACCCATTTGGTGGTATAAAGACAATAACAATGATCAATGATTGGTCAATTTCATTCACGTTTCTGTTTATAAACAAGCAACTATGTTTGTCCGAGCACGTGTGAGGGTGTGTCACAATTTCCATGTTTTGCTTGTTAAAAATCTACTGGTTAATTCATTCATAACACGAAGGTCAAGATATGGGAGAGAAAAACCCCCCAAAAAACAAAGCGCAATATCCACTAAACTAATAGCCAACAGCGACACTTAACATGTAGGACGAGACATTACACATGTTCGGACAGAGCCAACCATGTTAATGGCCAAATACTCATTTTACACCCGAGCACCGTGAGAGTTATATGTTAAGAGCCTTTTCCAAGGACTCAACTATGCTGCTCAGAGCAGTGCTCAAACCCTGAACCTTCCTGTATAAAAGGCGAGTGTCATAACGCAACCATATAGCCATATAGCCATAACCATATTATAGCTGCACAAAGACTCAATTTAATGCGAGCGATCTATATTCATGTTTTCGTCCAACCTAGTCATCGATCACATGATTTGTTGCAGTACGACAATTGAACATTTTTCAATAAATGTAAACACGCTTCTTTGTTTATGAAAGTTGTAAACATACCAATGAGCCATAATTTTTCTTTAATGACCAATTATGACGTTGGATATTATTCAATCTTTGACCACTTTTCACTATTTGGGTTATTTTGAGCACACTTTGCATTGTGACCAATGACCTCGAGCACATGGAAAGGTATTATAAATTATCCCGATAATACCCTAAAAATACGTCCCTTTGTTCTTCTTGGACATAGTGATTAAAATATATTTTAATAAAAATGCCAATGAATTCTTGCTTTAATATTTTTTGCCATAAGGTCATTTGTGAAACCAGAGTGTAATCCGATAATTTAGGTGTATTGAGACGGGCAATAAAAGCAAAATAGTTTGTTTATCTATGAAAGTGAAAGACGGACAAAGGAGCAAATTAATAATATTATTGCTCTTCATTTTTGGGAAGATGTTTAATTTTTCTTTTATGGTCCCTAAAAATCTGTTGTTAGAGCACTCCCCTCACATACAAAGACACTGAGATCGATTTTGTGTAAATAGAGATCTTTTATGACCCCCCCCCCTCCACACACACACCCACACACTTTTGACCACCCACGAGTGTCTCGGTAGCTGTCTATACTATTAGATCTAGCAGGAAAAAATATGATAGACTAGCGTCTTATCTAAATGCTAACAAGCAATTAATATTTTCGTTTCAAGTTAAAGGAACCATGATGAATCCCGGCTCTATGGATCTAAAGGCTCTGAAGGACTGTATACTTGCTTTCAGTTTTCTTTACACAACTATAGAATGAATGGCCCACTGTGGCAATCTGGTGTTGCTCTTAAGTTAAATAGACATACCATTAATTCGATAAGGAAAGTTGAGATTTAATGTCGCTTGTTTGCCCTCTCCTTACCAACTACAGGAACATCGTCAAACTTTGTAAATCACATTTGAAGAATAATCTTTGTTATAGCCATAAGAACCTGATGCTATTTTGTAAAGAGTGTTTTTCTGCACTAAATTAAGTATAGTATATGTTATTTTTGCTTCTGAGTTAAAATCAAGTTTTGTGTTGAATAGCTATGAAATTTTGGAAAAATCCTGAAAAGGTTCAGAAAGGAGAGAGTTAAACCAGAGATTATCCGAGTTCCGCATAGTGAGAGAGAAATACTTGATCATCTAGTACAATATCCACTGAACATGCTCAAAGCGCATTACAAGGGGTTCATAACCAGCAGCAACGCTTAATATGGAAGACGAGGCATGACGCGTGACAGGGGATATTACAGAGACAACGCCGTTAACAGACAGGTACTCATTTACACCCGGGTGGGCTGAGAGAATGTGAATAAAGAGCCTTATCCAATGAATCAACTCTGCGCCGCGCAGAGGATGATTTGAACCCTGGACCTTTGGAAGGCTAGTGTTATATGGCAAGACCACTTAACCGCAAAATAAACATAAAGTAGTTTGTTCATGAAAATGAAAGGCGGATAAAAGGGAAAAGTATGGCTTTTTAAAGGCAAATCGTTCCATTTTAAAAATTACATTAAACCACATTACATTAGACCGAGCACGTCAATCTGGTGTAGAAATAAACATACGAATTAGATAAATAAAAAAAAGAGTTACAATGTCATGTGTTATCCGTTTGCTATGAAATGAGACAGGTAAATAAAAGGAAAGCAGTTTGCTCATGAAATTTTTTTAAAGGATACCGGCGGGGAAAAAAATCAATTTCTTTCCCTTACTTGGAAAGAGTTTTCCTTTTTGTATTCATTTGGAGTGTCGGAATAAATGTATGAACCTTCTACGAGGATGGGAAATAGAAGGGGGGAAAACAAGAATAAATAAAGAGCAATATCTATTGAACGCGATTCAAGCGCTTTATAAGGAGTCCCAAGCCAACAGCAACGCTTAACAAGTAGACCGCAAGACCGGTGATACTTATCTGGTTTACTTTGTGGACAGTACGTGCCAAATATTTCTCTACCGTCTGTAGGGATGTTTAGTGTTTTTATTGTGTTTGTTATTGCATGAAGATGGGTTTTGAGTCCGAAACGTTTCGTGTTATATTTTTTACTAAGCTGTTATATTCATTTTGTTCATTAGATTTTACAGTCAACAGCTTACTATCACATTCCTTTACACCAACGAGTGACAAATTTAACCTGGAATTTAACCATCTGATCTTAAGAATGATCATTCTAGTCAACAGATCATTACACTTCAACATCGTGTTTTTTAAAGCAAAATCGGATGCATGCTAAGGATAATGTCCGGACCCCAATGTTCTGACAAATGACAATAGAGATGCCTCATAACTTTATTGCTATATGGTAACATTTGGGTTTTACCCACGTATTCTTTCGGCTAATCTGATAATCCAATTTTGTTATGGTCTCAATGCCGCAGTGGAGATACTCCCAACCAATCACAAAATATAATTATGAACTAGTTTATAACAAAAATGTTGAACCAAGCCAATAATTTTGATCATGTTATCAGACCTGCAAATAATATGAGGACATCGGGATTTGCCCATTCAAATCTTCCTGGACTCAACATCAATAAGTAGAATTAACACCTAATTCTCATTTTAAAAATCAATAGGTTCAAAATCAAATGGGGATGATCTATATCACATTTCCATGTGCTCGAAGTCATTGGTCACATTGCAAAAGTGTACTCAAAGTGACCCACATAGTGAAAAGTACTTTTGAAATAGCTAGAATCACGATTGGTCTCTTTGTTCAGCTTGACACATGAGTATGTTTACAACTTTCATAAACAAAGCAGCGTGTCTCCATTTGTTAAGAAATATTCAATCGTTGAACAGTAACAAATCATGTGATTGATGACTTAGTTGGACAAAAACCTGAATATAGATCGCTCCCATTTTCATTGAACTTTGCAATGAAAGTCTTCGTGGTTGTGGTGGTGTTTTATAAAAACCAAATCCTTTCTATAAATATCATTCATTTTCATTGAAATGAATCATATATGTAGCCAGAATTCAATTTGATATGCGAGGACAATAACTATTCTTAGCAAAACTATAGACTGGCGTTGTAAAAACAAAATAATACGAAACACCGACAAAAATAGTGCGGTCTTTCTCATATGTAACATTATATTATGAATGAATTGTGACAACACCCATACTATGGGTTCAATATTTCTACATCGTCTTCATCCGTTTTGGTATTGAATATTATCATTAATTTTATTATGTTTATAATCAGACCAAAAGTAAGCTGCCCCCAGGTTGTACAAGCGCCGGATATAAGAAAATTATGTCAAATAGGACTTAAATGGATTCGATTCTTATTGAACTATCGAGACCTAATTGTTGATACTATAGGCCTTGTATAATGAAACAAGAACATCTGTGGGAAATAGTAATTTTTCAGTGAATGAATTATCTATAAAATTCAGTTCCTTGATTGGTAGACAAAAAGTAAACACAAAGACCTTTTTAACGGGGCTGATATCTCAGTGTTGTGGCTTATTGTTTTCATGAATTGGGTAATTTTGTGATTTTGTTAAGTCCTAAAGACGATCGACCCCCCCCCCCTTTCCTCCAACCAAAAAAATAGTGTTTACATGTGTGCTGCCCTCTGACGGTCACTGTTTTGAATACAACTAAAGGACAGAATATGTGATAACCGCAATCACCTAATAGGCCTTATAAAATTAAAATAAAATAAAAGGAACAGCAAGCGTATAATAGCTATCTAGATTTATACGTTGTTTTTTTTTTGCGATTGTATTTAGACAGAATTTTGAATCATTATCTTCTATAGATAGTATGCAGATGACGTCACTCAGGTCTTTGTTATTGTTTTTTGCCATCCGCGTTTATGAATAATGCTCACTTAACTGTATTAACCCGACTATAAGCGTTCATGGATACACACCGTTTTGTGTGTTGGTCCGTTATACTTCCGGATGGCAATGTTGTGAGCTTCTTAACTAAGCGCATACTATCTATAGATAGAAAAAAGTTGACTCATGTCTTTCTTTTTTTCTTTTTTTTTTTTTGGCCATCCATGTTTAAGGGTAATTCTCATTAATCTGTATTAACCAGACTATAAACTTCAAGGTTACACATAGTTTTGTGTATTGGTCCGTTATATTTCCGGATGGCAATGTTGTGAGTTTCTTAATCAAGCGCACAACATCGAAAGACAATTATCTTTCAACTTGTGTTCTTTGTCGACACGAGATACTGACTGCAGCAAGGTCTGAGTGCCGAAGAACAACATAATTTTTTTTTAAATATTTATTTTACACATCACCATTAATAACGTTTAGTTAGAAAAAAAAATCCTCACAAATCAATAATTTTATCGATAATTTCTATAAGAAAATAGGGGTGGTATTTCCAAACACCGATTATTGCAGTCCTGACACTAAAATATTGAAGTCAAGGAACCATCAAAGGAAAGAAATTGACGTCATTCAGCTCTTTGTAATTGACACCAGTTGGGTGATTAGTTCTCACTAAGATATATCAGTCAGATTAAAAACGTTTAAGGTTACGTGTAATTTTGTATGTTCCTCGCTTCATCTGGCGGGCTGATATTGGAAGTATATTTTATTTAAACTCATAACATCCGTTAATGTCGCTGATCGACAGGCGTAGACGTAGAGTAGTACTTACTTACCCCCCCCCCCTCCCTCTCTCTCTCTCTCACTCATTCTTTCTTTCTTTCTTTCTCTCTCTCTCTCTCTCTCTCTCTCTCTCTCTCTCTCTCTCTCTCTCTCTCTATGACCGTTGTCTTCATTTTATTTTGACGTCATTTTTAGATAAAAGTGCAATGCTCGGGGAATCAAATTATTCCATTTGGTTGTACTAGTGAATAAAATTCACGTTTGTATTTCTTTTAATGGCTTCGACCTGTATTTACGTAATGTTTTGGACAGTGTCAGGCTATCATTATACGAAAGCTATGCTCTGACTGATCGACAATAGTTGTGTGTTGGCCGCACCTTCGTATAGATAGAATGCGCTTGGCCAAGGAGTTCACAACATTGCCATCCGGAAGTATAACGGACCAACACACAAACTCTGTGTAACCATGAACTTTTATAGTCTGGTAAATACAGTTTAGTGAGAACAACTCACAAACGCGGATGGCAACAACAATAACAAAGGCCTGAGTGACGTCATCTGCATACTATCTATAGATAGTTCGAAGATGACGTCACTCAGGTCTTTGTTATTGTTCTTTGCCATCCGCGTCTATGAGTAATGCTCACTGAACTGTATTAACCTGACTATAAACGTTCATGGATACACAAAGTTTTGTGTGTTGGTCTGTTATACCACAAAACGGCGTGTGTCCATGAATGTTTATAGTCAGGTTAATACAGTTCAGTGAGCATTACTCATGAACGCGGATGGCAAAAAAAACAATAACAAAGACCTGAGTGACGTCATCTTCGAACTATCTATACTCAGAACACAAGGCCATGACCATCATAAGAAATCAAATTGTGAGTTGTAATCAATAGTTCAACCAACGGGATCATTTGTTACATGCGGCTATGTGGTCTAGTGGTATGGCACTCGCTTTCGGATCGGAAGGTCCTGGGTTCGAGCCTCGCTCGGCGCATATGTTTTGTTTGTTTTTAAGGGTTTTACGATGCTTGCAACACATTTAGTAAAAAATGAAGAAAATTGGATAGTGAAAAGATTCTAAATGTACAATTAAAAGGACTTGAGGAAAAGTAAGACAAAGGAGAGTGGTTGAAATAGGGAACAGATGTAGATTCCAAGAGCACACTGTCAGTGTACTTTGTTTGAGATCGCCTAAATGTCTCACCCATCACCAGCACAAGACCCCACAAAGAGGAATAAACTCAAATGCTTACATTATACATTCAAAATAACAAACATAATAAAACATAACAGAGAGATGATTTACAAGGGAAAAAAATATCATCTCCCAAAACCATAACTATGCATTTGACTGTTTCCCTCCCAGCCAAATCTCATTCCAAGACAAAGACAGAAAGCAAGTTGGAAAACAGACATAGGGGAGTAGAAGACACAGTATGTACCTCTCTGCTCACTATGGGAGGTCAGGAACCCCACCCAGGCTCGGCACCTAGTTGAGTCCTTGGAGAGGGCTCTTTACTCATATTCTCTCACCGTACTCAGGTGTAAAATGAGTACATAGTCGTTAACAGCGTTGTATCTGTCCGAAAAAATTGTTAAATGTTGCTGTTGGCCAGGGACTCCTTGTAAAGCGCTTTGAGCACATTTAGTGTATATTGCGGTATACAAAAGCTCAATTTTTTTTTTACATTGAGCACTACTAACGACTACTAGTAGGCGGCTCAAAAACCTAAAAATGACGTCCAAATCAAGACTACAGAGTTGGCCCGTTACCTCCGTTACCTTAAAACCTATTATTTGAACTCTTGAATACAACTCACGTTTTGTTTTCTTTTGGTGGTTGTCGTCTTGTATTGTGATAAGTTTCTTGGTCAGGGTGAAAAAGGGTTGCTGAAGCAGATTTCCCAGCATACATTGCGTTTATCTAAAAACAGCCGAACTCAAAACATACCAAAACACAAAACAATGAGTAACCGTAAACATTTATAGTCTGAATAATAACAAAGAGCTGAGTTACGTCAATTTTGTTCTATCTATAAGTGCATTACCCCATCCATCTCGCCATCCTCTCCTGCTCCCAACCCCACCTCCACTCCCAGCCACTCACTCAATAAAAAATAACAGAAATTCGATCATCAAATCCCCACTCTTTCCAGCTGCTGAAATAAGTATGGAATTATGTAAAATATCACTGTTTATCGGTTTCGAGTATTGAATTGAGTGTAGGCGGAAACGCACATTAAACTTGGTTGTTTTAAAATATCCAAGTAACATATTATTAGGGAATCTGCACTGATGTAGCGTAAACATCTGAAAAAGCGTATCTGAAACAATGCCATTGACCAAATATCAAAGTGTATAGATAGAATGAAATTGACGCCACTCAGGTCTTTGTTATTGTTTTTAGCCAGCCATTTATATGAGTAGATATCACTAAATTGTATCAATCAGACTATAAACGTATTAATAGAATGAAGTTGACGTCACTCAGGTCTTTGTTATTGTTTTTGTTTGTTTGTTTTTTTTTTGCCATCCGCGTTTATGAGAAATTCTCAGTTTAAGATTACACATAGTTTTGTGTGTTGGTTATACTTCCGGATGGCAATGTTGTGAGCTTCTTAGCCAAGCGCACACTATCTATAGATAGTTCGGAGATGATGTCACTCAGGTCTTTGTTATTGTTTTTTGCAGAATAAAATATGCGTCAACAGTCGTAACGTCACTTCCCTCGTATTGACGCATGGTAACTTAGTAACTGGCTCTAAACTATCGGAACAATGGCGGACGCCCTTATGAAATATTTCTCCGACGAGCATAAAAGCGTATCCAGAGGGAAAAAAAACACATTATAAATGTGATCATGTTTTGACTTTTACACATTCTGGGCACAAGACATATGAAAAGTTCTAGCCAGCATGAAGGATAAAATGTACAGATTTCCTTTGTTTAGAACCACGATGGCCGCCGTTGCTGAGCGACGTGACATCAGACTATTGAATCCAATAGTCTTCAACAGTCGTAACGTCACTTCCTTCCTAATGACGCATGGTAACTTAGTAACACTGGCTCTAAACTATCGGAACAATGGCGGACGCCCGTATGAAATATTTCTCCGGCGAGCATAAAAGCGTTTCCAGAGGAAAAAAAATACATAAATTTGATCATGTTTTGACTTTTACACATTCTGATCACAAGGCATATGAAAAGGGAAAGAAAAGTTCAAGCCAGCATGAAGAATAAAATGTAATGATTTTCTTTGTTTAGAACCAAGATGGCCGCCGTTGCTGAGCGACGTGACATCAGACTATTGAATCCAATTGACGTTGCTCATGTTTTTGTTATTATTTTTAGCCAGTCAGTTTTATGAGTAGTTCTCACTAAATTGTACAAATCCCACTATAAAAGTTTAAGGTTACTGTTATGTCCTGATACTGGTTGCTAGGACATAACTCGAACGAGTCTGGAGTTGACGGAACCCTCCTCGGCCAGGTTGCTAGTTTATATGAACTCCCTGACCACCCAATCAGGGGGTCCGAATCATCGCTATAGATGACGTCACTCAGGCCTTTGTTATTGTTTTTGCCATCCGCGTTTGTGAGTTGTTCTCACTAAACTGTATTAACCAGACTATAAAAGTTCATGGTTACACAGAGTTTGTGTGTTGGTCCGTTATACTTCCGGGTGGCAATGTTGTGAACTCCTTGGCCAAGCGCATTCTATCTATAGATAGTATTCGCTTGACTAAGAAGCTCATAACATTGCCATCCGGAAGTATAACGGATCAACACACAAAACTGTGTGTTTCCATGAACGTTTATAGTCTGGTTAATACAGTTCAGTGAGCACTACTCATACACACGGATGGCAAAAAACAATAACAAAGACCTGATTGACGTCATCTTCGAACTATCTATAAAAAAGCGATACACGAGGAGGGAGAGAGAGTTTCTTGAGTTTTCTTGACTGCACACGACACCGCGTACAGCCGTAGCGGTTGTGTTTATTATCTGGAGGGAAACCTTTCAACGAAGTTTCATACCCACTATAGATAGTATGCGCTAGGCTAAGAAGCGCACAACATTGCCATCCGGAATTATAACGGACCAACACACAAAACTCTGTGTTGCCATGAACGTTTATAGCCAGGTTAATACAGTTTAGTGAGAATAACTCATAAAGATGGCTGGCAAAAAACAATAACAAAGACCTGAGTGACGTCAACTTCGAACTATCTATAATCCTACTGGTCCTCCTGTATATTTTCTTTATGTTGAAGTTTTCGGCTATATATTAGCTCTACCATTCCCTGGGTTACAAGTCGAAACGTCATAGCTCAACATAGTTATGTGTGTCGGTACGTTATTTCCGGCTGGCGAAATGTGGTGAGTTTGTTGGATAAACGTACAGCATCAATATGGTCTGTCATAACTATTTGAATTTTTTTTTTAAGTGACAATAAAAAAAAAAATTTTAATCCCAACCCACCTTAATCTCCTACCACAGTAAAAGTCCACTTCCAAATTCGTAGGTCCTAATTACAATATAGATTTATTTATATAAGCAAATATTGCGTAAATATTGCGTGTCCTGATAACATTTTATAAATTACATAGCCAGATACACAGCGTGAAGTCATACCTATAAATAGACATAAACGGTTTGCACGACATGGGATACCATAACCCTATACAGTACCCAGTACTCAGTACCCAGTAATCCTATATTACGGAAGAAATCGATTATCATTTAAAGAAAAATAAATGCTTAACGTTATCTCTTTAACCCTTTAAGCGTGAGAAGTGAGATGATGTTGCTAGCTAGAAAGTTCATGGAAGCAAAATGAACCTATTGTGGGTTACAAATCAATGTCTCATTATAGAATGAATGAAGTTGACTTTATTCGGCTCGTTGTATTGTATGTAGGTGGTTATTGCTCACTGAAGTCCCTCTAGGATAATATTAATGCATTGTGTTTATCTAAAACACTCGTAACATTCGCCAGCCGAATATAACGTACCACCACAAAATAACAATGTGTAACATTGAACGTTTATAGTATGATTAATACAATTTTGTGAGAACTACTCACGGCTGGCTTAAAACAGTAACAAAGAGCCGAGTGACGTCAATTTCATTCCTTCTATAAGAGTTAAAAGTTGTACATAGTATAATTCTGTATGTTTGCATTTTTTAACTGACGGAACGAACATGAGGTATTTTACCTAAATGCATTTCATCAATATTTAACTTCAGGCATAGCCGACACATGGTCAAAGTTTGGAAGAGAGCCTTTACTCCTACACGTTCATCATAGAGATGTGATGTTAGGCCATATCATGTCTCTTTTTATATGTCACCGAACAGGACTGTGCAGCAATTGGGTAATTTTTAAAACACAGTTTTGCCTTATATGTTATATATTATTGGCACTTGTACACAGAGGACAGATCGACCTTCTCCGTTTAACGATTTTTATTGTCACTGTTTTGATCGAACTGACATAACACAGATCGGCCTTCTCTATGCTATGCGTTATTGGTCACCCGAATGAATGTCCGATTCACATAACACAGTAACCTGCGCTATGCCTTGCTATTTTACGACCATTAGTTAAACACACAACTAACCCGACGTTTTGCGATCAAGAATAGCAATTGGCGATTTATATAAAATGCAGAGTACTTTTCATTGGACGACCACGAAGGGTTGTCAACACAAGATTGCCTAACAACAGGTTTGAAAATAAAAATAAAACTCATGGTCGCCGTAAGCTACTTTCCCATTGAGACTTAAGGTCGTTCTACACAGTAACATGACACTTGGGATTATCGTTACTGTGGATATTATATACAATTTCTTTAGTTGCAAACATTCAACATTTAGTTTTTCCTATCATTTCAATTTTAAAGTCAGTTGTCGGGCTCAATTCATCCGTTCAGAATACTGATTTGAGATGATGGGTCATATATAATGCATTCAGCGGATTCACCGTGCTGAAAGCGCTTCACAATGCCTATCTATTTTATAGCATGCATTAAGGAACGAAATTTTCATTTAAAATTGTACAAGTCGCGTTTAAGGTATTCATCAAACCTTAGTCGAATGGAGTAACGTCTAAAAATAGCCTTAAATGTAAGTAAATCTTCTTAAACAAGGGCACATCGTGACACCGGAGTGGACTTGATATTCATTTTGGGTATTGACTACGAGCCACGTCGCTTTTTTTGTTACGAGACGAGACAAATAAATCATGAGCCACGGATACTACACTTTTTAATAATATTAAACTTCCATATCAGGTTAGATTGAATCTTAAAACCACCTGTAAAGGGTTACTCTGCTGTGTCAGTCTGGCAAAACTGAAATATAATAACTGTTTTGATTCTGTAGTGATTATTTGTTGAATATATCGTTTCTTCCACTTGAAAAACATACGATCACTATTTGAAACTGCCACTTTGGATTCAATGCGTACACAAATACAAAATTAAATTATAGATAGGATTGTTAACCAGTTAACTGCCGTACTCGAGAAAGACTCTGGAAAGCCACGTATTTAAAAACTTGACCACAAAACTCGGCCTTCAAATATTAATTGATTTAAATGACCTCTCAAAGTCCCAGGTTTGAGAATTTATTTTTGGTCATTTAAATCCATTGACATCTGGAGTACGAGTTTGTTTTGTATACCAAATTTTTAAACACGTGTATTTACAGAGTAAAGGATTTAACTGGTTAAAGATATGAAAATAGTGAGTCACGGATTAATTAGTTCTACGTCCAGAAAGTACATACATTACAATTACAATTAGAATTTAAATGGCTTCATCCGATAAAACATTTGGCTCAAATCGGGGTTATGTACAGAACAATGGTCAACGTTTATATAAAGAAATAAATTAATCATAAATGATTTTTTCATTCATCCCCAAGGGGAAACGAGAGACTGGAATAACAAAGAAGTCAGCCACAGTGCAGAGCAGCAAAGTGAGCTTTGACGACGTGACTTGCTCAAAGACATACAGCGCGGGAGGTAGTCGAACTTTGTACCTTTCGGATACGAAGTAAAGACCATACCACCTAGTCATACTTTCTCGATATTCAAATTGAAAAAAAAAATAATATAAAACGTTAAATTAATTTTCTTAAATTTGAATATACATGGAAATATGTGATTAAACAGGTCCATACACACTTTTGCAGATCTTTATCTTACATCGGTTTTGTGGTATGACACTCGCCTTCGGATCGGAAGGTCCATGATTCTAGTCCCACTCATAGTTAAGTCTCTGAAAAAAAAAATCTTTACTCACGTTCCATCCGTATTCAGGTGTAAAATGAATACATGGTCGTTAGCATTGTTGTCTCTGTCGGAAAAAAAAATTGTAATATCGACTAACTTGCATCCTGTCTTTTGCTACATGTCAAA
Source organism: Berghia stephanieae (assembly GCF_034508935.2). Lineage (NCBI taxonomy): Eukaryota > Metazoa > Mollusca > Gastropoda > Nudibranchia > Aeolidiidae > Berghia > Berghia stephanieae. Next base: position 90,928,480 of record NC_088361.1, on the reverse strand, counting down.
TGTTGTTGATACTAAGGTCCCCTTGTAAAGCGCTATGAGCACGTTTAGTGGATATTGCACTATATAAATGCTCAATCTTTTAAAACTAACAGTGCCTGCTCCATAATTTGGCAATCGGATCGTTACAAATCAAGTCATACTGTTTGTAAATCGAGGCATTAAAACGATCGATTTAAAGCAGAAATAATATTTTATTATTTGACTCAAGTCGTTTTAAAGGTCATCTGTCAGGTAAAAACAAATCTCGCAAAATGATCACTCAATCGATAAGAATAATATTTGTCTAAGCACCTCCAAGCAGTGTTTTGACGAGGGGTGAGGGGGCGGGGGGGGGGGGGGGGGTGGGGATAGGGAATCAGATCGTAGCCTTCGCAAAAATTATAGAAGGAACGAAATCGACTTCACTCAAGCAGATCTTTGTCATTGTTTTTTTTTTTTTAGCCAGCCAATTTTTATGAGTAGTTCTCAATAAATACCAGCAATCAGACTATAAACGCTCAAGGTTACTTAGTGTTGTGTGTAAGTAGGCAAGGCCAGGCACTGATCAAAATATTACATAAAAATACAAGGCAAAGAAAACCAAAAAAATAAGCGGGAGTAGTAATAAAAAAATACAACGAATGGGATCATTTATTGTTTCCTTGACAAAACTAACGAAAACTCATTAGGCTGTGCACTAATATATCGATGATGTCAAAATCATAAGTACTAGTCTCAGGCTATAATATTTTATATAAGCCCAGACTAAAATTATAATATTGAGAAAAGATACTGCCTAAGTGTTTGCAAAATCAAGTCGGTAAAAGAGGGTGTCGATGAGTAACCTTTAAAGTTAAAGTCTGTTCACATCCGTATAGTTAAATAGCTGAGTGGATAAAGCATCGCACTGTGACCCGGAAGGTACCAGCTTCGAGCCCCTCTTAAGGCACTTTCTTTTGTTTTGTTTTTCCTTTGGCAAAATTATTAGTCCCCTATCTGCTCATTTAGGACAACATGAGTGACCACTGTTGACATCAGATGGTATTTTGATGGATTATCTTAATTATTCTTTCATGGAATGACTAGGTGACGGTATCGCACAATGTCCCGCGGAAGGGTTTAATTTTTTGTTCAAATCTATATACACAAATACAAGTCAAACAGTATATCAGACTTTTTGACATACTATCATAGTTAGTTTCAATTTAACATTTAGTTTAAGATGGATAAAAAAAAACCCTCTTTATTCATCCTTATGAAAAAATGTTATATTTAGTGTCCATTTAAAACGGAAAATTGGAAAGACCTAGGCGTCAGCCGCAATGCAGGCCTGCAAAATGAGCTTGGGTGAGGTGACTTAGTTAATGCCTGACAGCGTGGGCAAGAGTCAAATTCGTTACAAAGCAACGACACAAGCTATGTCACGCATAATATAATATCGATGCATTAAAACAATCGATTTTAAGCGGCGTTTTAAACAAAACAAAAATAACATTCTCGATTGCCGCTGTGTTGTTAAGATATTTTACCATTTGAGCAAACTCGTTTCAAATGTCATGTGTCAGACATAAACCGCAAGAAAACCAATCCATGATATTTAATATAGTGATATTTTTTGCAAATTCATTAATCTTCATAATAATATGTGACGACCGAGCCAATCTTGCTCTGAGAAGTTTGAACGTTTCTTGTGAGCAATATCCATTATAAGGAGTTCAAAGTTTGTTACAAGTCATGTCACGCAAACAGCAACACTTAATTTGCAGAAAGAGACATGGCACTATTATAGTTGATTTTCGACAGAGATAATGCTGTTATCGGCCGGGTACTCAGTTTACACATGAGTCCTCGTACCATAAGGTAATTTGAGTAAAGAGTCTTTTCCAAGGACTCAACAATCGCCGCCCGAAGAGGAATTTGAACCATGAATCTACTGGTTTCGAATGTGAGTGTCACACAAAAGGACCACAAAACTATAATTTGGTGTAGTGTCGGAGTGAATGAGATAAAGAAAATTGGTCAGAATTATGGAATTTTAAATAGTGCAAAACTCGCAGATTTGAATGAAAGTGATACCAAGCTGCTAGAAGCTGTGGACTATAAAAAGTAATAAAACATACATGAATATACCGGCTTCAAAAGCCAACAACATACCAAACAGGGAACGTATCGGGTTCAAAACCTTTCTTCAGCCAACGATAAAAGCATAAATACATCACTAGAAAGACTATCTGGTTTTTATCTGATGTATTTATTTTAAAATTGTTTATATTATTTTTGATTGAAGAAGGGATTTGAGTCCGACATGTTCGGTGTTAGGTACTTTCTTCTCTTCTGAAGCTGTTTTATTCATTTTTGTTTATGACATGAAAGAGAGCATTGATTTCAACTCAAGTCGTGATAAATAAACTTCTATTTTAAGCATCCAACTCAACCCGGAGTAATATCGATTTGATACGCCTTGCCACATATTTATCTGGACTAACGAGTATACATTTAAGTAGGTGACATTCGAAACCAAGCCAGCAAAGTCCCATACACAGATAGAAAATGAGTTACCACGCTCTAGCAATCTATTGGATACTATGGAATCACCTGGGGAAAAAGTTAAGCTTCAAAGCACTCAGGGTATTGTTCTGTGAAGCAATTTCCCTTTTAAAATCTCTAAATAAATTACCAAAAACATTATTTCAATTATTTATTTAGCTTAAAAAGATTTCTGTTTTCAAGAGTTTCTTAAAATCATTATATTTATTACAAGTACGAGTATATGTTAGAGAATTCCACAAGTGTGGAGAAATGTTTATAAAAGCTTAAAGTTGGTCTAACAAAATGATGTTTTAAGCAGTTGAGCTTTACTGATCTTAAAATCCTTAGAGGTTCATAAACTTTAATGAGCTCTTTGAGGTATTCATCCTTGAGAAAATACAAACTTTTGAGACTTGTCTCTGAATGATGAAAACACGACTAAGCATGTATTGAATGTCACCTTCTAATATATAATAAATTAACATAGAAGAATATTTAACTAGACACTGTATTGTAGCACTCATTTTGTTGAAGATAATCAGGTATAGAAAGTACCTGTTGCTTTCTGTTTGAGTAAGAATATCTGAGGTTCGATGTCCAGGCGCGGCATGCTGGTTTTTAAATTTATTTTTTATCTTGTATTTGTCTTTCTTCCTGCTGTTTTATACAAACCATTTCAGATCATTAGAGATAAACAAAATAAACTAAACAAATATTAAATACAAGTGAGTAAATAAATACCTACCTCTCACACGCCCGTAATAGCCATGCACAAATAATCCATAGGGTGAGAGTGAACACCAACAACACTGTCCCTGGACATATGGTCATCAGAGTCTTAAGTACGAATTTAGTATCGAAATGGATACGATTTAGGGCGCCGATGCTCCTGGACGAGGCATCCGTAAAAAGTTTACTGTGTAGGAGCATCACACGACAGATGAGGTAAAGTCGGAGGAACATTGGAACGGACAAGACTACGTCCACCGAAACCTCGTTTTGGAATGGCTTGCCGTTATCGGAGGTGGTTCCCGACCAGATGAACGTGAAATGACCGGGGATTGGATGGATAGCACAGATAAAGAACTCCACGAACAGCTGAAGACCTCGTCGCCATGATATTGCGATTCGCCAGTCTTCCACGCAGTTGTCAACGGCGAATAGCTGTAGAGAGAGAAGAAAAGAATTGAAAAGAAATTGCATCGTGATTCAATCAGATTTGGACAAAATAGAATAATAATAGATATGAACATTTATATAGTGCATTTCTATGGATATGCCATGCTCAATGCGATTCACATATATATTCCCCCTCCCCCACCCCAGCAGGTCATATAGAACCCTATATCCATTTCATAAACTCACAGTCGCTTGTTTGACGTCCTTTTTGTATTATCATTTTTATAATATCCGCAATGCATAAATGTGAACTATATTGGGGTACAATAACTGAAAAATTAGATGCTTAAAGGCTCATAATAGTATGTACGCTGTTTGTAACCCACTGTATCAACCTGGTAATATATTGGGATAAATTTAATGCCAAAAGTGATTTTATAGCTGAAGGCTTTTTTTCAAAAACTCGATAAGTATCAAATCTAAATAGGACCTAATATGCTGATAAATGCGCCATGAAGAAAAAGGTCATCAACCATATAAATCACAGCATTTATAATAATTACGATAACACAAGTTGTGTGACCCAGGTTGGTCACAATACATAATTATAACTCCCCCTTAGTAGTCTCTAATAGATATATATTTAACCAGTCAAGCTAAAATGCATTAAAAGACCACTTATGACGCAATTGTATTATTGGCTTCAACAATTCTTCTTCTCGGGGCCAAGGTAAGCGGTCATTTATTGAAAAATCAATGACTTCCGACCTTCACCTTTTCAAATAATTTTCCGTTCTCTGAACTGGACTTTTATTGAACTGGGTCATCATAACTTATTAAGTCAATAATTTATCAGTACAATACTATCATCAGAGGAGAATTAGGTGCTGTAATACGATTTCTGTCCGAAATCGGGAACTAATTAACCTAGAGCAAACACCTCCGTGGAGTCCGTGCTCTGCTTTCGGGTAAAATAAATCCCGATATCGTTTTTAAAAATTGTGAATTATCCATTGCAAAAAATATAAATCAAACCCATTTTACCACATGGTTATCAGAGAAGCTATTATGTAAACGTAAAGATATAATTAATGTTTTTAGGAAATTCATAAGCCTAATGAATCTAAGATATACTATGACAGAAGACCATAATCGGCAGATGGATCAAACAAAGAGGATAGAAGAGGCTTCCCGATTGTAGATCTAGGAGGCGAAAGGCGCTTAGTTAAGAGTAAGTCTAAGTAATGAACGTTAACGTTATTTCCTTCTCTAATTCTACTTAATTTGTCAACGTGACAAAGAAGAGTTCAAGACAAGAGTTCAAAAACTTCCAGTCCAATAACCATAATTTTTATCTGAAAAAACAAGGGAGGGTGGTCATCTTCTTTAGACAATTTGCAAGCCGCCACTGAGATCAATATAATTTTACGTTTTCCATAAATGACGTCACGGTGTACAATCTACTTAACGATTTATGTATCGGTTTATACATTGTATTTGACATAAATCCGTGATTTAATGTGCTTAGTGAGGTCAACACCTCATCCGGAGATTGACTCGCCCTAGGGACAATGAGATAAATTCTACTCGGGATCAGGGCTGAGAATGTATTATTTTATCAAATTTAATTCAATGGGTTTTTATTTATTGTGTTATATTATTTTCAAACGTATCGATACATGTGACTTGTCGCCTTCACCGACGTACATATATATATATATATATATATATATATATATATATATATATATATATATATATATATATATATATATATGCTGTGCGCTTGGCTAAGAAACTCACAACATTGCCATCAGGAAATATAATGGACCAACACACAAACCTATGTGTAACCTTGATCGTTTATAGATCGAACGAAGATGACGTCACTCAAGCCTTTGTTATTGTATTTTGCCATCCGCGTTTGTGAGTGAATATCACTAAACTGTATAAACCAGACTATAAAAGTTTAAGATTACACATAGTTATGTGAGTTGGTTCGTTTTACTTCCGGGTGGCAATGTTATGAGTTTCTTAGCCAAGCGCATACTATCTATAGTTTAGTTAATACAGTTTAGTGAGAATTACTCATAAATATGGATGCCAAAAAAAATCTCAATAGACCAGAGTGACGTCAACTTTGTTATATCTATAAAGATAGGTCGAAGACGACGTAACTCGGGACTTTGTTATTGTTTTTAGCCTGCCGTGTTTATGAGTAGTTCTCGCTAAATTGTATCTATAGATAGAATGCGCTTGGCCAAGGAGTTCACAACATTGCCATCCGGAAGTATAACGGACCAACACTCAAACTCTGTGTAACCATGAACTTTTATAGTCTGGTTAATACAGTTTAGTGAGAACAACTCACAAACGCGGATGGCAAAAACAATAACAAAGGCCTGAGTGACGTCATCTGCATACTATCTATAAACGTTCAAGGTTACACACACACACACATATATATATATATATATATATATATATATATATATATATATGTGTGTATGTTGGTACATTATTTCCTCCGGCGAAATGTTGTTAGTTTTATGGCTGAGAGCAAAGCACCATTAACTCTCTCCTTACCAACCATAGGAAAATCGTCACATTTGTTACGATGCTACCATTAACATCACAAAATTAAAAGAAAATATTTTGTTATAGCTTTAAAAACTTGACACTGTAATTTAGAGCCCATTTTGCAGGACTATATTTTATATATTATATAATTTATTTTTTGCTTTACAGTTTGAATTACTTAATCTATTTTTGTTTAGAGTGAGTGTAAAATTTTGGATAACATTCTGAAAACCGGATGGTAAGGAGAGGGTTAAGGGTAAACAGAATGTCGACATAAAATGATCTAAAAGCCAAAATCTCTATAAATTGCAAAACTTTTGTTTGTGTCAGTTTGAGAAGCTGTATCTATCCATTGCCCGTTGTGAGGCTGTGTCACAATGTCGTTTTGTGACGTTCGCCAGAAAATTTCTCGTATAGATAGTTCGAAGATGACGTCACTCAGGCCTTTGTTATTGTTTTTGCCATCCGCGTTTGTGAGTTGTTCTCATTAAAATGTATTAACCAGACTATAATAGTTCATGGTTACACAGAGTTTGTGTGTTGGTCCGTTATACTTCCGGATGGCAATGTTGTGAACTCCTTGGCCAAGCGCATTCTATCTATACAATCTTTTTTGAAAAAAAAAAAACGAAGGAAAAATCCGTTTCCATCAGTTTCTATAGATAGTATGCACTAGGTTAAGAAGTTCACAACATTGCCATCCGGAAGTATAACTGGCCAACACACAAAACTGTGTGTAACCATGGTCGTTTATAGTCAGGTTAATACAGTTTAGTGAGAATTACTCATAAACGCGGATGGCAAAAAACAATAACAAAGACCTTAGTGACGTCATCTTTGAACCATCTATAAGTTGAATAATGTAAATTAAACAAAAGTAACTATCTAGTGATATAGCGCAAAAGAATAGTAGAAATAGTTTCTCACATGTTCCAAAAAGTGCGTACAGAGTGTCAACTTTGTCTTCATTTTTTAAACACTTTAAAAGCTATAACTTATCTACTCTATCTATCTATAATTTTGATACAGATAAATCGTCAGTTTTGGGGGATTGTTTTTTTCATAATTTAACTCAGAGAAACTAATGAACGCGATTTTTATTATTTGTTTTTCCAAGTAATATATTATTGAAGTATTTACGTGGTGTACATCACAAAACGACCTTCAGGCATACCGTCATTATACAATTAACCTGTTTGCTATTTGTGACATAACGCCTCAAAACGGTACTATGTCTGAGTGAACTACTAGATAATGAAAATTGAATTTAATGTAGGAAATAAAAACCCTAAATTACGTTATTTCAGCATCCAAGTCACGCCCATTTATTCATACTGTTTTGAAACGATGGGTGACATTTTAACAAATTCAATTCAAAGTTTTTGTTTTGTTTTGTTTTTTGTTTTTTATTGTTATTTTCAGCGTCCTTTCAAAGTCGCTTTAAAATATCGACGAAACACAATCCTTCTTTATTGTCAAGTTTCTGAGACATTCCAATCTGTTGACGACTACAAAGCCCATGAGACCAAGTAAGAGAATCACAGATAGCTTGTCCCCAGAGGAAAGCTAATTCATTTTAGCTTAAAGGTGGCCAAAAAAGAACGAAACGTTTCTCAAATCTATGGGGAATTTGGACAAAGATATTTTAGCACAGTTTACAAGACTTTCAAAGCCAATTCTCTAGTCGCATGATATTAGGAGACCTGCCGCCTCAAAACGGTATTATTTATTCGGGGTAACTTAGAGGATCAAAAATGAATTATAATGAAAAACGTAAGCACATTGGAGGAGTGAATTTGGCTTCTGTAAACGATATAAACTTAAATATGAGTTCTGAGTGAACTTAATGTTTTATTGATTGCTTCTGAAAGTGACTGACACTGAAATCTTACATCTCTCTTAGTTATTTATGATCATTCGGCCCAAATCGCTGCTATGTCATGGCGACGTGTACATATTGTTCAAGTCTGATAATCGAACCCACTTGTGGGCTTAGTTTAACATTGTTGTAATGGATAATATTTTGTGTCTTTTTAGAGATTTCCATTACAACAATGAGCCCTTAAGTAATTGGGTATCAGACCTCTAAATAAGTGCACGTCGTTTCAGGTTGAAAGAGAAGCCAAAAAGTGACCATGTCTTTTGAAGAATCATATATTATTAATCCTGTCGTAAAAACAATTTTAACATCCTAGAGGATAACACCCATCGTCGTCAGGGTCTAATTGTTTACTCTGAATGAAATAGTCGAAAATTGTCTGTACGGACTAAGATTGAGAGTTACCGGAAATCGATTCAACCTACCGGTGTCAGATATATAAATAATCTAATGTCTATTTTCAAAATGTGCCTACACTTTCTTTAACTACTGAAACAAAACAAGAATTAAATAGCTCGGAAAAATTGAAAGACGATTTTCAAAATACAAAGTTATTTAAAATAAAAAGTTTAAAAGTTTAAACCCTATATTTGAAAAAAAAATGGACAATTTTTGCTCACATCTGTGGACTTTACGATAAAGATCTGAATACGTGTGTATGAATTGTGCCAGACAAAGCAAGAAATAAAAGTACAAGAAAAAAATCCATCCCAAGAAATCAGTCTACTTCGACTGGGTTTCGAACCTTAGACATTCTGATGATTATCAGTCAGATAACAGTACAGTGTAATGGTAGAACGTCTGACTGATAATCAGAAGATCTGAGGTTCGATCCCGAGTCGAGGTAGACTGAATTTTTGGGATGGTTTTCTTCTTGTGGTTTTCTTTCTTGCTTTGTCTGGCACTTTTCAAACACACTTATTCAGATCTTTAGTTTACACCGGTGCCTGCTCCTTAATTTCTTAATTTGTAGACTTTACTATTAGACTGAATTTGACCGCGTTTCGGTCTAGGAAAATATCTGCGACAATAGAAGCATTAAAATAAATAAATGTCTCTGCATAACAAGTCTTTTAATCTTGAGATTTGTCCACGTCCGTGTTTTTAACGTTTTCAAGTTAAATCGACAGTGGAGATAGCTTGCCAGATTCATTTGCGCGCACCGACTGACTTTATTACTGGACCTATTTTGGCTGTCGATGGCTCAAATGACCGCCTTTATCTACGTTAATTTCATAATAGTATAACAATTAAGATATATAAGTGCTGTGTATAAGGGCCTTTATTTTCTCACAATTGTGTGTTATCCACTAGCAATTTTAGAGGCTGGCGCCAAATTAATAGAAGAGATAGCTTTTCAAAAGGATCTAAAACTCTGGAAAACCAAAACACTTTTGTCAGCATTTAATCCAGTTTATAAATTCTTTTCGACACTCGCAATTCAGTTAAAATTCAATGTTTAGAAAATAGGAAATGTGAGCTTTTTTTTATAAGATTAAGAAATAAAACTAATTCTACTCATTTAGGACATTTATTTGAAGAGTTGATTTTGGAAACCTGCCATCTACCATGTTAGTCGTGCAGAGAAAATGGCTTATTATTGTCATAATTTGTTTATTGAGAGGGCAGTTCTTGTCATATGGAACAGATTCCTCACAATTTAAAAAAGTTCAGCTATTTTCTCCCAGCTGATTCCAATAGTGTGCTCAATAAATTGATAACAATGTGAAATTGAATATGACCTTCAATTTAATTTACGAACACATATAAAATGGACGTTTCGTGTTTCCCGTTTGTCAACAAAATAGGATAGAAACACTACAGACGAATGAGATAATGTGGTAGTGGCGTAGTTAAGATGAATAAACATCTGTTTTGTATTGAAGCTTACATTCAATTTCACATTGTTATTTATTTCTTCGAGCTTTGAGCAGCAACATTTACAATACATTATCCAATATTTTTTTTTTTAAATAGTGCTAAATCATGTTCTATCTCAATGTAACAGCGGATTTTAAAAGTCTTTTCCTCATGGCAACTCAAATTTTCTAAGTAAATTCACACTTTTCTTTCTTTTGCGGAGAAAGAATCCTGACTCTAAAATCATGGTTTTGTTGGTGGCTAAAGGGGGTGACAGCACCCGAAAAGTTCGATTAAAAATATTGTTCTTTTCCTTAATGTGTGTTCTACAGAATGCACGTATATGGGCAGAAGCATGCATTGTCCACCACGATGGGACCCAGTAGACAGAATAATAATAATGATAATGGTAATAATATTAATAAAAATAATAATAATAATAATAATAATAATAATAATAATAATAATAATAATAACAATAACGATAATGATAATAAAAATGCTGATGATAATGATGATGATGATTATAATGAGGAGGAGGAGGAAGAGGATAATAATAATAATAATAATAATAATAATAATAATAATAATAATAATAATAATAATAATAATAATAATAATAATAATAATTAATAATAATAATAATAATTAATAATAATAATAATAACAATAATAATAATAATAATAATAATACTAATAATAATAATAATAATAATATTCATGATAATAATAACAGTGATGACTTTGATTATGAGTTATGGTTATATTAATAATTTGAGTCAATAGTGTTGAAATCCCAGGCCTTGTAAATGTAATCGTTTATTATTTATTTATCTTGGTATATTATAGGTCTTCTTCAATTTGCGCCCCAGGTGGTAACAACAAGGAATAATAATGATAATAATATAATAATAATAATAATAATAATAATAATAATATTAATAATAATAATAATAATAATAATAATAATAATAATAATAATAATAATAATAATAATAATAATATTAATAGTAATAATAATAATAATAATAATAATAATAATAATAATAATAATAATAATAATAATAATAATGGTGATGATGATGATGATGATGATGATGATGATGATGATGATGATGATGATGATGATGATGATGATCACAATAATAATAATCATCATCATCAACATCATCATCATCATCATCATCATCATTTAATGGTTATTATTATTTTTATACTAGTATCTAAAGTGGTTAGGATTGAGTTCTCATTCATCACTGTCCTCGTTTAATCCCCGATTACTAGTTTTCGAGTATCCTTCGTATTTGAAAATTCATCATCACGAGGTTTAAACGGATTGAGACGAATACACTGTCAGTGGATATGATCGATGGCAGTAACTTGGGCTTTGGTAGAAACACATAAACATTGGAGACTATGATTGACGTAACAGCATCTTTACTTGATAAAGTATATGATGCATCGTCTGTGTGCCTATGCGGTCCTGTGGTATGACACTCGCTTTCAGATCGGAAGATCCTGGGTTCAAGCCTCTCTCGGCGCATACTTGGTTCCTTGTAAAAGGCTCTTTACACACAATCTCACCGAACTCGGGTGTAAAATGAGTACGCGACCGTTGTCAGCGTCGTCTCTGCAGGAAAAACTGTAATATAGCCTACCAGGCGTCATGTCCTGTTCTACATAATACGTGTTACTATAGGTCATGGGGCCCTTTGTAAAGCGCTTTGAGTATGTTGAGTGGATGTTGCGCTAAATAAAAGTTCAATTATTTTTTTTTAAACAGAAAAACAAACAAACCGATATTAGTGGAACGTGTTTGTCTCCAGTTTCGGTGCCTATTTGTGTCTCTAACACAGTGAATAATTATTATAAGAACAACTTAGGCTGAAATAACTCAAGACTTAATGGTGTCTACGAGTACGAGAGTACGAAACTCACAAAACACACCAACTCATGCGAACGCTTAGATGAGAGTCCCATGTGTTTCCGTCCTTGTAATAATTTATTACTTTGTCACCAATCAAGGGAGGGAATTAGTCATTGATCAATTGGATCGCGGGGTGACGTGAACAAGTTATCAGGTCCGATAACCCAAATTATCATGGTTTCGTTGTTGTCATGGGGATACTCTCAAACCAAAGCAAAACTGGTGTCCGTGACAACGATGATAAATCAAGTTCATGATTGCGTTACCGGTAGCTCAGTTGGTAGAGTACTCGTTTTACAAGCAAATGGACTAAGATCGAACCCGGGCGAGATTTTTTTCTTCTGACCACTCAGCTGCGATTGGGTAGCTTGGTCTGCTAGATCTGGCGGAAAGAACTTTGTAATAGACCAGTGTCCTATCCAAAGGATAACAACGAATTGCAATTGCCCGTTTTACGCTATAGAAACCGGGATAAACTCCGGCTCTATGGGCCTCATGGCTCTGAATGACTACTCAGATACCAGACCTGCCCATATGTCTACCTTGGTTCTATGTGTTTTATATTATGTCAATGGAATTATTATCCAAAGATTTAAATACCTATATGCTTGAGTTCAGTTTATGTGTTTTATTGAGGAGAAACAATCATGATTTCTTAAAGTGTGGCTACGCGGTCTAGTGGTATGCCACTCGCCTTCGGATCCAAAGGTCCTGGGTTCGAGTCCTACTATGAACAGTGCACAGTTAAACCCCTAGAAAAATCTCTTTGCTCACTTTCTTTCACCGTACTCGAGTGCAATATGAGTACCTGATCGTTAAACAGCGTTGTATCTGTCGTAATATATATATATATATATATATATATATATATATATATATATATAATATCGCCTAATAGGCGTCATGTCTTGTTCTATATGTTAAGTGCTGCTGTTAGCTAGGGACACCTTGTAAAGCGCTTTAAACACCTTCAGTGGATATTGCCCTATATAAATGCTCAAGTTTAAGTGTAAAAAGGTGAATGCTCATAATATTATATCAGACTATTTCAAAATAGTGTAGAGTCCAGACAATTTCTGATATGTTTACCACCCCTATATAATACCATTTGGATAGAATGGGTCACCTAAAAGTATAGAACAAGAATGAATAGAAAATAAATTGCTTGGCGATCGAAGAGTTTCTGCAATTACAGAATTTCTGAAGGACAGCAGACAAAGCCGAAAGGACTCTGCTGACCCGATGACGTCTTCGCCAAACAAGCAACTTCGAATTAACCCTCAGGGCAGAAGATCAAGAGGAAGGCCAAGGGGAACATGGAGTAGAATTAAAGATGATTTTATATATATATATATATATATATATATATATATATATATATATATATAATATCCACAAACTTAATTCACCGTGCTCAGTGGACTTCATAATGATGTATTTAATCCCCCAGCAGGCCGTATGGAACCATAAATCCATTCCATACAGTATCATGCGCCTGTTAGGCTTCCTAACACTCCAACACTACTAACACTCTTACCATACCCGTCACCGCTGCCTATAGTTTGGCACTACTTCACAATAGACATGAAAATAAACAACTTTTTTTTAAAGTTCCAAATATTTAAAGCGGTAAGTTCCAAATATTTAAAGCGGTGCTTTAAGTATAATCAGATCGTTTGTCTTTTTGTGCTTCAGGGGATTATTTTATTTTTACTTTAAGTTTATAACTCTGAGATAACCCATGGGTTGGACGTTATGGAGCTCCGCAATGTATTCAATAAGGACTACGTTTCTTTCTCAAGGAAAAAGAAGAAAAGAAACAGTTCCCCCGCGCTGACGTGCAATGTCTTAACCACTCAGAATCTTGTTACTATCATACATATACATAATACTAATCAATTCAACACACTAGCAATGAGACTGCAAACATATTCAATTAAATACACATCTACAAGCAGTAAACACACTGCAATCTAGCATGTATCGGTTTCGTTAATTGATTAATCAAATTAAGTTTAGATACGTTGACGTTATTTTGCATTGCATCAAAAACAATTCCAGAGCCCGTTCAAAGCTTTGATGAGATGGTTTTGAAACTTATAATTTAACCAAACTCTCTTGTAGTTTCTAGTGCTAATTACTTGGCATAATATTAGTTAATTTACCCGCAAGGTACTTACGAATTGACTAATTAATTGATTAATTAGAATTCCTTCCTTAAAACGAAAGTTATCAACTCGAAAATATGAGCTCACAATCCAAGTATCTACAAAAGTTTTTGAATATTAAAAGAATAAATCAGAAATGTGCGTTTTGTATATACATTTAGTTAAAATTCGAGACTGTTTGATTAAACAGTAAGGGAAAAAACATTGTAAGTAGTTATCTATTTGACTGCCATTGTCATAAAAACGAATTATTTTCCATAATAATATTATTATCGGGTACTTTTTATTCTCTATTATTAGCAGTGAAGTTAAGATAGGATTTTTCTAGTAATTGAAGGGGTAAGTTATACCACATCACCACCCCTGGTCCCATTCATCCCTGCAACTAGATACTTGTTAATTGTATTAGGGTAACTGAAAATTATTATCGGATATTTTAAAATATTATTATAAAAGGAAAGAACTAATGAGCCATACCAATTTGCAAAAGCAGGTGTAAAAGTAGGTCAAGGCAAAAGGAGATACGCACAATAAAAAGGCGCCAGGAATTATTCATTCTTTCCGCAAATTTAACGTAATGATTCTGATGATGATGAGTATAATAATAATAATAATAATAATAATAATAATAATAATAATAATAATAATAATAATAATAATAATAATAATAATAATGACAGTGATGACTATGATTATTAGTGATGATTATGAAAACAATTTGAGTCGGAATTTGTTTTGGAATCCCAGGCCTTGTAAATGTAATAGTTTATTATTTTATCTTTGTATATTATAAATTTTCTTCATTTTGCGCCCCAGGTGATAACAACAAGGAATTTTCTGATTGTAAATCTTGTCAGCATGATATCAAAGATGTTGACAGGTAATTTGACAATATAAATATCAAAGAGATTTATAATGCTAGATCTCAAGAATAGGACCAACAATAAAACATAATTTTTCTACAAAACTCCACATAAAACTGTATCAGATTTACGCATTATGAATAAGTTAACACCTAATTGGCATCTTGTCTCGACCTACATGTTAAAGGCTGTTGTTGGCTAGGGACCCTTGTATAGAACTGTGAGCACGTTTAATGGATATTGCGCTATATAAATACTCAAGTTACATACCCTGCAATCATATTTTAAAATGGTTAGTTTTGTATATATTTGCTTCGAGCTAGTTTGTTAATAATAACCACATGATAATAATAATAATACTGGTAACATAGATAATAATGAATGCTTTAAAGTAATAAAAAGCGAGTCAACTGTCACCATAACATTGCAAAAGTAGCTACAACAACATTCACAATTCAATTAAAATAGAAACAAGCAACATTCACCAAACACAGTATAATATACATGCGACTCTAATTCAAAAAGGGAGAACTATTTTAAAAAATAATAAAATATAGAAATAAACCGAATGCCTGATTATCGGAATTAATATCTTATAAATAACTAAAACATAAATACCATATAATAAAAAAATATATTATTAAAATGCCATTGATGAAAACATTGTGTCAATATATATATATATATATATATATATATATATATATATATATATATATATATATATTTATTTATATATATGATGACTGAGCATTCATGGTATGCAAATAATAGGAATGGATGTCTTTGTTTTTATATTGCTTGTTTGGTGTGATACGCAATGTCTATTTAACCTCTAAAATAACAAAAGCCAGTAAAAACGTTAAGAGATCAATTTAGATACAAACTGACTACAGTAAAGTATTTATTGGCACGTTTGTTAGTCGGAAAATACGATGGCGCTCGATGTGGCATTGTCACCCAACAGGTTACTGAATTTTACCTTGAACGCGCCTGAATTTTACAAGTACATGAGCGAATTCAGTGTTGGGTGGCAATGCCATTTCGATATTGTATTTGCCGACGAGACATGGCAAAAAAAAAAAAAAAAACAACTTTTCTGCCGTTAGTTTGAATTTAAAGCAAGTGCGGATAACTAAAATCTCACGTTTGTGGTCATTAAATCAGTTTTCTGTCGTACTGTGGAAAGGCGGATTTTAAATTTGGCCTGAAAACTGGACCTTCAAATATCGATCGATTTAAATGACCGTCGTCTTGGCCACCCTTTCAAACCTGGGACATAATGAGGTCCCAGGTTTGAGAATTTTTCTAAGATGAGGATCATTTAAAGCGGTCGAGAAGGACGATTTTTCTGGCCAATGTTTTTAAATACTTACTTGTCTTTCCAGAGAACGGTGGTAAACTGGTTAAAACCGGTTAAGATGACGGTTTACAAATGAGCATATTACTATAGAATTCATACTTTTTAACTTTTCACACATTTACAAAAACGATACATTCGTCAAAATAGATAATGTGAGTGATTTTATCACATCCTAAAAACTGGAGTTAACCATAATTATGAACGATGACTATACGTGAATACGTGAATAACTGAATATTCAAAAACAGATTTCATGCAATATTGATTCAAGCAATAAATCAAAAAAGTAATACATCTTTTACCATAATGTTATGATACATATAAATAGAATGTACCATAATGTTATGGTACATAAAACTAGAATATACTTTAATGTTATTGTACACATAAATATGATATGTATACTGTAATGTTAAAATTCTAGATAAATGGATATAAAAGCTACCTATATTAAGTAAAGCAACATGCTGTTATAAATGTCTCACTGGATGTAATAATTTCTTTTATACCTGGTTGTTTATATAATGTTATTATATTATGATATATCATTATGATATTATATTATATTATATTAATATTACACTTAATATTCTTTGACTTCATATTGTCATATGGATGTACCTAAACAATTTCATATTGTATTCATCACCTTATTAATATATTTTCTGTTAACAAATTAACTCACATTCTCTGAAAAGACAATTAGGGTATTTAAAAATGTGGCCAGTGCTCCAAGAATTGATCGATTTAAATGACCCTCATCTTGGCAACAACTCGCGAGGTCTCATGTTTGAGCGTTTTTGCCAAGGTGAGGGTCATTTAATCCTTCGATATTTGGTGGACAAGTTTTCTGGCCACATTTATAAACACATGTGTTTTTTTTCCCAGAATATGGCAGTTATTAACAGGTCAATGGAAAAAATATGCCAAAAGCATTAGAATTAAGTCATAAAATTAAACAATTTGGGTATTGATATACAAAGCGAGACATCGAAATACAGAAAATGGAACAGTAATTTAAGAACGGCAATGACGTACATCTAGACTTAAACAAATGTTAATTTTATCCATGTTTAGCTAAGATAAAAGCAAATAATATATCTCATTCATGTTTTTTTTTCTTGCACGATAATTTTAACCATGATTAAAACAATTATTTCAATTATTTTCTTATCTTCTTTTCTTATCCGATAATTCTATAATGTGAGACATTTCTATCAAACAGTCAAACAAATAAAATAAAATAAAAAAGTAGATAATGACACTTCTATATTAGGCAGACCTGTAAAGAAAAAAAAAAGATAAAATCTATTTTAAAATGACAGCCCAAACAAAATATTCAACTAACGTGGCCTCGATCCCCGTGAAAATCAAATGTTTCCTGAAGCGAAAAAAAATATAAGAAGACAATATTATGAGAAACTATTGAATGAATATTGGTGTTGAAAGTGTTATTGTACACTTTTTTATGTCAGTATTAGTTGGGAAACATTCAAATCAGTATTGGCAATTAATGCTAAATCACTTTTAAGGTAAAAAACTATACATAGTTTATAAAATGTGTTTTGGTCAATTCCATTATCATTTTCATGATTGGAATAATATATTAGTTTGTCCTACCGTTTGTTAAACACATTACAAACCTTTCTCTACACACGCCGTAAGCCGCATTACGTACAACGTAAAACGTAAGGATTTATATATGTTGTGATTAGCAAATAAAAATGTGTGAATCGATCCAAACATTTTCAACAGCAACATTTCAAGGGCAGCATCCGGCTAGTGGTGTTCTTATTAAAGCAAACCTCAGGTTTTTAATGCTATGATCTTCGCCAAAAAACTCACAGCATCCGTCAGCCGGATATAACATATCAACACATAAACAATGTGTAACTTTTAACGTTATAGATAGATCGAAGTTTACGTCACTCAGGTCTTTTTTTTTTATTGTTGTTTACCATCCATGTATTTGAGTAATTTTCCCTAAACGGTTTTAATAATCAGACTATAAACGTTCAAGGTTTTGTGTGTTGGTCCGTTATATTTCCGGATGGCAATGTTGTGAGTTTCTTAGCCAAGCGCACAGCATCTATAATCCGATTAGAACAATTTAGTGAGAACGACTCATAAAAATGGCCGGCTAATAATAATAGCAAAGAGCTGAGAGATGTGACTTTCGTTCCTCTCAAAATGATCCAATAATTTTCTGGGGATTTTTTCAGAGTAATATATGAAGTGTGACCCACCTCATGAAATTGGTATTATGCCTGGATGACGCGGGTGCCAAAAAGTGCATATAAATTGAAAATTATATATTTTTAAAAACCATGTGCGGCATTCAAGGGAATTGATCCATAGGTCACATTTTATGTAAAATAAGCTATAGACGGAACAAAGTTGACGGCACTCAGCTCTTTTCATTGTTTTGTTTGTAGACAGTCATTTAAATTATTAGTTCTCAATAAAGTCTATCAATCAGAATATAACGGTTTAGGGTTACACATACGAGCTGTTTTGTGTGCCGGTACGTTATATCCGACTGGCGGATGCTGTGAGTGTTTTACCTAAAAGCATAGCATCAATTGGAATGATGTAAAACATTGTAGACAATTTTCTAGTACACATTCTGCCGTTTTATTTTTTTTTTAATTGTCTGAGATATGGCTATTTAAAATGGACAGTCTGTAAAAGAATAGTTTTGAGAAAAAACACGGATTCAGGGCGGCTGGTAACATTTACTGGATACAGCTTACAACGGATATTGCAAAAGACAGTTAATATGTCTTTTATTTCATGTTGCTGTATTGATATAGATAGTCCACTGACTAGCCACAATATCAATATTTCTCTATGTCATTATAAGGCAAATTCAATTGTTTCTTGTTGAGTTACTCTCCTACAACTATACAGGCGGCGAGTTATAGTAAATGTTATGACCCTAAATATTGAGTTGGTGAGTTATCTACCAAATTCATCCCTTGATGTTACATTGCTCTTAACCCATTCCTTACCAACTGTAGGAAAATCGTCACATTTTTTACGATACAATCAACATTTTTCTTATTCAGATTTGTTTCATACATTACAAAATTTGAAAAAAAAATATTGTAAGGCTTTAAAAAAGAATAAAAGTATATATATATATATATATATATATATATATATATATATATATATATATATATATATATATATATATAGCATGTTATTATTACTTTATAAAATTGAGTTCAAGGATTTAATGTGTGTGTTGGTGTGACATTTCAGTATAAAAAATCGAACATGATCGGTAAGGAGAGAGTTAATGTAACAATTGTGGTACGGCTATGTTATGTGGTCTTGTGGTATGACACTCGCTATCTGACTGGTGCATACTTGAGTCCTTAGAAAAGACTCTTTACATATATTCTCTCACCATACTCGGGTGTAAAATGAGTACCTAGTCGTTAACAGCGTTGTCTCTGACGGAAAAAATTGTAATATCGCCTAATAGTCGTCATGTCATGTTCCATACGTTGTGTGTTGCTGTTGGTCAGGGTCCCTGTGTAAAGCGCTTTGAACACAGTGGATATTGCGCTATAGATAGTTCGAAGAAGACGTCACTCATGTCTTTGTTATTGTTTTTTACCATCCGCGTTTATGAGTAATGCTCACTGAACGGTATTAACCCGACTGTAAACGTTCATGGATACACGCATTTTTGTGTGTTGGTCCGTTATAGATAGAATGCGCTTGGCCAAGGAGTTCACAACATTGCCATCCGGAAGTATAACGGACCAACACACAAACTCTGTGTAACAATGAACTTTTATAGTCTGGTTAATACAGTTTAGTGAGAACAACTCACAAACGCGGATGGCAAAAACAATAACAAAGGCCTGAGTGACGTCATCTGCATACTATCTATACTTCCAGATGGCAATGTTATGAGCTTCTTAGCCAAGCGCATACTATCTATATAAAAACTGATCATTTTTTAATTATTTTTTATATTGGTGGGTATTAAAATAATTTCAAAGACCTTTCCACATGGGACTGGTATCTCAGTGTTTTGGCTTGTTGTTTTAATGAATTGTGTAGTTTTGTGAGTTTTGTTCACTCATAAGAAACCATCCAGGCCACCAAAATAAAATAGTGTTTACACGTGTAGTACCCTTTTTAAAACCCTTATACTCAGCATAAGGCATTATTTTCACACAGTCAAAATACTTTTGATTCGACTGGTCACATAACATCATTTTTCATCATTATCATCGTGATTTTTTTCTATGTACGGTGCAAAGAATGGGAGCGATCTATATTCATGTTTTCGTCCAACCTAGTCATCGATCACATGGTTTGTTGCTGTACAACAACTGGACATTTCTCAATGTATTTAAACACACTGCTTTGTTTATGAAAGTTGTAAACATACCCATGAGTCATGCTGAGAAAAATTATGACCAATTTTAACGTTGGAATATTTCTCAAACTGTGAACATTTTTCACTATGTAGGGTCATTTTGAGTACACTTTACAATGTGCCCAATGACCTCGAGCACATGGAAATGTTATTTTGATCGTGACCATTTGTTTGAATTCAGATACGAAATCCTTGTCGGGTCAAGGACAGGCAACTCTATTTGAGATGTGTCATTCATTTACCCTGGTAATTTCTTTCTTATCCCTCAGCGTTACTATACTAGTCTGAAGCGGAACCTGGAGATGAGGGTCAATAGCTACCAATAAATGACGTCTCCCTGGACATCGGAATAAAGTTAAGCCTTCAATTATTCACTACCCGATTGGTCAATGCCAATTTCGATGGATTCTTTCGCGCGCTCTATATAAATACTCACTAACAATGAATCTGGACATTATATACGTTTTCGTGCTTTTTTTCATGATGATGTTACAGCCACTGACGAAAATAATACTACCTCTCCTCATCCTCCCCCTCCTCCTCCTCTTCCTCCTCATCCTTCTCCTCCTCCTTCTTCTTCTTCTTCTTCTTCTTCTTCTTCTTCTTCTTCTTCTTCTTCTTCTTCTTCTTCTTCTTCTTCTTCTTCTTCTTCTGCTTCTTAATTTCTCAGTGAGAGAGATTCTGTCGTCTCGGGCTCCAAAAGAAAGAGCAATGATCACCCCCCCCCCCCTCCTTATATATAAAAAACCTAAGTGCTCGACTGAGACTTCACCCGTTAACTGCTGTTCTCTGAACAGACACGTATTTGTGATCCATCGCCTCAAAACGGCATTGTGTCGGGATGAATAAGATGTTGGAAATTACATTTCTATCCAGAAATATCAGACTTGGGTCACATAGTACATATGTTTTATTAAGGAGAATGAATACAACATTTTAGAAGGGTAGAAAACATGAGTTGATGTCTTTTATCAGTCTGTCTTTAAATTGTCTCTTTAGCATCTGGTTAATCCCTACATAATACCGTTTTGACGCGAGGGGTCACATTTAACAATTTGGCCAGAAAAAAATTGTCTTTCAAATATCGATCGATTTAAATGGCCATCCTGCTAATCTGAAGCCCCAGGTTTGACAGTTTTGTTTTTTTTTATTTGTTTTTTTTTTTGTTTTGTTGCCAAGATGGCAGTCAATTAACTCGATCGATATTTGAAGGACGAGTTTTCTGGCCAAATTTTTAACTCCGCGTCTTTCCATAGTAGCGCAGTTAGCTGGTAAAGAGATCTGGCATACGGCGTGGATTTTGAAAGGTAAGTATAATATAATATCACCAGAGGAAGTGGCCGAACTGTCAAGTGTTAGTCACAACAGCTAATGAAAAAGAAAAGAAAATGAAACAAAAAACAAAACAAAACAAACAAACTGTAAGAAGAAAGACAACAAAATGTAATCAGAAAAGTTTTCTATGAGGCTAAACAAAATGGTATATGTTTTACCTTCGACAGTAAAAAAACAAATTAATATTGTCACATTCTTAAAATCTATGGAAGGCTCTCATAATAAAAAATGGACGTCTAAATACCTCAGTTGGTAGAATACTAGCTTCAACCGCAAAGGGACCTAGATCAATCCCGGGTGAAGTCGAATTTTTTTCCCCGACTCCCCTGTCCATTCAGCAGAGATTGTGTAGCTAGCAGAGATTGGGTAGCTGAGTCTGTTAGACCTGGTAGATCTGGTACTTTGCAATAGAAAAGCGTCCAATCCACAGTGTAGCAAGCATTTGTTATTACCCATGTAGAAAAACCGGGATGTTTGCCTAATGTCTTTCAAAGAATTACTGATCATGAAAATGATCCAAAAATTCAGGATCTGGTTGGCCGTCCGTACAGCCTTCGAGTTAAAGTTTAAAAAAAAAAACAACCCAAAAAGACAACAAAAGGATATTTTATACCTACTCAAGAGAGAAAAAAGTGCAAATTGTTCGAAGTAGAAGGAATTCATTCAATGTCTTTCCACTTATAGAATAAGATTGACAATTAAAGAAGAAGGAGGAGGAATTAATTCAATGTATTTCCACGTAGATTGACAATCAAAGAGGATGGAGGAGGAATTTATTCAATGTCTTTCCACGGATAGAATAAGATTGACAATTAAAGAGTAAGGAGGAAGAATTTATTCAATGTCTATCCACGTATAGAATAAGATTGGCAATCAAAGAGGATGGAGGAGGAATTTATTCAATGTCTTTCCACGTATAGAATAAGATTGACAATCAAGAAGGAAGGAGGAGGAATTCAATCAATGTCTTTCCGTGGATAGAGTAAGATTGACAATCAAAGAGGAAAGCACCCAGTGATTCAGTGTAAACCAGTTAATTAAAAGACCCTTGTGGCCATAAAACTCGTCCTTCAATATCGATCGATTTAAATATCCTCATCTTAGAAAAAAAAAACCCTCTCAAACCTGGGACCTTCAAGGTCTTGATTAAGATCTCAGGTTTGAGAGTTTTTGCAAAGATTGGGGTCATTTAAATCGATCGATATTTGAAATAAGATTTTTCTGGTCAGATATCTAAATATATCTCTTTTAAGAGTGCGGCAGTTAACTGATTAATTGTGGTTGTAAAATTCAAAGTGGAAACGCTTGGGACAAGATTTTATTTTGTTTCGTTGTTTTTGTTTGTTTTTGTTTCATTTTTTTTCGGGTTTTAAAAAAGATTGGGTGTCATTTTTTAAATTTGTTTTTGTTCTGTTTATTTATTTATTTATTTATTTATTTATTTATTTATTTTTTGTGTGTGTTTGTATTTTTTCTTTTTATTCTTTCAAATTGCTGTATAACCAGTTTGTAGTATTTTAATCGCTGGTTGCAATTTACACAATCCTTTCTCAGCCCCACCGCACTGTTATTCAAATCGGAAAGGAATATTCTTAAAGGAAGAAATTAACAAAGTAAAGAGCAAAAAGAACAGTAAAAAGAAAAAAGATATATAAGATATTTCAAACTGAACAAAACAGACCGAAAAACACATAAAAGAAAAGACAAAATGAAGAGATAAAAAATGATAAGAAAACAAAACAAAACAAAACCAAAAAGAAAACAATTTAAAGAAAATAGCAATAAACCTGCAAAACAAAACAAACGAACAAACGGAACGAAATCTGATAGAGTACAATAATTTTGCCCGTCAGTGGTTAAATAAGCAATTATTTGTTAACGATTTAAGTACGTATCTAATTTAGAATATTTTTCTGAATTACAATATTTAGCCATACAATTGTGCATATTGCTGACAAAGACAAAACTCATGTTTTACAAATTGGCCAGAAAACGCTAACTTCAAATAGATATATCGATATAAAGATGACTTCGAATTTGTCAAACTGGGAAAAATTACAAAAACTATAACCTGAGATTTCAAAGAAGTGCCAGATTTAGTATGATTTTTTTTTCTCACAAATTGGAGTTTCCTCATTTGACTTATTTGTGACCCAACCCTTTCGGATCAGAGGGTCCCGTGTTCGAGCCTTGCTCGGCACATAGTTTATTCTTTGGACAAGGCTCTTTATTCTCATTCTCTCACCATAGGTGTCAAATGAGTGATTATCCGTTTAAAATGTTTGTCCCTGTCAGAAAAAAATTGTAATATTACAGGATTCAAGTCTAGTTCTACAATTTACGTATTTATTGTTGTTGGCCAGGGATCCTTTGTAAAGCGCTCTGAAAGCGTTTAGTTGATATTACGCGATAAAAACGCTCAATAAATGAGAAAAAAGCGTTTTTAGACGAATGGTCACATAATATTTGAAATTAAAGTTTTCAAGCCAAGACAAAAACCCAACAAAATCTCGTGTTTGTCTGTGCAATGCTGCATGGTGCACGGTACGACACTGACATGGGTTTTGTTATAAGGAACCAACCAGTCTCAGCGACAATACACAATGCAATGGGATTACAGTTATAATAATGGAATAACAATATCAGCGTCATAGTGACGTAGGTAGGTATTCTATGGTAGCAAGTTAAAGATTCCATTCCTTGAACCTATACGATCGACCAAAACCATGGAAGAAAACCATATCGGTCCATCGCCATCGTTAACTTATAGCCTGACACTAGAATCCACTAGGACTTATGGTTTGGCGTCATTTTTTTTTTAGGTTTGTGCAGCGTCTAGTGAGTTGTTGTTAGTAGCACTCAATGAAATAAGTGATCCCATTGGTTGAAGTATTGAATAGAAATCACGATTTGTTTTCTTTTGTGGTCAAAGACTTGTCTTTTGACATCATTTTTTGGTCAGTGTCAGGCCATGAGTTTACGGAGGCTATCATTTGTCCGCAGACGTCGTCACATGACACCTGTTGCTCGAGCGGGAGTCGCTAAACGTCTGTAACTCGAGCACCGGGCGTCGAGTGATGATGTCTGACAACTAATCCTGGTATTCTTTCTCGTCGTTGGTCGATCGTTTAGGTTCGATGAACGGACTCGTTAACTTGCTAATATAGAAGAGGATGTTACAGAAATAATCAAATATTATTGTATTAGACACAGGTTTACGACGTGGTGTTGACATAAAGATCACAACATCAACCAATTAAAATGGAATAAAATGATCTTATCCAACAAGAATAATAAATATGATGTTATATTATATGTGACTCGTCGCCTCCAAATAGTGTTATGCTGGGATGAATCGTACCCCGAATAGTAAATTTAGGGAATAAAATAATTAGAAATGTGGATTTTAAAATGTTTCTGCTATGCCAGAAATAATATTTTTTTTCTCCGCCATAACGAAGAGAAATTAACTCAAAAGTAATTATGGCTATTTAATTTCCGGCTTCTAGAAAGATCCGACATATTACCGTTTTGAGACGGTGGGTCACATCTATATATCTACATTTGTGACTAATTGTAGACTGTTATATAAATATGTTATGTCTAATATAATCAAATGGGGTTCTTTTTTTGGTACCTATATGAAGTCATATTATGGTTTTAAATATGTCATGGCTGATATAAGAACTTACATAGATAAATATAATATTATCATAATATATTGCCCAACTTATCAAATTTAGCATTAACAGTCTAGATTTGTGTTATAATGTCATATATGAATGTAAATTTTAAATGTATTTTAGATGTATTGAATACATAAAATTGAAAATTAATCGAATGATGAATGTCCTAAACTACGAAAATAAATTAGCAATAGTCATTTAAATTTCCTTCTGATTTTGATGTTACGACGCTTTAAACGTTTGATGGTTACTGCCAGTCTCTGTGATTTAATCTTCGTAGTTTAGTTTTAAAGATACGGTTTTAGTTCTAATGGACAGCTGTTAAGTGAAAAGAATGGCATTATGTGCAATCTAAAAGTGCGTATTTTAAGTGAAGAAATTGGAATTGTCAGGAATACTTAACACAGAGATCTATATCAGAGACTGTCTAAGATACTATTTTTATTTCCCCCGATTATGTGCCAAGTTTAACATTGCTGTTGTAATGGACATTTTTTGCTTTTTTTTTTTTTTGAGACTTCCTTTACAACAATGATGGGTTATCAGACCTGCAAATAAGTGCACGTCGTCTTTAACCGTTGAATTGCCGTACCTACTGTGGGAAAACATGTTTTCAAAATTTGGCCAGAAAAGTCGTCCTTCAATTGCCGATCGATTTAAATGACCATAATCTTGGCAAATAAAAAAAAGCCAAAAAAATAAAAAAAAATAAAAAAAGAAACTGGTTTGAGAGTAGTTGTTGTTGTTTGTTTTTTTTTTTTTTTTTTGTTTTTTTTTTCTTTTTTTTTTTTTTTCTTTTTTGTTTATTGTCAAGGCGAGGTTCATTAGAATCGGTCGACATTTGAACGACGTGTTTCTGGCCAAATGTTAAAACACATGTTGTTATTTTTTCCCGAGTACGACAGTTAACTGATAAATTTCCAAAAAGAACTTTGCACACTAATCTAAATAGATAATAAAAGACAAGGAATGATTCGCTGACGTTCCCATCGTCCAATGGACATCAGGTGCAAAGTCAGTCATTTACTTGTTAATCATTTTCTGGCATATCTTTTAAAAGCTATTTAATGATTCCTAATCAGATCGGTTCACAATGTACATTAATATTTCTATTTCAAAAAGAGAATACGACTTTGCTAGAAGATGTGGATTGTAAAAAAAGTTCTCTGCCGTTTGTTTATTAACATTTTAACTGTTTTTGTTGTTGTCGACTGAAGAAGGGATTTGAACCCGAAACTTTCCATGTTTCGTATTCTGATATTGTTGGCTTTTTTTTACGAGGTTGTTAAATTCAATTTTACTCAAATCTTTCACAACAGTGCAATTTCATGTAATGCACATTTTGAATCCCATATCCTTAGTTTGAACTGTTTTATATTTATTTACTTGTGTATAATTATATGGTGGAATGCAAGAAAGGTTCCCATTTTACCATAATTCATTACTATCTAACTGTTGATACAATAGACAAATACAATATGATAGGAAACATGAACATGAATATAATATCCTTATTTAAAAAAGCATACTTGTAAAATATGTAAACAAATCGATAAATTAAGGTAATATTATATTTACCTGTATTTCCAATCCATGGTAGGCCAGGATCAGACCCAACAAGATCACAGTGGACAACGAGATCAATGACTTCAACGCCAGGGAGTAGAAACTTGTCTGGAAGAATAGAGAGATGAGAGAGAAAAGGGGGGGGGGGGAATCAAAATAAGATATAATGGTAGTGAAATGGAACATAAACACAATTGAAGCTATGAAAAAGAGGACATTTAATTTAACTTGAGCTTTGAGCTTTTATATAGCGCAATATCCACTAAAAGTGCTCAATGCGCTTTAGAAAGGGTCCCTGACCAACAGCAATATATAACATGTAGAACGAGACATGACGCCTGTTAGGCAATATTACACTTTTTTTTGACAGAACAACGCTGTTAACGGCCAGGTACTCATTTTACACCTGAGTACGGTGAAAGAATGTAAGTAAAGAGCCTTTTCTAAGGACCCAACTATGCGCCGAGCGAGGCTCGAACTCAGGACCTTCCGATCCGAAAGCGAGTGCCATACCATAACTAGCCACACAACTTAGGGGTTTCTAAAAATGTTTATCATATCATATCAGTAATAGGAGTTTATCGTTTTTAAAGAGTTCCTTAATTGCATTTAAAACATAAGTAACAATATATTTATTATAATTCACGAAATCCTAGTTTTGAGAGTTTTTGCTAAGATAAGGGTCATTTAAATGGATTGACAGTTGAAAGACGTGTTTTCTGTCCAATACTTTTTAATACGTGCCATTCCAGGGTACGGCACTTAACTGGTGAAATCAAACGCCATTCTTTTAATCTAATTAAAATCATGATCACTAAGATGATTGCTGCTCATGATTTCGAGGGATCTTGTTAATGTAAATTCTGCCGAAAGACAAACAAACCAAAATAATCCTCTCATTGTTATAGGAATTAAGTCTATGCATCATGTAATCCTATCATCCAACTGCTATCCCAGAGAAAGGCAATATAGGCTTATGCCATTATTTGCCTTTCATTTCAGTGGTAAACACCCCAAGCATGACGATATGATCATGGCCATCGTGCACCTATTGCAATTTATTTCTCAGTCCCAGAGCCTCCAAACACGATAATATGTATCTTTATGGGGCAGCAAGGCTCAGCGGTACGGTCTTTACTTCGTACCCGAAAGGTAACGAGTTCGATTACCCGCTGCGCTGTGTTGCCTTGAGCAAGTCACCTCGAACTAGCTCAATGATGGAACATTTCAAAGGTGAATGCACACCAAATACACATTATTTCAGTACCAAAATCTTCAAACATGGTTATCTTTACAATGTAATGGTTCAAATGTACATGAACACCAATTATAATTTATTTCTGTACAAAAATATTCAAACATGAAAATGGTTATCATTACAATTTTCAACAACACAAGGAAAAAAATCCAACTGCCTCAGCACCTTAACACACTTGATCGCATTTTAAAGCCATGGACACTTGCACTAGACAGAGATTTACGAAGGCAGATTACTAACTGGATAATAGAAACAGACTGACAAACTCGAAGTGACGCACACATTCACTGCAAGCCTCCATAGAGACTGGGCAGCCATATTTATTTATTGCAATGTAATGGTTCAAATCTAGATACGTGCACACCAATTACAATTTATTTCTCAGTCCAGGAACATCAAAACATGATAATGATTTCCTTTACAGTGTAACGGTGTCAAGGCACAGCTTACAACCCATTTCTTCATACCCTATGTGTCGCAATTCTAAGATACGTGTGTATCCATTACAATCGTTTTCTCCATTCCACAAGCCATCTCACATAATCATCATCATCAATAAAATTCTATGACTCTCAAAAAACAAAAAAACAAATGCAGAGGTTAAAATCAAATAAGATTATGTGGAGAAAGGAGACTATATAAAGAACCGACAAAGGTCCCTTTGCGTGTAAGGCGATTGCTCTACCAGTCAGTCATCGGAACTTCATTTCTCACGAAGTCGGAAATCTTTTTATTTATACGTGGGCCTATTTTTATATGCGATTTCCTGGGCGTTGGAAATGTTCAACATATTGTTTTTTTGTATTATATCCCAACACGATTGATTCTGTAAACTGAGATTTACTGCGTAAAATTGATCCGTGAACTCATTTCCGTCTTTAAAGTAAACAAATCTGATCTTCACAGGCGCCATCCACGTTTAGCTGACAAATTATGTTCAGAATAATAAAAAAGAGCGAACTGAATGAGAATTCACTCTGTTTACAACCGAATGCTTAGTCATTTCATCTTGTCGGCGCGCCAAAATTCATCTCTTATTATGATGACCTCTGTTCTTATCAAGATTGCAAAGCATAAAATTGGTGTATATTTATTTGTTTAGCAAATATCTAAATAATAGACGTCTATTTTGATAGAATGAAAATGTTATTGTTGATATTTTATAAAGATTGTGGAAAATCTATGTTCTTTGATTTACCAGTTAACATCCGTACCCTGGAAAGACACGTATTCAAAATGTAGTTAGAAAACTCGTCCTTCAAATACTCGTATCTATAGTTTTAAAAGACTTCATATTGACAAAATCTCTCAAACAATGAACTTTTCGAGGATCCAGGTTTGAGAGGTTTTGCCAAGATGAGGGTCATTTAAAACGATTGAGAGTTGAAGGACGAATTATCTGGCGAGATTTTGAATTACGTGTCTTTCTAGAATACGGTTGTTAACTGCTTAAAGAGAAAATACTTTGTTATTTAATGCAATGTGAACAACTGCTTCAGAATTTTAAAATTTACACATTGTTTCTGAAATCCTTCCTCCAATTGCCAATGAGTGCATGTATTTTACTATGACATTAAGAATGCAGTTTCACTTGTGAAATATTTTTTTTCTGATTTTGTATTATCTTCTTTAGTTCCAAACTAAAGAAATAAACAAAGAAAAAGAAAAAAAAGAAAGCAAGTAAACAATCAAACAAAACAGTTAAAAATCCAAAGTCGGACGTTACTGAAGGACCAGACTAATGAAAACTGTTTGATTGAAACTAAATGGATGATAAGACAAAAATAAAAATAAAATACAATAAAACTAATAAATGATATCATTCCATAATTCCAAAGGCTACTGCAATGCGTACTCTGCTCGTTAATTGAGTTGCACTAAAGAAATTAATGCGTAGGTTGTTTAAAATATGACCGGAAATCATAAACTGCAATAGTTGGCAATCAGAGCATCTTTCAATAAATTATATTTCGTTTCTTTTTAAAAAAATTTGATTCTTATATGACTCCATGAACTAGAAAAAGGAGCTTAAGGACGGGTCGTGGTTAAAATGGATTTTGAGACAGTCAGAATTTGAGAGATCGCCCTTAGACGAGGTTGGAGGATAACATTGAAGTAGTCCTTATTTCCGTTTCTTCTCCCAGCACGAGACTGTCTTTCCCCCAGTACCGGAACATTGTTAATTTTGTGACATGCGTACGACAGGTTTAATCTATCGGTATAGACAACTTCCCTTAGACGTTATTCGAATAAATGTCTTCAATGAAAAAAATAGGATATTTGTGGCCCATCGTCTCAAAACGGTACTATATTAGGGTAAACAGATGCAAATAATTAGCATTTTACATTGAGAATTATTAGAAATATAAAATTTTATTTTTATTTTTAAGAAATTATATTGATTCTTCTTATTGAAACTTTAAAATTTAATTCAATGCTCATATTTTTATTTCAAATTGAAGTTTGATTTATCTAGTGCGGGTATGTGTTCTTATGGTATGGCACTCGCCTTCGGACTGGCGGGTCTAGAGTTCGAGTCCCGCGATGAGCGGCGTCTTGGAAAATGCTCTTTACTTCACTCTTTCAACGTACTTAGATTAAAGTGAGTATCTAGCCGTTACTAGCGTTGGCTCTGTTGAAAAAAAAATGTCATATCTCCAAACAGGCTTCATGTCTCGTCTTACATGTTAAGTGTTGAGTGGATATTGAGCTATATAAATGCTCAATTTAAAAAAATATAAATTTTTACTCTCTAAACCAGCACAATGCAATACCATTCTGAGGCAGCGAGACACATTTAGAAATGTCTAGAAATAGAACATTTTATTATTATTCTACTGCATTATTTTATTGGATAAAGGAGGAAAAAAATCTTAACAAGGGTAAACATATTAAAGAAGCATTAGAACATGTCCCGAAGGCGATTTTAGTATTTTAACGAGAAAGCAGAGAGCAGGATTGTGAAAAAAAATCAATGACCGAACTGGTAGGTAGCAGTTTGAATAAACTAATGGTATTTCAAACACATTTGTACGTAAACGGAAACCGGAAATTCATAGCAATTTGAACATCAAAATAGACTTTGAATGATGTTTCTGACGATGCATAATAGAGGATAAATACGGGTTTAAAACATAGATAATTAATGCAAGCAGGCATGCTATTATTATTTATAATAACCAATGATTTCGATTATCTCCCTTTGAATTTTTAATTCATCCCTGAAAGCAAAGTCATAACTCTCAATTTTGTCATTTTAATATCTAAACAAGTGGAATTTAGTTATAGATATGACACTCGATTATGATAAAATGATATCGGATTTTTTTGGTTTTAGGTTTGAAGATTGTGCGTTAACAGGGAGGTCGAAATTACACTAATACAAATCATTTATTTCTAAAAAGTCTATATTTATGAGGAGATTTTCTAAAGCATTCGGAATGTATGACAGATGTCATTTTACCAAATGCTTGGCATTGATGGTGGTACAAATAGTTTAATCAAAATTCCGAATTCGTTCACCACCGTTTTTGTTTGCACTTTAAAAAAAACTAATTTGAGGACGATGAGAGAAGGCAGAAATGGCATTAGGCGTGGGATAAGGGGGAGGGGGGGGGGGGGGGAGTGCATATGTCCTGATAAACCAAACCTTATTTCCATTCCATTTCGTTATTGCCAGAAAATAATAAGATTGTTCTAAAACATAACCCCAATATCAAAAGGTGCAGAGTTACCCTTGTCGACGAGCCGGATGGAACAACGTGACGTCAGCGACATCTATAGACATTGTTGTGATAATTCCATACAGTCCAATCCGGTTAAACCTAGACCGGTTAACCAAAATGATCAATAAAACGAAACGAATTCTGTAGGCTTGTTCCACTTTGCTGCTGTTCACAAATTCGAGCTATGTCAAAGGATATAAAACAGTTTACTCAACCGTGGTCGAAAGAATCGTTTCCGATTTGCTATCTATCCTTCTTTTCTTTCTTTCTTTGTTTTTTTCCTATGTTATTCTCTCTTTCCTTTTTATTTTTTTTCTTTGGGCAGGGAGGGCGGAGATTGGGGGTCGGGGATTGTTATAAAAGAAGTGATTATAACTTAATTGGTGTAAATACTTGACTGTTAGAAATCCTGAACAGTAAACGGCATTGAATACAAATTATTATAACAGCCCCCCCCCCCCCCCCTTGGCATTTTCTTGTGATATTAAACGTATATGTCCCAAAATACTTTCAACAGCCCACATCTACCAGCTGTTTAATATTCACTTCGCTTTATAATATGGAGAAATAACATGCGTAATGGAATTCTTGAAGAAAATCACATCTCGATTCTTTTTTTAAAATTTAAAAATCACTGTAATACGATTTAAACTACTATATCTTTAAAGCGAAATAGACGATCATGTCTCTATCGATGATTTGCGCGTTAAGCTAAAATACTCAACTAATTTTGCTCACCAGATCAATCGTACCAACACACAATATATAGCCCGACGGAATTAACTACCCGCTGGAGGATTAAAATCAGTAACAAAGAACTGGGCGATGTCAACTTAATCCTTCAGAGCCATTTGGCCCATGGAGCCGGAGTTTATCTAGGTGTCTATAGCGTGAAACGGACAATAGCAATCGGTTGCTATCCTTTGGATAGAACGCAAGTCTATCGCAAAGTACTTTCCGATAAATCAAACAGACTCAGCTACCCATTCACTGCTGGGTGGACAGAGAAGGGGGGGGGGGGCAGAAAAAAAACCTCGACTGCACCCCTTTGTGTGTGAAGCGAGTGCTCTACCGACTGAGCTATCGGGACCCCCTGATGTCAACTTCATTCATTCTGAAAATCTGGTTTAAGCGGTTTTATTGTACGGCGTTTCTGAAACCAAATCGATCGGTACTAACTGTCGAGTTCGCCATCAAAACAACTCTTAACGGCTAGCAGAGTAATTTATGGACAATCTGGGATCACTATTTCTACTCACTCATTGTCGAACAAAGGTCAGTAGCAATTGCTGCTCACCGCCTTAAACCGGTCTGTGAGGCGATATTTCAGGGTTTTTCTTTTTTCAACGAAGACTATGCTGTTAAACAGTCAGGTGCTCGTTTTATACCTGAGTGAGTTGAGAACATGTCGAGTACAGAGCCTTTTTTCAAGGATCCAACTCAACGCTGCGCCGCTCATAAACGGAATCGAACCTGGAACTTACCAGTCCTAAGGCAAGTGTCATACGACTAGACCTCGAAGCTGCATTAGTGTTGTTGCTGGTTTGGTTTTATTTG
>NC_088361.1:90877184-90889684 GCF_034508935.2 Berghia stephanieae | reverse complement strand
AACGAATTTTATATATATATATATATATATATATATATATATATATATATATATATATATATATATATATATATATATATATATATATATATATATATATATATAAATATATATATATATATATATATATATATATATATATATAATGTAAATTTTCACTCACATTTTTTGCCGAGACGACTCGTTTCTGTGTTTTTTCCTTTAATTCACACTTCTTCAGTCGGCATAATCCATGGATTATGCCGACTGAAGAAGTGTGAATTAAAGAAAAAACACAGAAACGAGTCGTCTCGGCAAAAAATGTGAGTGAAAATTTACATTATATATTAGCTCTAACCACCATTATCGAGCACTTTCGTACCTACAAGTACCCACCAACACTCATAAATATATATATATATATATATATATATATATATATATATATATATATATAAACAAGCAAATAAACAAAAAATCTAATTGACAATTATTGTTATTATTATTATTATTATTTTATTATTATTATTATTATTATTATTATTATTATTATTATTATTATTATTATTATTATTATTATTATTATTATTATTATTATTATTATTATTATCATTATTATTATTCAAATATAACGTATGTATGCACCTCATCTAGACTGTCTATTTCCAATTTCAGTAGTGTTCACTACTCTCCATAATTCTTTTTTTTTTTTTGTTTTTTGTTTTTTTTTTTTTTTTTTTTGATTTGTTTTTTTTTTTTTTTTTTGTTTTTTTTGTTTTGAGGGGGGGGGGGTGATTTTATATATTTAACAAATACACGCAGAAACACACGCACACACACCACACACACACACACAGACATATATATATATATATAATATATATATATATATATATATATATACACGCACATACATAACATACACATTTATGCAAACACCGATTCTAACACCACATGTTAGTACAAAAGAAGCATGTCAATCTAATAAAAATCTCCTTTGGATTGGCGGGAGACACATTAACGGTCTTTTAATGCGTTTATTGGTCGTCGCTTAAGTGTATTCAAGTGTATTTACATTTACTCTTTTTTTTATAAATAAACACTTATTTAAAATTTTGGCCAGAACACTCGCCCTTCAAATATTGATCGATTAACTCTCTCCTTACCAGCCATTCTCAGGATTAGGATTGTCTCCAAAAGTTCACACCCAACAAACACAAAATATATTTTATCACTCAAACAGAATAGAAGTAAGTTCTTTCGATACATAATTTCTTTAGCAAAACAAAATCTATAACACACTGTTCATTTTCTTTCAATTGTATGATGCACAAATTATGAAATTTGAATAAAAAATATGTTGGTTGTATCGTAACGAATTTGACGATTTTCCTATAGTTGGTAAGGAGAGGGTTAAATGACCCTCATCTTAGCAAAAACTCTCAAAACTTGGGACATTGTGGAAGACCCTGATTGGATAGTTTTTGACAAGATGATGGTCATTTTAATCGATCGATATTTGAAGGACGAGTTTTCTGGTCAAAGTTTTAAATATACGTTAGTTTCAGAGCAAAACAGAGCAGAGTAGACAGAAAAAATGGATGTTGTTCAATAGCATCAATATATATATATATATATATATATATATATATATATATATATATATATATATATATATGGTTTAGGGGAGTTAGCTGGAATCACTGTAGTAGATTCCAGCAGGATGAAACAACGTTATCGGAGAATATAACAGAATGAAGTGAGAATATATATATATATATATATATATATATATATATATATATATATATATATATATATATATATATATCAAGGAAAAGTTGGCCTTCAATATATTATTGTCTTTGATTATGGCCGACTAAACTGGGCATATCCATAAATTACGTTTGATGTCATATCGCAATATGATAGCATCTAGTATTGATATTCATAAATAGAGACATTTAATTGATTAAGTGCACCTCCACGTTTCCAATTATACAACATCAACAACTATAAATGACGATAATAATTTTGATGATAATGACGACGACGACAACGATGATGATGATGATGATGATGATGATGATGATGATGATGATGATGATGATGATGGTGATTATTATTATTATTATTATTATTAATATTATTATTATTATTATTATTATTATTATTATTATTATTATTATTATTATTATTATTATTATTATTATTATTATTATTATTATTATTATTATTATATCTTTAATACCAAGCTAGGTGACAAGATGACTGAATCGATAAGGCATCATTTCAATTCCACTTGGAAATGGGCTTCTGGGTCATTATAATTCCCTATATCGGTCAACAATTGTATCATATCATGTAAAGACAATGTGGAAGTTTTTTTTTTCTTCGGGGCGGGGAGGGGGGTGGTGGAGAAGAGTTGTGTGTGTTTATGTGTGTGTGTGTGTTTGGGGGGGGGGGGGGGTTGGAGGGTACGACAGTAAAATGTGATTGACCGGAAATGCCACGCCATTCAACTTGGTCAAAGGGATGGAACCGGCTTGAATCGGACGTGATTGAACTTGGTAATCAAAGATATTGATCCAGGTAATGTGTGACCCGTCACTGTAATCTGGTGTTGTTAGGGCCCGATGTCGCCGAGTGGATTACGTATTGATGCTATGCTTTTAGGTATAACATTCACAGCATCCGCCAGCCGGATATAACGTATCGACACACAGAACTATTTGAAACCGAGAAAGTGTATAGAGACATAAAGCTGTATAAAAATAATAACAAGGAAATGAGATACGTCAACTTCGTTCCTTCTATTGTAAGTCAATCCCAGAGACTCGAATCTGAGCCCTGATTTTGACACCTCTATCTATTTTCCGTTAATCATGAATATCTTTGTTTGTTTGTTTTAAAGTATTTTACGGTGCTTGCAACGCATTTGGGTAGTATTAGCGCCAGTAAAAAGGAAGAAAATGTGATAGTAACAATTTCTAGAATTGCAATTAAAGCACCCAAGAAAAGGTAAGACAAAGGGGAATTTGGTTCAAATAGGAAACAGATGTAGATTCCAAGAGTACATTATCAAAGTACTTAGTTTGAGATCACCTAAACGTCTCATTCAGACACTAGCACAGGTCCGCACTAAGAGGAATACACTGCAATAATATGTATACAAAACATAATACAGTGCATAACAGACAGATTGTTTACAAGGGGAAAATATCACCTACCAAAACTCTAACTATACATTTGATGTTTCCCTCTCAGCCAGGGTATCCGGCCAGTGCCAGAACAAAACCAAGTAATCTCATTCCAAGACAAAGATAGAAAGCATGTTGGAAAAAAGATATAGGGGATAGAAGACAGTCAGTACATCCCTGCGAACAATGAATGGGAGGTCAGTAACCCCACCCAAAATGATGAAACTAATTACCTATCTTGATCGCAATTCGATAAGCACTCGTATAAATAAACATCCGAAAATTCAAATGTATTTATTGTCCCTCAATTGTTATTTCTCCATCATTTTATCTTATTTTAATACGTAGCCATCAAGGGAAAACAAAATATTAACAATATCTTCACGTCATTTTATTCTCGCAAAATTTGCGATAGGATGAGCACTTGTGTACATAAACGTCAGAAAATTGATTTATTTTCGTCGGGTTTTTTTCTCTTCTTTCTTTTTTCTTGTTCTTGTTTATAAATCGGCGCCAGTACATTTTTCAGGTCAAATAACGAATCGCAATTATGAGCTTGATTTAACATCGTTATAATCGACAATATTTTTGTTTGAGTTTGAGAGTATTTCCTTTACAACATAATCATTTTGGGTTACCAGACCTGCAAATAAGTATACATCGCGTCCCTATGAGTGGAACAAAAAATTCACAAAATCTGTATTCAATTATCTTTTTTATGTAACGATAATCATACCTTTATAATATACAGATTTCCAGGCCTGTGGCTTTTTTAAAAGATCATGACTATATTGATTATCATTTATTGTAGTTGGGAAATAAGCAATAGTTGGATGATTCTACAGAGCCTATTTTACCTAGTAGACTAAACCAATCTATCCTTCCTATCTCCTGGGATTTCTGTCATCATTGAGGGACCATATCCTCTATTCAAGCCCTCCATTCATCGACAAAGCACCGTTCTGAGGGCTGAAACGGGCTTATATTTTTGGGATGTATTCAAGCCGGACTTTAGTAATCCGGGGAGTCTACTATCCACGTGACTACGGCATCAAGTGACAGAGTGTTATTTATTGCATGGTTCTTATAGATCATGAGCGAGGTCGTGGGAGTTAATACGACGCTTGCGTGAGCTTCGCGAGCGTGCTTTATTTATTATCGATATAAACGATAGTTATTTTTAAACACTGTTTCCGTATCGAAACTTGTCTGATTAAATTCCATAGTGCAAATGGATAAGAATGGAACACTCGTACAATCAAACATCGGAAATGTAAAATTATACTATATATAAAATATATATATATATATATATATATATATATATATATATATATATTATATATATATTATATATATATATAATATGAGCCAAGGTCAAAAGGTGCCAATTTTTTTTCTAAAAATAAAAGTGACATAATAGTCCATTCATGTTTCTATATGTGTAGCAAAAACCCTGTACTTCATGAATCAAAGGCCCTTTAGATAACTTTAAGGTCTAACGCAGCATAATATCGTCAACAATACCTATAGGTTGCTGGTGTCACCTGTGACCGGTGACACCAAAATGAGACAAAAAACTCAATAACCAAATGATTTTTGTTGAGTATCAAACTTTATTTAGTAAGTTATAGACAAAAAGACACAATCAACAACAATCATAGTACAATAATAATACCAACTATTGGAGAAAATGTTGCTTTTTTGTGTCATTGGTCACAAGCAACATAGAATGCAAATAAAGTATTTCATAAAAATGTTTGTGCATTAACAACAACAACAATATTGCATATGCTTATTACCAGCAATGTTCAGAAACTTTTGGAATAAAATGTTGGGAAATAATGTGACCAAAGCATTTCTTATTTAGCGACATTGTGTCACTTGTGACATTAGACCGATGACACCATTACTTATGTCACAAGCAATACCAAATTGCAATTTCGACAATAAATCATTAATTTCAGTCAAACTAGTGTAATAACAACAGTTAAATATGGAATTTAATAATATTTCAGAAACCAAAGACTTCAAAAATAGAAATATACATGGAAATTAGAGCATCTGAATGTGACTTGTGACATAAGACCGGTGACACCATTACTTATGTCACAAGCAACACCAAATCACACTTTCGTCCATTATACATCATTATTTTCAGTCAAAAAAGCACAATAACCTACTCTAAAATGAAAATCGATAATATTTTAAGAGACTATATACTTGCAAATTGGAAATATGCTTAGATATTAGTAATACCATTGTTGCTATTACTTTGGTCAAAATCGGCACTAGAACAGAATTTTGCCTCAATAAATCAAGAATAGCAACTGAACACATGTAATATAGCCTGTTAAAATGTAATTCAATGACATTTCAAGCTTTGAAGAACATGAAAACAGAAATACATTAGAAACTTCAAACTTAAGTGTCGCCTGTGACATTTTAACCAGTGACACCAATGGTCACAAAAAGTACCAGAAGTCAAACAAACACTAGATAAATATCAGCCATGGTAATGAATTCATGTAACCATACCGTAACATCCGCCCTACTGCTCAAATCTGCTAGTTTGTAGTAATTTAGTGTGTTAATAGTAAATCAAATCAAATTTCTTGACAACCCTTCTTTTATCTGGATTCGTCAAAAGCTTGAGTTCTGTCTTTTTCTTGATTGATACAACCCTGAAACATAAAAAAAAATTAGAATTACAAGGAAATAATTAATTGTGTCAAAATCAGTCTTATGTGAGATGTCATAATATCATATTTGTAAATAAAATAACAGCTGAAAACATAATTTTTTGGTGGCACTTTGTAATATCCAATATCAAGTGTTGCTTGTGACAATGTAAAATAGCGATGACACCAAAGTTCAACTTACCTTTTCTGCCTGGAGCCACGCTGGAAAGGCAAATGAAAGTGCTGCACTTCAAAGACTGGTAAGAAGGGTGGATCAAAATTGCGAATCGCCATTTAACGAAACAAACTTCCACGTGTTCACGCATGCCGTGTTGCTTGTGACAAATGACACCAAAACCAATAAACCTCAATATCGGCAAAACGGTATACATTTACTCCAAGATTTGAATTCAGATAGTAAATCTATCCTTTTTTCTCATAATAAAAGATTTTATAAACATTAAAAATGAGCTTTAAAGTTTCGTGTCGAGTCTTAGTATTGTGCTGTGTTTGATGACACCAAAGGTCACAAGCAACACCAACTTTTTAAGAACTCTATATGAAACTTAATCAGATATGTAATATACTGCAATTGCGTTTAAAAGTAAATTTTGGCTTGATACTATTAGTCAAATTTAAATCACGTGAGCTAAAACATCACATTTAATTTCTACATGATTTCTAAAAAGGTGATGCGGTGACCTCGTTTTAAGCACATGCCAAACAGCATTCAAATTTGACTTTCAAGTTGTTTATTTCATATTCTGTTGAACAGAGTATGTTGAGCTATCTAATTTTATCTCTTCTTCATATTATCAATTGATTACAAGCATTAACCAATGAAAACAGCCCATAATTAAGTAAAAATCAAATTTTCTTAACACTGGTATCAGGCGGGCACCTTTTGACCTTGGCTCATATATATACCTGCACATATATATGGCTGTTTATAAAAGATGCCTCATCATCTCAACACTGTATTATGTCGTAGTGAACTAGATGTGGAGATAGATTTCATAAAAATTGTTTTGACCGACGTACACATTTTTGAAGGCGTCTCATGACAATATTTCTTGTGCGGCTATGTGGTCTTATGGTATGACACTCGCTTTCGGTTCTGAGGGTCCTGGGATCGAGCCTCACTCGGCGCATGGTTGAGTCCTTGGAAAAGCCTCTTTACTCACATTCTCTCACCGTACTCAGATGTAAAATGAGTACCTGACCGTTAACAGAGTTGTCTCTTTTGGAAAAAAATGTATTATTGCCTAACAGGCGTCATGTCTTGTTATTTATGTTACGTGTTGCTGTTGGTTCCGTTGTAAAGTGCTCTGAGAACGTTTAGTGGATGATGCGCTATATAAAAGCCCAATTAATTAATTTTACGTTGGTTTGACATTATTCCCAATGCAACAATGGGCCCATTTTAATTTGGGAAATCAGATCTGCAAAATAAGGGCCCATCGGTTTTGACACGATTGTCTAAATGACACAACATAATTAGATTGATGAGAACCGGTTACGATTTCATGTTGATAGAATCGTAACTCGTCTAGACAATTAATTTATGCATTTATAACGAACCGGGAGACGACTAGACACGTGACTTGATTGTGGCATCAAGTAGCCATCCTGGACCCCTTTACCATCTGATGCATCGGGATCTGACAGTCCATTTGGAATCACTGTGTATTCAATAACAACAAGAAATGAAGTGAGTAGGAAAGTGCCAGTAGAAGACAATAGAGAATAAAAATTTCGCGGCGGCGATGGGGTCTCGAACCCGCGACCTTCCTTGGTGGTACGACAACTCCGTCTGGCCGAGAGGTCGTGACTCTACCGTATGAGCTATCCATGACCCCAAAAAAGGTCGATTCTATCCCTAGTCTTATTAGAGCCTTCTCTCCCCGACTTCTTGTGTATTCAGTAACTATCCTCTAACACCAAATTCATTATATGAACATTCAATAATCCTCCATCAATTTCTAGTATTTGTTGGGTCTTTTTTTTTTTATTCGTTGTAAAATCAAATGTATCTAGTTCAGAAGAATAAGAAGAAGAAGAAGAAGAAGAAGAAGAAGAAGAAGAAGAAGAAGAAGAAGAAGAAGAAGAAGAAGAAGAACAACAACAACAACAACTACAACAACAACATGAAGATACATTCCATTCACGTCTCTCCAATCAGACGACTCGTTCCTCATTTTTGTCAGGATTACAGAAACATCAGGATAGTAGAATCAATCCCTAAATTGTTTAAATAAAGAAGAAAAAAATCCGTCAGCTGGCAACCTGTCCGGATAACGGAGATATCCGGATTGTGGAGCTCAAATAATTCTGTATATCCAGTTCAAATCTAATTGCAGACATCAGGTTCACCGTTGATACAATACCATTTTACCGTGATTAGTCATATACATATATATATATATATATATATATATATATATATATATATATATATGTATGTATGTAAATATGTGTATATATATATATATATATATATATATATATATATATATATTATACATATATATATATATATATATATATATATATAATATATATATATATATATATATATATATATATATGACTAAGAAGGTGAACATTGAGATGGCAAGATAACAAATTTTATTTTCCTGATTTCACGACATGTTGCACTCTTGAATTCCTCTGTTCCTCTTATTATGACGTAATCTTTTCGTGAATATACAGACTTTGTACAAGAACAATTACAGAAAACAAATCTATTCTTTAAAAAAATAAAGTTTGGGGTCAAAAGTTTTCCGTTAAATTTTTATAAACGAGAACAGAAGTATTGGGAAATCTAAAAATTATATAACTGTATTACAGATTGAAATACGACTAACTTGCAAAACCTATTTTTAAATCAAGGGAAAGTCTATCACCAGTTGACTCAAATGATCATTCGGAAAATCTGCTGGGGGGTAATGATGGTAACAAGGATAGGTCATATAATTTGATTTTGGGAATTGCCATCTGGCCACCCTGTTGCCAGATTCATTTGTGCGCACCTTAAAACTTTATTCCAGGACCGATTTTGATCGTTGATGGATAAAAAGAATTGTCTTGGTCTATTTCTACAATTCAGTAGTATACTAATCAAAATTGATGAGTAGTTGTTCGTAACAGTTTTTAATTCTCCACAAATGTTGCACGTTATCCACTAGTAAATGAATAAGTAAATAAATAAATAAATAAATAACACAAAAAAGGAACAAACAAAAATAATAAAGAAACAAGCATCATTTTCTCCCACGTAAAAAAAAAAATACAAAAAGGAAGATTTTCTTTTAACTTAAAATTTGTTGTTTTTCGTACGTAATTCTCGCTTCCATTAAATAAGATGCTAATGTTTTAAATACCACATGCATGTTGTGCTTCCCTGACGTCATAATTCCAGGCTAACAGCATTGGGCTATTACCATTTCATTACGCATGCGTCACAGCAAATTACAGCTCACAATAGAAGCAATCAGCTCACAGCTTGTCATATTCAGGCCTTCTAAACCCTAAAGACTTCATAAACATACACACACAAACACACACACACACACACACACATGCACTTATGCACACATATAATTACTCTCACATTCATTAACGCAAACACACAAAGATGCACAAAAAGATACACGAACACTCACCAGAGAGAGAGAGAGAGAGAGAGAGAGAGAGAGAGAGAGAGAGATAGAGAGAAAGTGTGTGTGTGTGTGTGAGAGAGAGAGAGAGAGAGAGAGAGAGAGAGAGAGAGAGAGAGAGAGCAAACGATCGGTAAACACGTATGTAATGGGGGTATGAGTGAAATGGAGAAGATGGGAGAGAGAGAGGGGGGTAGGACAGAGGAGATGAAGGGAGAAAAGTGATTGGAATCCAGACACTGATACAACAAAGGAAGTGTGCTCTCTTTAAACTATTAATTGTTTCCACCTTTTCTCGTGTTTTTATATCATTCTCTCTCTCTCTCTCTCTCTCTCTCTCTCTCTCTCTCTCTCTCTCTCTCTCTCTCTCTCTCTCTCTCT
This sequence comes from Berghia stephanieae, assembly GCF_034508935.2. NCBI lineage: Eukaryota > Metazoa > Mollusca > Gastropoda > Nudibranchia > Aeolidiidae > Berghia > Berghia stephanieae. The sequence goes on along the minus strand of NC_088361.1, from coordinate 90,879,784 downwards.
CTCTGTCTCTCTATCTATCTATCTATCTATCTATCTCTCAGAATGTGAGTGCGCGGTCGCATGTGTGTGTCTTTGTGTTTGTGAATATGTGTGTTGCACTCACACGGACAATCACACAGACTATCTACACCCCCATTTATCAATTAATGAGTACCCGGGTTATGCATTAGACCTGGAAATTCACTAGTCTAAGACTAGTCGAAGAGTTTGATTAATAGGGTAGCAGGAAATTGTTACTTATTCCATCAGTTTCACGTAACAGAAACAGGAATAAACGTTGGCCCCATAGATCAAATGGCTCTAAAGGACCTCAATGTTTCTATCACTCTCAGATGTATGGAAGTCAATCCATTCTCTTCATTCAGCGTATCATTGTATTCAAAGCAATGTAGCCATCAGTCATTCGCGGAGCCGTAATTCCAATGAACATGGAGTTTGACCTAGTTTTATTATAGCGTTAAGTCTCTCCTCACCAGTCATTTTAAGGATTTCCCTAAAACTTCACACCAAACTAACACAAAAATGTATTTTTATCACTCAAACATAATAGCAGTAGATATTCTAAGTTCTTGCGATAAATAATTTATTTATTAAAACATGCTCTACAACACACTGTTGATTCTCTATCAATTGTATGGTGTATCTACAAGATAAATTTGAATAAGACAAATGTTGGTTGTATCGTAACAAACGAGACGATTTTTCTATAGTTGGTAAGGAGAGGGTTTAACTGACAATGACAAACTACTTGCTAGTTTTAGGATAGGACATGAGTTATCGCTAGGTACTTTCCGCTAGATCTAAAATACCCATCACTGCTGGGAGGAGAGAAGAAGCGGGAGAGTGGGAGAGGGGAAGGGGGTGTCTGAAAAAAATTTCTCAACTTGACCTAGCTGTGTTAAAGGATCGTTTTCGTAATATTCGGCACAAAAATACCCCAATTGTGTTTTGTTTTGTTGTTTGTTTTTTGTTTTTTGTTTGTTTGTTTTTTTGGTGGTTTTTTTATTTTTGGTTTTCTTTTTATTTGGTGGTGGTGGTGGGGGGGGGGGGGGGGCTAAGGAAGATATCCGTTTTCATCAGTTCCTCTAGATTAAAAGACGAAAAGAAAATTGAAAAATTATAAAAAACAGGAAACAAACACTGACGATGTGATATCAATAGTACAGTAGTAAAAGCTTTTTTCAAGTGTCGAAAATGTGTGGACAAGGTTCTCCGGAACAAGTACGGACCGTCCATCCATCTCTTTCAGAAGCAGACAAATTAAATATCGGAGTCTGCCATAGAAGAAGAGGACAAACAATTATCCATAAAACATTTCCATCAAACAGGCTATAACATTTCGGCCATACTCTGAAATAATATAATTTAAAAATTAAGATTTTGGCCTGAAAACTCGTCCTTCAAATATCGATCGATTAAAATAACCCTCGTCTTGCCAAAAAAATCTTAAACCTGGGACTTCGCAGAAGTCCCAGGTTTGACAGTTGTTGGCAAGATGAGGGTCATTTTAAACTATCGATAATTGAAGGCCGCGTTTTCTGGCCAAAATCTGAAATTCGTGTTTTCTGTGTTGGTTTTTTTTTTTTTTTCAGAGTATGGCAGATTTCCATTGAACAGGGGGATGTACTCTACTATAGTATACGTAACTCTATTGACCCTTATTCGTTAATAAGAGGGGCTGGGCAGGATCGAGTTTGGCCTTATCACTGACATCTCTGAGATATCATCGTCATCGGTAATCAATCAATGCTCGGCGATACCAAGGAGTAAGTGGAGACTCGAGTGCTTTAGTCATTTATTTAGACAATGTAGTTCGGAAGGTCACGAAGGTATAAATTAATGTTCAAACATAATCAATCATTTGATTTTCTTCTTTTCCTTGAAATAAAATTCCTTAAACCGTAATAATTTTGCAGGTTATCTTATAGCCTCCAATGGCCTGTGCTCCCTGTGGTAATGGATGTAATACTGTCAAACTACTCCTTCGATTATCAGACCTGCAAATATAATACGAACATCGCCATGATGGAAACAAACAAAAAAGGAAAAAAGAAAATTAAAAGTGGATATGACGAACTGAATTAGCCCCACTTTGAAAAGTTTCAAAATCTTTAAACTGGTTAACAGCTACCACAGGATGATGATGATGATGATGATGATGATGATGATGATGATGATGATGATGATGATGACGATGATGGTGACGATGACTAAGGTGTTACAAGTGTGCATATGTGTGAGTGTGTATATATGTCAATATACTGTGTTATGTATGTGCTCAATAATATTGTAATGTTATAAATGTGTAACCAAATGACACATTGTTACTATTTTGAGGACAATAAAGATATATTATTATTATTATTATTATTATTATTGTTATTATTATATTATTATTATTATTATTATTATTATTATTATATTATTATTATTATTATTATTATTATTATTATTATTATTATTATTATTATTATTATTATTATTATTATTATTATTATTATTATTATTATCATATTATTAGTATTATTATTACTATTGTTGATATTATTAATATCATTATTATTATTATTATTATTATTATTATTATTATTATTATTATT
>NC_088361.1:90869684-90872184 GCF_034508935.2 Berghia stephanieae | reverse complement strand
ATAAAGAGCTGAGTGGCGTCAATTCCATCCTTCTATTGACTCATAATATGAATACGATACACCACCGGAAAGCGATATCAAGATGCGGTAGTTAAAAAAAAATAGAAATACATATATAGAGCATTTCTACAGATTTACCAGGCTCAATGCGTTTCGCATTGTTTCATTTATTCCACCACATAGCTCCATTTTATAGAGTCCCAGTCACCTCGCCCTACTCACTTTGCGGTTCTGCACTGCGGCTGACACATGTGTTATTCCAGTGCTCCCTTGAACTAAAGCCTAAAGACACATTTTTCCTTTCGGCTGAATGAAGGAAATCTATTTATTTATTTCTGTATTTATTTATATATTTATTTATTGTTCTCTTTAATTTGTTTGAATTTCATTGGGTTTTGTTGTTGTTGTTGTTGTTGTTGTTGTTGTTGTTGTTGTTGTTGTTGTTGTGGGGTTTTTTTAACCGAATTAAGCGAGCGATGAATAGCACGCGAGAGGTAACCAACACCCATGCATTAATATGGATCTCTCGTGACAGTCCATCCGTGAGCTCTCACAGCATCATTATTACTCCCGCTCACGTCTTTTGTGCTATTATCCGCCCTACGTCCGATAAAATCATTTACGTCACGCTACCGGCTTGCGTGATGTAATGAACTCATTTTGACGTATTCTGAATAAAAAACCCACATTTTTGAAATAAACTTTGGTCAGAAAGCTCTTCCTTTAAATATCGATCGAGTAAAATGACCCCACGGATTGTCAAAAAATCTCAACCCTAAGACTTAAAAAACGCCTCAGGTTTGAGAGGTTTTGACAAGATGAAAGTCATTTTAATGAATCGATATTTGAAGGTCGAGTTTTCTGGCCAAAATTGTAAAAAATGTGTTTTGTTCGGAGTTAGGCATTGTTCTCCCTGTTGTGCCCTGGCAAGACTAGAATACAAAAGCGTTTGAAATAGCGTATTGTTCTTCTCCGGGTTTTATAGACTTTCTATCACTTATATTGTGATGTATAGGAATGTTTATTTGACTATTCAATCCAAAATTGACTTTCCTCTAATACTTCTTCTTAGAAGTGCTTTGCAATATATATATATATATATATATATATATATATATATATATATATATATATATATATTGTGCATGCTGAAACAATAATGAAGGCGGAAAAAGAGGTGAGAATACTAATGAAATTCAAGCTCCTTAAACAGTCTAACTCTCTATCGAAATATCTCACGACGTACAATAAAGCAAACATAAGATAAATGAAGTTAACAACGCACGGGGCTCGAAAGCGTATCTCTCTGGTGGTTGTAGAATGGCTGATTCATCCGGATGTCTCAAACTCTAAACCTAAATTCCATTCCAGATAGATAGAAACTTTGAATATTTTTACTCCGTGGGCTGACTTCTACAAAAAAAAAAAAATACGAGCTTATATGGAAAGAAATATCCAAAATTGATGTGCTTAAAATGTTTTACAAGGCCGTAAAAGCCAGCAATAGAATTATGCAAGACGAGAGGCATGGGATTTATATATATATATATATATATATATATATATATATATATATGTGTGTGTGTGTGTGTGTGCGTGTGTGTGTGTTCGATAGAGAGGCGATGTTAACTGCCGGGTACTCTTTATACTCCTGCGACTGGTGAAAGGTGTTGAGAACAGAGCCTTTTCCAAGGCCTCAACATAATTCCGTTCGAATAGGACGAAAACCAGAGACCCATAGGAGATGATTGAACACAATTTTGTTCTCTTACCCCTCGTTTTCATTTATTTTGAATCGTTTTTATACCAATAGATTTGGTCACCTGATAACTTACTTAGTTAACAATAAGACCCTCCGATCCTACTAGGTATTAAGCAACACGCTATGTCGTAGGTAATTACAGCAAATCATAGACGTAATCTCATTGGTTACTCGACAACACCCATAATAGACATGAATGAAATTGCTGAAGAATCGCAAGTCAATGATCATCATCAGAATGTGTGATTTATTGCTTTAAAACTTTGATAAAACACCAAATTAGTCATCTCTAATAAAGAAAATGCATGTATGATTGACGACCTTCACCTTGGATATGACGTAAATATATCATTGGCTTCATCAATCCATATTATAGACTTGACTCGGCTTATTGCCGATCGCCTCCTAATCTTCGGACTGGGACACGCTGGCAGCTTCTCTGATTTGTTGAGTGAGTTCTTTACACTGACGACGGTCTCTCAATGTATCTCAGGTGTTCTAAATCCTTTTCACATCTCAGTTCTTGTGTGTCATCTAGGGTGAAAGTAATCGGTAAATTAATGACAGCTGGCCTTTAGTGTTTAAATAAATTTTTCGTGTTCAGTACTCTTTTTGACATTCGACCCTTAAACCAGTAGACGGACTAATTGAACGTGTATTGAATTGGGTCACCAAAACCTGTTCCGGTCATCTCAAAATATAAACACATGTTTTGTTAACACTGAGAATTAAACTAAA
>NC_088361.1:90849684-90854684 GCF_034508935.2 Berghia stephanieae | reverse complement strand
TTATTATTATTATTATTATTATTATTATTATTATTATTATTATTATTATTATGAATCAGATGAAGGAGGTTGGTTCAAAGTCCTCTAACAGGATTCCATAGTCTGATGTCACGTCCGCTCAGCAACGAACAGCTTGGTTCTAAACAAAGAAAATTGGTACTTTTTATTCTTCATGCTGGCTAGAACTTTTTTGACATGTCATGTGATCAGAATGAATGAAACTCAAAACATGATCAGATTTATAATGTTTTTTCTCCTCTGGATACACTTTTATGCTCGTCAGAGAAGTATTTCATAAGGGCGTCCGCCATTGTTGCGGTAGTTTAGAACTATTTGCTAAGTTACTATGCGTCATTACGAGGGAAGTGACGTCACGACTGTTGAAGCCTATTATTGCTATCAATGTTTATGTAACAGTTGGGTCGTATTTTTTTCTTCTCTCTTTCTTTGTTTTTTTTTTTTTTTTTACCTTTTAATTTTAAACAATAACAATAACAAAAACAAAAACAAAAACAAAAACAAAGTTCAAAGATCTCTAATTGCTGTCAAAGTTCCTGTAACAGTTGAGGTTTTTTTATTCTCAGTTTCTTTGTTTATTTTTTGTTTCCTTCTAACTTTAAGCAATAACAAAAACATACCAAAAAAAAAAAGAAAAAGAAAACCCCAACAAAATAGAAAATAAACAACCATAAAAAAAAACAAGCAATAGGATGAATGATGGATAATTTAAAAAACAGGGTTGGGAGTCAAAATTGTTCCGTACCGCCCATGTTAAATTTTTGCCAACTGGAACAGAACAACTGGCAAATTATAAAATTATATAACTATTGTATGCAGATTGGTATAAGGATAACTTTAAAACCTTGTTAAAGTTAAGGGTAATTCTACAAACCCGTTGACTCAAAAGGTTATTTATAAAATATGCTAGGGTATAAAGACCAGTCATTTGATGTTGGGAATCGCCATCGCTTTGTTGCCAGATTCATTTGCGCACATTTAAAGACTTTATTACCGGACATATTTTGATCGTACATGGCACACAGTAGTATAATAATTAAAATAGTTGAGTGGCTGTTCATATTATCCTTTTTTTATCCACAAATGTTGCGGGTTTTCCACTAGTATAGATGATATGCGCTTGGCTAAGAAGCTCACAACATTGCCATCCGGAAGTACAACGGACTATGTGTAACCTTGAACGTTTGTGGTCTGGTTAATACAGTTTAGTGAGAATTACTCATAAACGTGGATGGCAAAAAACATTAACAAAGACCCGAGGGACGTCAACTTCGTTCTATCTATAAAATGAAAGAATCTTGCGGTGTAGAACTTGTAAATAGAAATCTGTTTGCTTTTGTTTGTTCATTTAATTTCTGTTTTTTTTTTCTTCTTTTGTTTGTTTTGTTTTTTTTTGTTTTTTTTTTGTATTATTTTTTTTAATTATTTTTTTTTCTTCTCTTTTTTCTCCATTTTTATCAATGAATCTATTTTGTTGTTTCTGATTTTCTAAGTTGTTCTTAAATCTCAAAATAATGCCGTTTTGTGACGATTAGTCACGCACGACGTATACCGTATTTGCAGGTCTGATAGGCTCATTGTTGTAATGGTGATACTCCCACACGAACGCAAAATATTGTCTTTTGTCAATGTTAAATCAAGCCAATGACGACGTCCGACTCTCAGGACCTAATATTGATAATTGTACCTAGGTTACGTAGTATTATATTACACCAAATGTAAAAAGTTTTATCAAATATGATCAAAAATGTTTTTTTTATTTATCATTTGTTTATATCACGTCGAGCGCGACTTTGAACCAATAGGAAAGCGCCAGTAATTAGTTTTGGTTGAATAGATTGATCAATTAATTGATATCGCCGACAACAATCTAGATATCGTAGCTAGAAAAATATTATATCATATTAGAGTGCATGTTCTATTGAATTGATGCCCAAGTAAAATATTAATATCAAAGGTAGACCCCGAGATTTTCCGTTCTCTGAACAAACAAAAAATGTTAAACAAACAAACAAACAAAAAACAAAACAAAAAAAAAAAACAACAAAACATGGAATTAACATATTGGACCAAAAAAAAATCTTGTTCTTGACATATCGATCGAATCGAATAAATCGATATTTGAAGTACGAGATTCTTGTCAAATTTTTTAATACGCGTCTTTACAGATTGATAAGAGGTGTAATTAGGTTCATCCATCCCGAAGACAAAAAATGGAATTCGCATAAGGTCAATACTCTTAAAGTCAACTTCTGCTTAAAATCAAACACCACTTGGTGGTCCTGTATGTAAGTGTGTTCCGTTGATAATCGATGTAGACAACATTGCTTCAATTCAACCAATCTTTCTGGCCCGGCGGCGTTGGCTTTATGAGGATTCCACTGTAGCTAAAACCAGGTGTTTTCTCAGGGTGATTTAGACTCAGATAATTTTATTTACTTTCAATATTTTAAGACCTTGGCAATTATTGAGTTTCATTGTATAACTTTTAAGGGCCCTGTTTCGAGTTCCGCTCTGAACGGCGCATGATTGAGCCTGTGGAAGAGGCTCATTGCCCACATTCTCTCCCTGTACTCAGGTGTAAAATGAGTACATGACCATAAACAGCATTGTTTCTATCGGAAAAAAATGTGTAATAAGGTTTAACAGGCATCTTGTTTTGTCCGACAAATTAAGTGTTGCTGTTGGTTAGGGACCCGTGTAAAGCGCTATGAGCACATTTGGTGGATCGTGTGTAATAGAAATGCTCAAGTTTTCTTTAATTTTTAAAAAAAACTATTCCCTTTATTCATTCCATAGGGGAAATTTTTATCTAGGGTCTATTCAAATGGAAAACTAGAATAACTCAGGTGTCAGCGGCAATACAGCGCCACAAATCGAGCTAGGGCGAGGTGATTTGCTCAAGGCCACACGGCGTAGCGGGTGATCGAACTCGGTACCTTTCGGGTACGAAGCAAAGACCGTACCGCTGAGCCATGTTGCGGCCTTGTAAAGATACGAACAAACTTTTTTTTTATATTTCTGATTTATCTGGGCGTTAAATTCAATGTTAAGCACGGGTTCCATCCCGATACAATACCTATCTGAGGGAGAAAATATCCCCAAATACAAAATAATGTGGCATTGAGGACCGTTTGAAAAGGATAGTACCAGACAAAAGCAGAAAGAAAAATGGAAGAAAAGGCCATCACAAAGGAGTCAACCTGCCTAGAATGTCCGTCCTAGTGGAGGCAGACTGACATTTTGGGGATACTATTTTTTTTTTGTTTTTTGTTTTTTTTTGTTTTTTTTTTTTGTTTTTTTTTTTTTAATATATTTTTATTTCCGCCTTTTCAAATCTTGATCTTGTACCAGTGCCTTTTCCCTCATTTTTTGAAGAGTGGTTTTCCAAAACCCCCTAACTCCGTTTTTTCCCCATTTTGAGATATTGAGGATAATTTCTCCTAAAATCACTCATTCGGTCTATTATTTTATCATATACAGTATATAAACTTCAAAATAACATAAATCTACGGACATTCTTGTGAAATTTGATGTTTAAAATATAATTTACATTTCAATTTATCGCATGGGTGGAAAACCTCACAATATAGAAAAATCGACTTAACGAGTTTTGGAAAAACCAAGCCTTCATTAATTTATTGTCCTGTTGGAAACGGACTTTGAACGTGGAAATGATAACAACCAGTATCTAATGACCTATCTGGCATCTTATAATATACGCGTGTTTGCTTGTTTGTTTGATGTAAAGTCTATTTTTTAGTTATCGGTGCTTTGGTTCAGATTATATCATATTCGTTTATCATCATATCACATCTTACATCGATATTCCTTGTCAAAATGAAACGTCATGTAAACGAACGTATCGCCATTCTTCCGGTTCATCATTTGGTTGATTATATACAGTGATAAAATATAAACAAAAAATTATTTTGCTTTTCACTTTGCCTTACTTGACTTCAATTTAGCATTTAGACAGAGCAATATTTCAACTTGAGATTTATTTATATTGTGCAAAGCGCTTTACAATGGGTCCCCGGCCAACAGCAACACTTGACAGGTAGGAAGCGATGTGGCGCCTGTTAGGCGATATTACCATTTTGTTTTTGACAGAGACAACACAGTTAACAACTAGGTACTCATTTTACACTGAAAGTACAATGAGAGAATGTAAATAAAGAGCCTTTTCCACGGACTCAACTATGCGCCGCTCAGAGCGGGACTCGAACCCACGACCTCCCTATCCGAAGGCGAGTGTCATACCACAAGATCACATAATATTACGATTATAAAAGATTACTGTCACCCTTCGTGCCACTGATCACGTTTAACATGCTTGACTTTTATAGCAGACAAGACAAAAACCTAGCAATAAACTCGAAAGCGATGAAAGGTTAGCTTGACCTAAACATTGGTGGTTTGCACCGTTTATAAACTCTCGGATGTCAGTCACATTGTATCAAATTTTACCTACCTCACTTCCTGTTATGGACTTATACATCGAGTTACGCTAGGAAAGAGTTGCTCCCCTTTATTAATAGCTAATTGATTTTAGTTACAGCTTAAATGGATTCAATAGGCTGATGTCACGTCGCCCAGCAACGGCGGCCATCTTGATTCTAAAGAAACAAAAAAATCTGTACTTTTGATTCTTCATGCTGGCTAGAACTTTTCATATGTCAGAATGTGTAAAATCAGAACATGATCAGATTTAGAATTTTTTTTTTTTCATCTGGATACGCTTTTATTCTCGTCGGAGAAATATTACATAAGGGCGTCCGCCATTGTTGCGATAGTTTAGAGCCAGTTACTAAGTTACCATGCGTCATTACGAGGGAAGTGACGTCATGACTGTTGAAGCGTATTAGTTATTATTCTTTAAGTCTGTTGTTTAAAACATTATTTACACTTACAAATATCAGAATGGCATGACTTAGAGAAGGATGCATTCTTTGTTCCTCACTTTCCCTATTTGAGTTATA
>NC_088361.1:90837184-90839684 GCF_034508935.2 Berghia stephanieae | reverse complement strand
GTTTTTGTTTGTTTTTTTTTTTTGGTATGTTTCTTTGTTTGTTTGTTTGTTTGGGGTTTTTTTTTTGGGGGGGGGGGGAGGGAATTTTTGGGTTTTGTTTTTGTTTTTTTGTTTTTTCTAATTATTTTTTGGGGGGAGGGGGGGGGGGGGGAGTGTTTGGGGTTTGTTTTGTTTTTTGTTTTTTTTTTTGAAAGTTTTAGTCTGTCGATTTTCAAAGTTGAATTTAAATCTATTCTTGAATCTTTAAAAAAAAAATTGTAAGAAATGCGCTTTGTCACATTACCACAGAATTCTCTTCATGTCTGTTTTTTTTTCTCTTCTTTTTCTTACAAGAAGCTGGGTTCTCATCATATCAAGATATCAATCCATTGCATACACGCCTGATAAAGCTGCCGTGTTCCAAATTGCATAACAAGTAAATTGTACGATAAATGTAATGATTAAGGTTATTATTCATCCCCCAATCTGGCCTACAATCAAAACATTAATCACAATTTCATGGAAATTATATGCAATGCTCTATAAAGCAACCGTACGCTGAAAAAAAAAACCCATCGTTTTTTATGTTGGCCAAATATCAGTGAAGAACGGGCAAAATTTTCTGCTAAATAAAGGCTTTTTTAAAGCAAAGGAACTTATATATCTTTATTGTAACACTATCGTGGAAAATGAGTTAGATTGAGACAAATATTTCGAGCCATCGCCGATCAAAATCAGTCCAATAACACGGTCTATAGGTGCGCGCAAATAATTCTGGCAACCTTTCAAAAACATGGAATGTATGTGTGTGTGTGTGTGTGTGTGTGTGTGTGTGTGTGTGTGTTTCTTTTTTGACGTGAAAATTAAAAGTCTTACACATACAAACCCTTATTTATTTTTTATGATTATACAATTGCGGGATTAAAGTTAGACCGAGACAAATCTTTTAAGCCATCATCAGTTAAAATTGTTCCAGAATCCGTTCCTCACGATATCCCAGGTTTGAGAGTTTTTACCAAGATGGGGCTCATTTATATCTATCGATATTTGACAGACGAGTTTCCTTGTCAAATCTTTAAATACCTTATTTTTCGGCTATGTGGTCCAGTGGTATGACACCTGATTTCGGATCGGAAAGTTCTGGGTTCGAGCCTCGCTCGGCGCATAGTTGAGTCAATGGAAAAGGCTCTTTACTCACATTCTCTCACCGTACTCAGGTGTAAAATGAGTACCTGGCCGTTAACAGTGTTGTCTCAGTCGGAAAAAAAAATGTATTGGTGTTATTTCCAGAGTACGGCAGTTACCTTGCAAAGACACTATAGCCATTCTCCTAAATAATACAGATACAAACTAAACCCAGCTTTTCTACTGTAGACAATTTTAAAAAATTGATCTTTTATTTAGCGCACGCGCTCAAAGCGCTTCACAACAGCAACACGTAACATGTAGAACGAGACATGACGCCTGTTATGCGATAATGATTTTTTTTCCCGACATAGATAACGCTGTTAACGGCCAGGTACTCAATTTACACCTGAGTACAGTGAGTGAATGTGAGTAAAGAGCCTTTTCCAAGGACTCAACGCGTCGAGCGAGTCTCGAACCTAGGACCTTCCGATCCGAAAGAGAGCGTCATACCACAAGACCACACATAGCCGCATTAAGTCACCCCGCTTTTCATAGCGTTTTGAGGTGGCAGGTTAGAAATATCAATCCATTAGGATGACAGTCAACTTTTGACAAATTATGTCAGAAAAGTCTAAAACCCGGAAACGTGTTAACGGAGCCTTTGAGTTTGGGATTTTATGACAATTCTAAGTTGTGGGTCATCCTAATCAATAGATAGATGCCTCTTGGCAATTTTATTTCTGGCCAAATTGAAATAAAAAAAGATATTTTTGAAAATAAATATTATGGCATGGTATTGCCAATTCCACTTTTTCTTTACGATCCACTACAACAGCAACAACAAAAACAACAAAAATAACAGCAACAACAAAAACAACAACAACAACCGTGAGCCTCACCCCACGGAGGATTTGGCCTAAATGTCAATATTAGCTCACAATTCGCTGACGTCACGTTGATGCTTACTGCTCACCCTAACCCGTCAGGTGAAACGTGACGTCAAAATAGGTAAACGATTTCTTTACGACGCGTGCTGCTTGTAATTGTTATTCTTTCGTATTACTTACCTGTGGTGTGTGCCTACGTTTTTTCACCGATCCTTTTTCCTCTGTACCTTCCATCCCCTACTCCTCCCCCCACCCACCCCCGCAAACCCGTTTATCGCGGTAAGAGTTTTCCAAAGAGTTCCAAAAAGAAAGTGAATGTTGGCATAGCATAGTTAAAAGCTATTATGTGTTGAGATTGGGTGTAGAATATGTTGAAAATATTGTACGTATGTTTTGGCATCGGTTCGTTTTATTTCTCCTGTCTTTTTCATTTTATGGGTGGATAAGTAGGTAGAGAGTTTTGGCTTCTTGGGGTTTAGTGTTTGTATATGAGTGGGATGTTTGGG
>NC_088361.1:90817184-90834684 GCF_034508935.2 Berghia stephanieae | reverse complement strand
TATATATATATATATATATATCGACAGAAGGGGGTGGATAAAATGTTCGTTGTTTTTGCTCTGTAGCATAAAGCCTGGATTCACCGAGCTTTGTGGAATATTAATCCGGGGCATCCTGACCAATTCCCGTGGTGTTTTACTTAATCAGATTATGAGTCCCGATGAGATCTAAATTGATTTCGGAACGACCATGTGTGTGTGCTGTGTTCTGTTGTTGTTTCAACAAGTCTGTATACTCTATTATATATATATATATATATATATATATATATATATATATATATGTGTGTGTGTGTGTGTGTGTGTGTGTGTGCGTGTGTGTATGTGTGTGTGTGTGTGTCTAACACGGTGAAGGTTGATCTTGTCTACACATTTTATTTATGCTATGCGTTTAGGTAAAATATTCACAACATCAAATTAAACATACCAACACATAAACGGGTGTGTAATATTTAACGTTAAGAGTCTGTTTTCATATACTTTAGTGAGAACTAATAATTACTAACAGGCTGTATTTAAAAAATTAACAAATTGCTGAGTGACGTCAAATTCATTCCTTCCATTCTCTGAACGTCTCTGAACGTCGACTGGAAAAATAAGGCTCGTCAGATAGTGTGCTGGATTATTGTGACATTGAGTGAAACTTTATCTCTGTGGCGCACCGCCTTGAATCGTTAGTCTATTAGAGTGGACCAGATTCTTAAAACAATAGAATTCATAATGAAAATGGTCTCAATTATAAAAAGATTAAATTTGACCAGTTACCTGCCGTACTCTGGAAAAACGTGTCCTTAAATATTTGGCCAAAAATGACCCTCATCTTGAGAAAAGAAAAGCTCCCAAACTGAATGATTCGTCACCTTTAACAACGCTATTCTCACATCTCTCATTCGTCTTAAGTGTTTCATTCATAGTTATTTCTAGATAAAGGGCAAACCCGAAACGTCCACATTATTTGTTTTTGTTTATCAAATTGGAGCCTCCATTCAATTTCTTATCCTTATTTATTTAAGAGCCACTGATAGGAATCTGAACGTTAATTCTTATTCTTCATGATATAAATAAAAATTACATCTGACACTGCAAAATATCCAACGTTCGCATTTCTTATCGGTTTAATGCTAAATAAAGATTATATATATATATATATATATATATATATATATATATATATATATATATAACATTTCTACTGTACATAACCATGACGATATTGTGCTCTATGCGCTTTATATTGGCAGTAATACTACGATGTTAAATCAAACATTTGTAGCAATAATCTAATAAACACACTTTGACCCATACAAATAAAACCGTGAAAACAAAACACAATAAAAGCCTCTATGCAAGATGGTTCCTATAAAATAAATAAAGTTTCAGTCGTGCACATCCAACAGGTTAATTCCAAATTTCAGGCCCTGAATTATATATATATATATATATATATATATATATATATATATATATATATATATATATATATATATATATATATATATATATATACAATAATCTTTCTCCACACCTTTTCAATCATCGTTTTATTAGTACATAGTTTAGTGTGTATCCATTTGTGAACGGAGTGACTAGGGGGGTTTGTAAGTACTTAAACATTTTTTCATGGGGCTTCGTGGGTTATAAATTTAAAACACGACATGATAATATTATATTTTTTACTTTTCATGGTATGATCCGTTTGGTCCGACGTGCATTTATTTGCAGGTCTGATTACCCAATTCCTTATGGGCTCATTGTTGTAATGGAAATCTTTAAAAATGATGCAAAATATTGTCCAATACAACATTGTTAAAATAGGCCCATAAGTGGGTGGTTAGGATGAAAGATCTGCATTATGTACACTTCGGTTTGGACATATTGCCGGTCTGAGTCGATGGGTCACATTTATATATAAAACGCTTGATAAAATCACTACATGTAGTCATTGCCGATGGCCATTCATTGCTTTGTGGTCAGTGCCGATAACACCGGAAGTATGCTGTTTGGCCAAGCCATGGATTTCTTTTTGAGCGGGGGAACCCTTATTCCGATCTCAATTTAGTGTTTGGCTTCCGATAGGCAATGGTAAATGGAACCATTGGGTTTCCGGTCGATACTGCCACCTCCCGCACCTGTGTACCCGTCAAATAAACTCGGTGTTGCTTGGGGGTTCAGGGGTTAGGTGCCTCGTTTTGACAGAAAAGTCAATCAAGCAATGATCACTAGCCGGATGGGTGACAGTAATTGTGAAGAAAAGGTCTGGTCCCGGAGTTGTGTCTGTTTATAAGGCACTTTACACACATTGCCCCGCTCAATTCTGGTGTGAATGTGTACCCGACTAAAGATTAAACTTGGGACAACATCCGATTAAACTTGAAATCAAACTTGTTAATGATATAAACTTCCGTGATTTCGAGTGTACAATATTTTATTACAATCTCTAAGCAGTAATCGATTCCAAGCAGTAACTGGGGAAAGTACTATGCGATAGAACTGCGCCCTCACCATACCAAGAGATAGCAAGCAATTGCTACTGTTTATGTAAACGCTAGAGAAACCGGGAAAAACTCCTACCCCATGTACCTAATGGGTCTGAAGAACTACCAATATCCGATTAAAACTGGAAATCAAAGTTGTCAAGGATTTAACCTCCCGTGATTTCTAATGGATGTTGTTTCATTTCAATCCCTAATCAGTAATCGATTCCAATCCAATAAAACCAATAACAAACAGCATTGGGCCTCGTGGTGATAATGTGCTCTGAAATCAAATAGCGACTATACTGCAGTTGAACAATAAAACAGGCTTTTCCTATTTTTGCCAGAAAAAAAACAACTTTTATATAGATAGAGAAATACCCACTATACGTACTCAAAGTAGTTTACAAGGGCCACAAGTCAACAGCAACATTGTACGTGTTTGACGAGAAATCATGCCTGTAAGGGGGGAGTATTACATAATATCTTTTTTTTTTACATAGACAATGCTGTTAGCATTAAGTTACTCACTTTACGCTCGCGAGGTCCCCTAATTTGAGATTATTTTTGTTTGTCATTTATTTATTATGTATAAAAATATAAATTTGTTTATTTATTTATTCTTTAATTTTAGAATTAAGGCCCCGATCTATTTATAAATTATGCCATTTTGGTTTTCTGGTGCAATTCTGGATAGAAAATAAAAGTTAAAAAACATTTTGGTCACTGTATATAGATAGTGTAGCATCACTGGCATGAAATTTATGCTTCAATCCAACCTAAAATGGCTTTTTTCTATTTTTCCTATTTTTTTTTTTCAATATTTTTGCAGCCATAAAATTACTGCAGACATGAGACACACAGTTTCAATCTAGCGTTTTGTTGGAAATTAAAGTTAACTAAATGACGTATTATTCTGGAGAGACACGTTGAGCGGTTTAGCCAAGATGGGGGTCTTTTGAATCGATCGATATAATTTGAAGGACGAGTTTTCTGACCAAATTTATAAATTACGCGTACCTACTTCAAGACTACGGACTCAGTAATAATTGTTCAGAAGATGAAAAAAAAGAAAAAAAAAGGAATTTTGTCATTGTATTGGCAAATAATAGACGGGTTGACTGAGTGGCATGAGTTTTATGCTTGAATCAATTCACGGTGCCATGATAATGACAAGTGGCCCTGTGGCTACAGTGATAAACAGTCTGATTAACACTTTACCATGCGTCAAATTGGGTTTCGTTATTGTCTGCACAAGTCATCTCAAAAACGAAATTATATCTGGGTAAACCTGGATATTAATCTTAGTTTATAAAATCTGAGTTGGAAATACATTGACGTTTTTATTGAAGAGATCTTGATTTATTTCCAAAAGTGAGAAAATTGATAAAATTCTTGATATTTGTAATCCTGGTCAGTGCTCAAATACTCAATCTTATTCTGGTATAATACAAAGGTTCCTCGGCTGGTCGTGTCATATTTTAACATCCCCCCCCCCCACCCCCCCCCCACACACACACGAACTTTATCTTTTATCTTTTATATTGTTCGAAGTGAAGATAAGGTAGCCAGAATAAGAGATAAATAAGTAAATTGGCAATTAAGTGTGTAAATAAATAAATGAATGAATGAATAAATAAATAAATAAATTAATTAATTAATTAATTAATTAATAATTACATAAATAAATAAACAAAACCTCATACTCGTATTATGACTGGTAAGTATGAGTTTGTTTTTTTATTGTTTTGTTTTCGTTTGTTTTGTTTACGTTTGTGTGTTTGTTTTTTGTTTTTGTTTTTTTGTCACAGGTTCTTGTAGACGATTGGCGTAATTTCATTACACGGTTGGAGTCATGACTTGCCACGAGTTCTATACTGTCGTACTCTGGAAAAACTCATATTTAATCATTTGGTCAGAAAACTTATCCTTCAAATATCGATCGATTTAAATGACCCTCACCTTGGCAAAAATTCTCAAACCTGGGACTCCACGAACTGTTTCATAACCACCTTCAAGTTTAGTTACTGGACAGTAGAGGACGATGTGATCGCTTGTCTCTGGAGCTGCCTGACATTCCCGGCATGCATCACTGTTCCCAAGTTTCCATCTGCACATATTTTGATTTAGTTCTGCCGTGTTCTGTTTAGACGCAATTTGAGGAGACCCAGTATTTCTTGGCATTGTGGAATGCAGGCATTCTTTTGGTTTGACCTTATATGATTTTTCCTCATTTTTTTGTTTCCTGTTCCACATTTCTCTCCAATTCTGTCCAATAGTTCGTTTCCAATAGATCGAACGAAATTGACGTCACTCAATTCTTTGTTATTGGTTTTTTTTTCACTAATCAATGAACTGCATTTGGTAGATAACGCATCCACTCAATACCGAATTCAGGGGGTGGGACACACATGTCATTTACAACCATGAGTACCTGAATGTCCGTGCCAATTTTCATATAAGGAACCTGAAGAACATTTCCACAAACCTGCGCTGGCGTAAAACAAATATCGGAGATTGAATGTGGTCTGCTCAGGCAGGATTTCTCATTGCCCCAGAGCCTATTCTGCCGTACTTTGAAAGAAAAAAAAAAACAACACATTTTTATAGTTTTGGCCAGAAAACTCGTCCTTCAAATATCGATCGATTAAAATGACTGACCCTCGTCTTCTCAAAAACTCTCCAACCTGACACTTTGAAGAAGTTCCAGGATTGAAAGTTTTGGACACGATGAGGATCATTTTATTCGATAGATATTTGAAGGACGTGTTTTCTAGCCAAAATCTTAAAAACGTGTTGTTTTTCAGAGTACGGGAGCTTCGCTGGCACGTTTGGTCTATGCATAATTGATCATTTTCTATTAGCTCGATGAAAATGATTTGTTTTAGAAACAGGGAGCATGATGCTACCGTTTGATGTAACATTCAGTCAGGTTTAAAAAATGATTAGAGATAACAGTCATTGGATACTTATTTTTAGATTTGAATTTTAAGATTACTGAAACACTCCTAATTGATTCATTTCATTGCGGTGAATTAAAAAATATCCGCTGGCCGGTTATACACAAAACAATGTGTAACCTAAAACGTTTATAGTCCGATTAATGCAATTTAATGAGTATTATTCATACAGGGTCATTGCTTCTTACTCAAAAGGTATCGAGTTCGACTACCCGCCTCGTTATATATATGGCCTTGAATAAGTCACATCGCCCTAGCTCACTTTTCGGCGCTGCACTGCGGCTGACACATGGTTTATTCCAGTCTTCCCTTGAAATATACCCTAAAGACAAATTCCCGTTAGGGATGAATAAAGGGATTTTTAATAAAAAAAAAGGTGGCTGACTAAAAACGATAACAAAGTCCTGAGTGACGTCAATTTCGTTTTATCTACACGTAGAAAGATGCATGACAAAGCAAGAAAGGAAATACAAGAAAAAAATATATGACTGATCTTTTGGGGGGATATATTCTATCTTGTATTTTTCTTTCTTGCTTTGTCTGGCGCCTTTCAATAAACAATAAATTGTTCAGATTTTTATCTAAGTCCCATGTACTAATTGTACTTCGGAGTACTGTGGGAAAAATTTGAGAAAAGAACCTTCTCCAAGGCCTCAATTTTTCACTGCCAAGAACAAGACTTGAACGAAAATACCTACATGTCAGAAACTGAGTGTAATTACACAATCCCGTAAAGTTGCACATTACCAAAATTTCATTGAGGTAAAAAGTCTATATTTCAATCTAAAACGAAGTTATTTTGATACATACAGATCTGAATAAATTTGTCCGAACAGGTGCAACAGGTGCCAAGACAAAGCAGATAAAAAAAAATTCTAAAAACACTCCAAAAAAAATTGAAAATCAGTCTAACTCGACTGCTCGGTCGTGGCATGCTGAAGTTAGATTGTTGAAGTTTTCCTTGTACCTTCCTCTCTGATTTGTATACCACTGATGCATACCCACTTTTTTCAGATAATCACCTTAAACCAGTGCCTGCTCCCTAATTCAATGCTTTGCTTATTTTGGCACACTGTGACAACAATGAAAGTGCATACTGGAGAAACGCTGTAATTTAGTAAATTTTAAAAGTTACATTAACCAAATTGAAAAAAAAAGAAGAAAACACTTAAATAACTACTGGCAAAAACTGCATGCCACATTTCAAAAGCCTAATTGATTGAGTACCAGTTTAGTAGTAGGAACAATAAATCAGCTAAACATTTTTTTCAAATCCCGAAATGTGAGTACAAATTGGAATTCGTAACGGGGAAGTGAATCGGTGTACACATTTCCAGCTAAATACAATATATATATATATATATATATATATATATAATATATATATATATATATATATATATATAAATATATATATATATGAGATGGTGGTACTTTTAAGTACGAGAATCCTCGATAATGTTGGTTATAACTAATATAAAGATAATAAGAAGAATAGCAAAAAGCATAGTGCGCTTTTACCATAGCAGATAGAACAGTCTTTTTACTCTCATAATATTTCAACGATAATAATTTCGTCCATAATAAATTGAGAGACTTATTGCAAATTCTCTCGATGCAATTTGTTTTTGATCCAGACGATAAATTATTACAGCTCAGCGGCCTGCTTTTCCAACATAATAATAATATTGTTTCTCTTGTTGTCCGGACCGACCAACCCTGCTCCGATGGGATCTAACCGAGACACCTTTAGCGACAACTATTAACGAGCCGGTAATATCACGTGTCTCTGTGGGACCTCCCGACCCTTCTCCCGACCCCCCCCCCCCCCCGACCCCCCCGCGGAAATTTATTCACGTGACCCTGACAAAACGTTGATTGACCGTGTTGCGTAAGCCTAATGGTGTTAGGCCACACATGATGTTAAATCAATTAAAAAGCAATTTAACGCCTTAAAATGTGTGAATGTCAGGATGATTGAGATGCTTAAAATCCAATTAACTC
Organism: Berghia stephanieae; assembly: GCF_034508935.2. Taxonomy (NCBI): domain Eukaryota; kingdom Metazoa; phylum Mollusca; class Gastropoda; order Nudibranchia; family Aeolidiidae; genus Berghia; species Berghia stephanieae. The sequence goes on along the minus strand of NC_088361.1, from coordinate 90,827,246 downwards.
TCTCTCTCTCTCTCTCTCTCTCTCTCTCTCTCTCTCTCTCTCTCTCTCTCTCTCTCTCTCTCTCTCTCTCTCTCTCTCTCTCTCTCTCTCTCTCCTTTCCCGCCATTTTTAGAATTTCCCCCTAAAATGCACACCTTAACACCACAAAAATAAATTTTTCTTCATCACACAAAAAAGTAGCAAGTGCATTCTATACAGCATGTTCCTCAGCAAAATAAGCTCTACAACAAAGTGTTAAGTATTAATAGATAGCTGTTATCAAAGAATTTATTTACATCTTGTGATGTACAAGAGAAATCAGAATCAGAAAATTGTCGGTTGCATCGTAACGAATATTGAAACCTGTATTCAACTTAAATGTTTTACCGGCATGAAAAAGGGTGCATGAAACAATGCAGATGAAACAGACAGAATAATACCCCCCAAAAAAATTACAAACCCCCAAAAATCAGCCTGCTTCGACAGGGAATCGAATTGCAGTCGAGGCAAGTTGACTTTATTGGATGATTTTTATTCTTGTTATTGTCTCCCTGCTTTGTCTGACAATGTTTCATACACACAGTTTCAGACAATGTTTCATACACACATTTTCAGTCAATGTTTCATACACACATTTTCAGACGTTTCATACACACAGTTTAAGAAATGTTTCATACACACATTTTCAGACAATGTTTCATACACACTTTTTCAGACAATGTCTCATACACACAGTTTCAGGCAATGTTTCATACAGAAATTTTCAGACAATGTTTCATACACACATTTTCAGATCTTACACCAGGACTGTCGTACTCTGGAAAAACACAGATTTTGGCCAGAAAACTCGTCCTTCAAATATCGATCGATTTAATAACTCTCATCTTGGCAAACACTCTGAAATCCGGGACTCAAAAAGCTTTACAAGGGGTCCTAGCAAACAGCAACATTTAACACATTGGACATTGGCCTGTTAGGCGATATTACATTTTTATTTTTTTCACCGTGACAACGTTGTTAATGACCAGGTACTCATTTTAAGGGACCGCATTTTACATCTGAGTACGGTGAGAGAATGTGAGCAAAGCGTCTTTTCCAAGGACTCAACTATGCGGTACTCAGAGCACATAACCGCACTTAATATTTTCTTTTCTTTACCAATACCATTCCGACACAATACCGTTTAGAAGCAACGAGTCACATTCGGCTTCTTGCAAACCCCCCCCCCCTCCACCCCCACCCGAGTTAATAACGTGTTGGTTGAAGACGATCAGTCAAGAAACAATATTTATTTTTCTTCAGTATGCGCTCACAACATTGTCATCCGGAAGTATAACTAACGGACTAACACACAAATCTATATGTAACCTTGAACGTTTATTGTTTGGTTAATACAGTTCAGTGAGAATTACTTATAAGCCCGGATGGCAAAAAAAGCAATAACAAAGACCTGAGTGACGTCAACTTCATACAATCTATTTCTGAACAACGCTCGTGATTTGTTTGATTTTCGTGACTTCAGTACGATCTTGAGTCTTTTGTTGCAGAATCAAAAACTCTCCGTCAGGAAATTGAAGACACAATATTATCAAAAGGATTAGATTCTCTCAACTCCGGGGGCGATTTATTTATTTTTTAATAATAATAACAAGTTTCATTTAAAATATATGTTACTCACCGTCTCTAAGCGGTATTATTTCGGGAAGAGCTGGATAAGGGAAAATTATAGTAAAGTCAGATAGGGGCAACGTGACTCAGCGGTACAGTCTTTGCTTCGTACCCGAAAGGTACCGAGTTCGATCACCCGCCATGCTATGCCGGCTTTGAGCGAGTCACCGCGTCTTAGCTCACTTTGCAGCGCTGCATTGCGGCTGACGCATGAGTTATTAATTCCAGTCCTAAAGACAAATTTATCCATGAATAAAGGGAATGTATTTATTTATCCTTATTTAAATATGAAATTTTGGGACAACTTCTATAGGTTAAGAGGGAGAATAAAGATAATTTCTTACTTGGCAACCAACTCAAAATTCCTATTTCTTAATTTTTTTAACTCTAAATTCATTGTTAGAGGCCCGATTCATCCCGGGATAATACCGTATCCAGACGATGGTTCATGTATTAATTGAATTATTGAATCATAATTTTAGAAGTGAATAGACATTCATTCTCTTCTTGCAAGTATCATAGAATTCATACCATAAGAGTAATGGCGGGAATAATTAGCGCATCATTTCATATACAAAGAAGAAAAAAAGGAAAGAAATCTCGAATTTTTGGTGACTTGATAAGAAAGGACAACATACAACAAAAAAAGAGTAGTTTTTAAGTGCCTTTTAGCCTATGGAGCTGGACTTTATCCCGGTTTCTATAGTGGGAAACGGGCAACAGTGATTGTCTGCTATTCTTTGGATAGGACGGCAGTATATCGCAAAGTACTTTCCGCCAAATCAGACTCAGCTACCTATTGCTAGATGGACAGGGTGGGTCAGAAAAAAATCTCGACTGAACCAGGGATCGAACTCGGTCTTTTTGCGTGTGAATCGAATACTCTTCAAACTGAGCTCCTGGAACCCCGACAGCATACAAAGTAGGTTTTATTTTTCTTAAATTTTTGGATAGATATATGCTTAGTGATGAGACATGACGCCAGTGATTTTTTAACAGGTCAAAAGTAAAGCGGCTCGCCCAAGGATTCAATATTGGTTGCCCACATCGGAACTCAAACTAGGTGTCTATATTATCATATCAAAACACGAGCATCAAGCGACAGGACCAGGATGCCGCCGAGCATTACAGCGATTGGATGGGCTGGATTGAAGGACATCATGTAATGAAGTGGAGATGGCAGCCGACAATTATCACCGTTGTAGGAGTATCGTTGATTGCCAATGCTCCTGAAGGAGTGGAAAACCTAACCAAGTAAGTCAGTAACGTTAGCCACTTATCATCTGATGGAGTAAAAGTGATAAGTACTGATCACCTCACTGGCTGGCAAAAAAAATATATATATAATAACAACAAACTTTTTTTTTTTTAGAGTAACGCCAATCGCATTCTATCTATCTATGGAAAACAGACAGGGACAGCGATAATTTCAAAAAGCCAAAATGAGCCACAATCAGTGTAAACAATCCCGTTAAACTGTGGGCTCGTGTATCAAGCACACGTCCATGACAAACTGGTATCGGCTCAATGCCTAGCATTCATTAAGTATTCATAACCTCTCATAATTTATTGTGGCAACAATGGGTCCATCGATTTTCTCCCCTTGCTGCCAGGGGACAGAACTCATACGCTGTAGATGGAAACCGTATTTGTTGTACTCATTGCAATGTTGATGGCATCAGAGAGGCCCTCGTTACATATTATGCATAAATAAAAGCGTACGGAAACATTACGATAGCGTGTAACATCTTTCAAAACGCGTGTATCAATAGAAAAACTAAATATAAAATACAACCACATTTAGAATTATGTTCTCTATTGTTTATGCTGTCTTTTAGATCGTGCACATAAAAGGGCGAGACCATTATAAGAAAGGAAAGAAGCAATTTATGACACTGACATAACTTTAGCAGAGATCAGCCTTCTTGAAAATTAAACTTTTTAAGAGATAAAATTGTTATCACCATGGTTAACTTTAAAAATCAACAACAGTTTACCCTCACAAGGATTAAATGACACTTCAAAATCCCTAAAATGTTGTAGTCTAACATCAAATTTCATTTTCAATAAGTTTTATGACTTATAAGTTCTCATGAGGTTTTGAAATTGGAGACAAAATTTCGAAATTCAACTAATATAGTAGGTAGGTTTTCTTTAATACTAAAATCATCTTGACTTAAAGAGGAATTTATAAACTTGAGTTTTGCACGCAAAAAGACGTTCATGGAAGATATCTTTGTTGTGTGACTCTATGCGTGTACAATATTTTATACCCGGAAACAGATAAATAATTATTATGCATTGCCCGTCTCACATTGTCGACCATCAAGGGAGCAGAAACTTCATAATATTATCATACTATGTGAGCACTGCAGTCTTTGCGAGAGTAGAAACTTTTTGAAAGCACGTCTCTGTCACTTCCACAAAATAGTTAACAATAGTAATGACGCCACATATTCCCCATTTCCTGTTCTAACCTGCTTTTTGTTTTTCAACAAGTCCGTCGCATTGTTATCAATCTTCACTAGTCAGAAACGTCATATCATACAATGTGAGCACTGCACTCTTTGCAAGAGAAGATACTCTTTGGAAACACCGCTGTGTTACTTTCGCTAAAAAGTTAACAATAATAATGACGTCACATATTCCCCACTTCCGGTTCTAACTTGATTTTTGTCTTTCAACGATGTCCGTCGCAGTGTTATCAATCTTCAATCAGTCTCTTGTAAAATGGTACTTTAATGACGACTTCAAACCTGTCCCCGGAGTCAAGAATCGGTTTTAATCCGGTCACGTGATGACCTTTCTTTATTCAGACTGCATCGCGTTATCAGAAATGGATGCTTTTTAAAAAGGTGGAATGGGGTCCCGATAGATCAGTAGGTTGAGTTGAGCTTTTCTATAGAGAAATATTCACTAAACGTGCTCAAACCTCTTTACAAGGGGTCCCTGACCAACAGCAACACGTAACATAAAGAACGAGACATGATGCCTGTAAGGCATACCATTTTTTTTTCCGACAGAGACAACGCTGTTAATTGCTATGGTACTCATTTTACACCTTAGTACGTTATTATTGCGCGTTGAGAACAAAATTAGAAGTGTAAGAAATCGTTATTCTATCTTTCCATCGATTCCGATTTCGTCATCAATGAATTAAACACATGTTCAAATACATTTAAATGATGCTTCTTTTTTTTTTCTAAAATAACTTTAGTGACATTTAACGATTGATAATTCTGACGCCCTAACTTATTATTGTAAGCTTAATATCACAACGCGTTACTATTTTTGGGGAGGGGTAGGATCGACGTTTACTTATCTGCAGGTGTGATAATCCAAATTGTTATGGGATCATTTTTGTTATGGAAAAACTGTCAAATCAACACAAAGTATTTTCCATTACATCAATTTTAAATCAAGCCCATACTTGTGCTCAGTTATCAGACCTAAAAAAATGTGCACTTGGGGTAGAATAATACCGATTTGAGGCGGTGCGTCACTTACTCGAATGTCGTCACAAAATTTCCACTCAAATAAAACGTTTTAAAAATAAATGTATTTAAGTTGCTAGATTGAGCTTCGAGCTTAGAGCGCGATCGGGTAACATTATTGTCTGGACGTCCCGTCACCTGGGAGTTGAGCACTTTCAATAAAAGTCATTGAGAGTTTATCAAATAAAACACTATGGAAAATGAGGCGAGCCGAGTCCCCAGAGAAAACAAACCCTATTCACATGGTGGAATACAAATTAAATGCTTGCCACGCCAAAGCCTTTCCTTCCACGGTTGCCAAGCGTGGCAGACTATTAAATCAGATAGGAAAACGGCGGTGTTGTTAAAGCTACTACCAGAAAATAGAAACAAAATACAGTAGTAGTAGTAATGATATAAGGTAATATTGTTGGCAACTGGTTGATGATGGTGATGATGATGATGATGATGATGATGTGTGATGATGATGATGATGATGATGATGATGATGATGATGATGATGATGATGATGATGATGATGATGAATCTACAATGGATGGATTATTCATGAATATTTGTTGTAGTCAGAGAGAGAATTTCGGCCGGGCTTGTTGTTGTTGCTGTTTTTTGTTGTTTGTGTTTTTGTTTTCTTTTTTGTTTTTTTGTTTTTAAAGGGGGGGGGGGTTTGGAGGGTTTTGTTGTTTGTTTTTTTTTTTTTTTTTGGGGGGGAGGGGGTTCTGGCGGGGGGGGGGGGGGGGGGGGTCGATGTCGCCAAGTGGTAAAGACATTGCACTATGACCCGGAAGTTCCCGGGTTTGAGCTCCAATTCAGGCACTTTCATTTCTTTTTTACCTTGGGCAAGATTATTAACCCCCAATTTGCTCACTTTGGACAACGTGGGTGATTCCCGTTGACATCAGACTATACATCATGTTTGATGGATTATCTATATTCCTTCATAGAATACCTAGGCGACTGTCTATTAATCCCATTCGCGGAAGTTTATCAAAATATTCTTTCGGTAAAGCGAATAATACGACCTCAGGAAAAAAATATATAAAATAGTTCTCAGAAATCTCGACACATAAATTCCGATTGATTGACTCTCTCCTTACCGGCAAGTTTCAGGATTTTCCCCAAAACTTCACATTCACCCAACACAAAAATAGATTTTTTATCACTCAAACACAAGAGCAGTAAAGTTCTTGCGATACATATTTTCTTCAGCAAAACATGCTCTACAACACACTGTTCATTTTCTTTAAATTTCATGATGTCCAAAAGAAATTTGAATAAGAAAAATGTTCGCTGTATCGTAACGAATGTAACGATTTTCCTATAGTTGGTAAGGAGAGAGGTAAAGGAGGAGTTTTCGAGCCAATTCTTTTATTAAAATATGTGTTTTGTTTTTAAATGAATACGGCAATGACTTGTTTCTCACAGGTATATATACAAACAAATATTACAAGTCTTAAAAGAATAAATACAAATACTGATACATTTTATAAATTTCATTTTAATAACAAACATGGCATGGGTCACATAATCTTGTGTTTTCGTTGGGATTTGACTCGGTGAATAATTGATCCACAATTAGATAGGGTTGCACACAATAATAATACGTCCCTTCAATGACTTATATTCTTAATTTGGAGGTTTTCTGCGTTCATGTCTACACAATCTAATTTTAGACCGATGAACTCGGCTGGACGCGTGCGTTTTCCCCCCCTTGCATTGTGTTATATAGCAATGATAAATAATGGACGCCAGCAAATTTTGCATTTGCCAGATTGATCGGTTAACGTCGTAATCTTTGGAAAAACTTTTATTTAAAATTTTGGCCAGAAAACTCGTCCTTCAAATACCGATCAACTTAAATGCCCTTAATCTTGACAAAAACTCTCAACACTGAGACTTCACGAAGTTAGATCATTGGGAAACAAACTGAGAGAGAAGAAGAGTTAAGAAGGAAGAGAGAGAGAGAGAGAGAGAGAGAGAGAGAGAGAGAAAAGAAAGAGAGATAGAAGAAGAGAAGAGAAGAAGAGAGATAGAAAAGAGAGATATGGACAAGAAAGAAGAAGAAGATAGAGAGAGAGAGAAGAGAGAGAGAGAGAGAGAGAGAGAGAGAGAGAGAGAGAGAGGGAGAGAGAGAGTTTTTTGTTGTGGTATTTTAGTGGAGGGGGCTAAAGCAAGAGAGATATGAAGTCGAGGTGGGGCTTGGGGGGGGGGGGGGGGGGGGGGTGAGAAAAGACCAGAACTACACTGAAATAGGATGTATTACAAAAGATAAAGTGTTCCCTTTAAACAAAATCGTCGGAGGAGGTGAATAGAATAGACCGATATAAGCCACGCATCAGCTGCAGTATAAAGTGAGAAGTATTGGTGGGGCTCAGTTATTTGGTCAAAGAAGAAAAAAAACCGAGATGTTTAGAGCTAGGCGTAAACCCATGTCCCCCCGGGTTTCAGTGCAATGCGTGATCTTTTCGCCCCCCCCCCCCCCCCCCCCCCCACCCACCCACCCACTCATCCCCACCAGGATAATATGATTTGACTTGACTCCAACTATGTTCGAAATGACAACGAACTGCGGACAACAGCGTGTTGTCAACTAAGTCATACGTCATAGGTCCTACGTCACCCGGAAACCATACTGTGTCAATTTGCGTCAATCTTTAGTCGCCACGACTTGCTAATTTTAGAACGCTGCGCTATTCGTGATATACATTTATAAAAAGCCTTTTAAGACTTTGACAAGAACACGTTTACATTATGTATCGATTAAATAAAATGACCTCTAATTGTAGTCTCCGATTTTAAATCAAGAAATTCAAAGGTAAGTCTTGAATTATTTATAAAAAACATATTGGGCGAAATCATAATATTAGATCTACGTATAAAATATGAAGCAAAGGATTTATTGTCAATCACGGAATTTTGGTAAGATTATTAACCGTTTAACACTGAAACTAAATATATCTCAAATATTACTTTGTTTTATTATATTTACCAATTGAATTGAAGACCGTGTTGCTTTTACCGAGACAGCAGTAACAACTATGAGACCACTAATATTTAGGGTTGAGTCGCAGAACTCTCTCTCTCTCTCTCTCTCTCTCTCTCTCTCTCTCTCTCTCTCTCTCTCTCTCTCTCTCTCCTCTCTCTCTCCTCTCTCTCTCTCTCTCTCTCTCTCTCTCTCTCCCCTCTCTATATATATATATATATATATATATATATATATATATATATATATATATATATATATATCCATCGTGTATACGTGCCCCACCGATTCAAAACGACTTTATGTCGGGGTGATAAAGAACAGCAAGGGTTATTTTACAATTAATGTGATAAAATTTGGGCCTGTTGTGTTATATGAAATTGTACTGGATGTTGTACTCCAAAATAAATACAAAATAAAGACTCAACCCTGAGATTCATATTTGTGGTAATAAATTTAATTACCTTTGCAAACCGCTTTGAGCATGTTTGGTGGATATTGAGCTATATAAAAGCTCAACTTTGTTTTTTAGTTCATCCGTTATAATACAGCTTTGAGCAGTTAGGTCACACGTAATATAACAAGAGCAGGGGATAAATCCAATTAGTATAACGTCTAACCCAACTTGCAAATGAGATAAAATTGCCTACACGTTTGCCCGATGAAAAGAAAACAAAAAAAAAATCAAAACAAATTACCGATCAGTTTTAAATTAAATGGAACAATCAAATTTCTTTCAACGTCAGAGAAATTTCCTGTGGCTCTCTAAATCAGGTTAGAAAGACGCCAAATTTCATCGGTTATTGAATGATGTTTATTCAGCCGAAAAACCAATTTATTTCTGGTAAGACCTTTCACCCTCGGTTTCATTTCTGACGCAAGAAAGCCAACGCATGAGTGGAAACGATGCATGGGTGTAATTTGGTGGTGACAGGTTGATACAGTCAGATTGAATCGTTGCCATCGTGATATTTATAATAAATACCTTGCTGAAATATTTGGTTGTCCAGGCTTTTATTGTTTTATTAGCTCCCCCCCCCCCTTCCCCTCACCAACCTCCCATCCAGTCCTTACTCCTTTTTTCTTGAGTTGATATCTTCCGTTTATTATTTTTGATTTTTTTTTTTTGACATACATAGACAGCTTTTGTTGATTTACTGTATTTTTAATACTTTTTCTTTTTAATTTTAGGGCTGGGTTTCTTGAGGTTTCATTAGAAAATTTTGGATATGACCTTTTTGATTGATTTCTAGTTTTTTCTAGTGATTAAAAAGTAGTAGATTTACAGTTAGCGGGAAAGAGATAAAAAGAAAAGGGGACGCCCGAAGACAAGATGGTCGGATGGGGTAAAGGACCTGGAAGAAAGTGATGCATTTAACCGAGATGCATGGAGGTGTGGAATGCAGATAACGGGGTAAGCTGAAAGAAGATGAAGAAGAAAAGGAAAATTAAAAAAGATTTTTGTCATAGTGTACAGTAGAGGTGAAAGACCTTTAATATAATATTATGACTATTGTATTGCCTTAGGACATAATATTGGTTTTCTCACGAGTAACGGAGTGCAACAACACGAAAAGATAAATGCACAAGCCATGTATTTGAATCTGAAATGGGAAGCGGAAATGGCATAGGCCCATAATCAACTCCAGCCAGAATGACGACCGGAACGCCCATTGTGCGGTTCGCTGTAGCTTAATTCCTATTTAGGAGTAAAATTTAGTGCCTTTGTATTTATCAATCCTATCTATAAGAGAAAAGATGTAAACAAAATATGAAGATATGATAAAAGGTTGTTAAACTCAAATGCAAATTCGGACCAAAAAAAAAAAATCGACTTCATTTGATTGTATGTTTTCTCTTTTCCTGTATTAATTATATTATTATTTAAAATAATTTTTTATCTATTTGTTAACTAATTACATAATTTACTTTCCATCACTT
>NC_088361.1:90807184-90812184 GCF_034508935.2 Berghia stephanieae | reverse complement strand
GGCAATAAATATGAATATCACGGACACGGGTCACAGTGGATAATTTGTGTGAATGCGAACGATTCTTCATTATAGGGCATCTCGAATAACAAAAGGATCGTCGTGAGTATTGTATTAACGAGTACATATATTTCGGGCTCAGTGCCAATGCTATTACTGACGTGCTCGGAGAAAAGCCATTTGTTTATTAAGGCCAAAAGCAAAAAGTATGTTAAATATATATATAAATATTGACTAAAATTAGGTTAAATTTGTCAAAAACTCTTTAAAAGTTGGCTGTCTGATGCATCAGATTTGAGACAGTTAACAGTAATTTTTATCGATCAATATTTGAATTAAAAATATTACTGGACATTTTGATAAAATGATAACAAAAAACTGTTTTGATAGAGTATGGTTTGTTCCTAATATAATTGTATCGGACGATAGAAAGTACGCTTTGACCATTAACCATAATGAACTCGTGTTTAGGCAATAAAATGTTGGATTTGTTTGTTCGTTCGTTGTGGTTTTGTGGGAGTTTCACGGGCTTTGCATCGCCTCACTTTAAGGTCACAACAGAGTCAGAAACAAAAGGAAGGAAGAGAGGTAGTCCTAAGTTTATTGTTTCCTATTATCAAATTAAAGCCCAGTCGCACGTAAAGCCTCTCTTTACAGTCTGGATATTACGATATAAGCTCTGAGATATGATCACATTAAATGTGACCCGCCGTCTCAAAATGGTATCATGCGTCAATTTGGTATGACACTCGCTTTCGGATCGGAAGGTCCTGAGTTCGAGCCTCGCTCGGCGCATAGTTGAGTCATTGGAAAAGACTCTATACACACATTCTCTCACCGTGTTCAGGTGTAAAATGAATACCTGGCCGTTAATAGTGTTGCCTCTGTTGGGAAAATTGTATTATCGCCTAACCGGCGTCATGTCTCGTTCTTTATATTACACGTTGCTGTTGATCAGGGACCTTTATAAATGCGCTTTGAGCACGTTAGTGGATATTACGCTATATTAAAGCTCAACGTATATATTAAGTGAATTTATAAACAAAATTATGATAAATTATACGATCTTGGAGTGTTTTTGCAATACCAAATATAGTATTTATTATTTTCCAACATACCGATTAGAAATTGACCCCAAGTTTTATATGTGTGGCAATAAATTGAAGTTCCAGCATCTTGTTCATCCCGACATAATACCGATTTGAGACGACTGGTCATAAATATTAGAAGATCGTCTAATAGTCGATTCCACTTAAGACACCCTCGAAACTCAAAACCTCCGCTTTGGAGATAGCTTCAGCTTTTAAAAAACGTGAGCTTTTATACAGCGCAATCACCACTAAACGTGCTCAAAGATGTTGACAAGGGGTCCCTAACCAACAGCAACACTTAACATGTAGAATGAGACATGGCGCCTATTAGGCGATATTGCAATATTTTTTCGGACAGAGACAACGCTGTTAACGGCCAGGTACTTATTTTACACCTGAGTACGGTGAGAGAATGTGAGTAAAGAGTCTTTTCCAAGGACTCAACGATCTAACTCAGGGAGGCTCGAACCCAGGACCACATAGCCGCACAAATTCAAATTATTATATTAACCTATCAATGACTCTGCCTAAGAACATATAATAAATAAATTTATAAAGTTAAGGGCGTTAACAAGGGTGGGAAATATCATCATTGCTTACAAACACACACACACACACACACGCACGCGCACACACACACACACACACACACACACACACACACAAACAGCAACAGCATGAGCAACACGCCCACCCCAATATCATTATCATTCCCATCATAATCTCACAAATATCTCTGCCTTAATCCTCACAAACCCGCCTTTATTATTCGTACATCTATCCTAACATCTCATAATAATAAAATGGCAATAATCCTTTTATTTCCTGCATTCAATCTGTCCTCAATAATTCTTCTCCCCCTCTCATTTCGAACGAGACGAATGAATATACAGAACAAAAAAACAAACAAACAAACAAACACAACAACAGATGATAATAATAATAGACAAAATAAAATAAAATGGAGCGTCAAAACGTGCCCTGACATTCCGAGAACACAAGAGGCAAAAAGTCAATATTATGACCTGCTGAGAGAGACGAGGAGAAATATCATTAGGCGTCAGTCTAGAACTTGTTGCTTCTGCTTGTATGTGTCGAGAGGTTTTTGTAAAAGATTCAAAAAAATAAATATTATTATTTATTATTTTAGAATATTTTTGTTTATAAAATTGATTTGAATTATTGTCTTGGCTTTGTCAGTGGGATTTACCTAGGATTGTTATTAGTTGTGCAAATTAATGTAGAATTAGTGGTGGTTATGGTAAATATCGTAGCATTAGATTAGTACTGCCGTACTCTGGAAAAACATTTTTTGAAAATTTGGCCAGAAAACTCGTCCTTCAAATATCGATCGATTTAAATGACCGTCGTCTTGGCAAACATTCTCAAACCTAGAACTTCGCGAGTTTGAGAGATTTTGCCAAGATGAGGGGTCATTTAAATCGATCGATAGTTGAAGGACAAGTTTTCTGGCCAAATTTTTAAATAAGGGGTTTTCCAGAGTACGGCAGAGTAGTAGTCTGGGTGGGGTTCCTGACCCCCCATAGTGGGCAGGGAGGTACTTACTGCGTCTTCTATCCCCCTATATCTGTTTTCCAACTTGCTTTCTTTCTTTGTCTTGGAATGAGATTACTTGTTTTGTCCTGGTCCTCGCTGAGAGGGAAACAGTCAAATGTATAGTTCGTTTTGGGAGATGATATTTTTTTTCTTGTAAATCATTTCTCTGTTATGCACTGTATTAATACTTCCTTATATTATATATGATTTGTAAAACATTTGAGTGTAATCCTCTTAGAAGGGACCTGTGCTTGTGTCTGGATGAGACTTTTAGTGATCTCCAACTAACATGATAGTGAAGTGTACTCTTAGAATCTACACCTGTTTCTTATTTGAACCGGTTCCCCTTTGTCTTCCCTTTTCTTGGGTGCTTTAATTGTAATCCTAGAACTTTTTACTATCCCATTTTCTTCCCTTTTACTGGCGCTGATATGACTTTAATGTGTTGCAAGTGCCGTAAAACCCTTAAAAACAAAACAAACAACAAAAACAGAGTAGTAGTGGTGGTAGCGAAGTCCCATTTTAAGGGTCATTTTAATCGATAGATATTTGAAGGACGAGGTTTCTGGTCGTGTCTTTCCAGAGTACGGCAGTTAATTGACTAAAAGTAATGAGAAGGTCTGAGGTTCGATTCCCCAGTCGAGGTAGACTGATATTGTGGGATGATCTCTTTCTTGTATTTTTCTTTCTTGCTTTGTCTTGTACCTTTCATATACACTTGTTCAGATTTTTATCTTATCTTAAAAGATCCAAGGAATTCCTTACGTCTGGGGCAGCTATATTGAAAATTCTACACGATATTATTTTAAAATTTTCTTTGGAGTTACCAGACTCAATTTCCCGCTTAATCTCAAATCCCTCGATAGAACAAAACAATTCAACCATATTATTAATTTCACCTGAAAATACAAATGTCTAAGAACGGACTAAATTACATCAGCTGATGTTCTATTGTAGATACATATACTGATTAAGAAGAGCAATTTTATCTGAGACAAAGAGTCAATGTAAATCTAAACTCCCGTTTTGTTTGGTTTATTTTTGTTGTTTTTTTTTTGTTGCGTTAATTTTGTTTTGTTTTTTTGTTTTTGTTTTTGTTTTTTTTTTTGGGTTTTTTTTTTTTTGTTTGTTTTTTTTTTTTTTTTTTTTTTTTGGGGGGGGGGGGGGGGGGGATTGAGGTTTCTATAAGACGAAGGATCACAAATGTGATAGAGGATTATTATTCTACGTGCCTCTGGAGTTAGCATGCACGAGAATACACGTGAGTTCGAGAGCGAGTAAGCCAGAGTAAACAAATCACGAGATTATGACAATAACGAAAACAAAAGGAGCCGCCATCCGTGCTGAATTTCAACGCTGGCTCGTGTAAAATAAAATTCCTGGTGCAAAGGCAACTCATACACAGCGAACACACACAATCTCTCTCTCTCTCTCTCTCTCTCTCTCTCTCTCTCTCTCTCTCTCTCTCTCTCTCTCTGCAAAGAGTTCCCCCTAATTATTTTCTCTCTCTGTCTCTGTCACACACACTCACACACATACTCACGCGCACGCGTGCGCAAACACACACATAATTTCCAACGCATATCATGCACATCAAATTATGTGTATTATTATCATTCATTGTCGACACGAGAAATCCATCATTATCTTTTAATTCCTTTCCTTCGTTTCCTGTGCTTTATTTTATGTTTATTATCGTCGTCGTTATCATGATGCTGCTGATGATGATGATGATGATGATGATGATGATAATGATGATGATGATGATGATGATGATGATGATGATGATAATTGTCGTCGTCATCATCATCATCATCATCATTGATTATTTTAAGCATTGTCTGTAATGCATCATCATCATCATCAGCATCATCATCATCATCATCATCATCATCATCATCATCATCATCATCATCATCATCATTATCATCATCATCACCATCGTCATCACAGCAAACATGTGAAATCCATAACCATTGAACATCACCCCCCCCCCCCCTAAAAATTCACCATATGTACAACCACACACCAATGCAACATTAGTGAGAAATCCAATTAGAATTGACTGTTTAACTACATCATTATATTATTTTATTGATACAATTCAGACACAGAAAAAAAAACCTCACAAATCTTAAAAAATAAATGTTGGCATGACTATTCGTCCTTTAAATTTTCGATCGATCAAAATGACCCCCATCTTGTCACCCCCCACCCATTCCGACCCCCCCCCCCCCCCCCAAAACATGTTGTTTTTTCCTCTTTTTTTTCTGAGAAAGACTGTTTGTTGGATGTAGGTTAATGGCTCCATGTTAAGCTTTACGTTATCATTAAATAAACATCGATATTGAT
>NC_088361.1:90797184-90802184 GCF_034508935.2 Berghia stephanieae | reverse complement strand
GTGATCGATGACTCGGAAACCACGAAAATAGATCGCTGCCATAATAGTAACAATTTGAATATCAATGATTCATTTTAGTTTCAGGGGTTAAATAAAACGAACTTTGCTCATTCATGTTAATTTAAATGTTCTAAATTAAGCTTAAAATTCAAAGTTAAACGTCAGATCTAACCCAACATAATACAATGGAATACGCATAAAGTCAACACTTTTAAAGTCAACTTCTGCTTAAAGTCAACACTTCTAATTGGTCCCAAATGTTCTGTTCTTTATCTTAGTGACTTCCGTTAATGATGGATAAATTCCGCCGGTGTTGGCTTTATCAGGATTCCATTGTACATTTTTTAAACGATTTGTGGAAAGATAACTAGAGGCCCGGAGAAAGAGACAAATTATAAGCTCGTAGGGGGGGGGGGGGGGGGGGGGGGGCAGAACAAAAATACGTCCCAATGACTCCAAATGTCCGAACAGTAAATCGGCAGCAAACAATGACTGATATTGTCCAGCTAAAGCGAATAACACGTCAGTCACATATCACGCATGCGTATAAGTAAAATATTTACTTGTCCTATCCGCCAGATCAATCGCACTAATACACAAGACTTTTTGTATTCTGAGAGAGAGGAGGAGGAGGAGGAGGATGAGGAGGAGGAGCAGCAGCAACATCAGCAGCATCAGCATCACCAGCAGCAGTGGAAGATAAGGAAGGGAAGGAGTATCAGGAAATGAGAGACAATATTATTATTTTAATTATTATTATAATGATTAATTTGGAAAGGGAATTACTTCGGTTCGATTGAGTGCATGTGTGACTGATTAAGTACTTGGAGATGGAAATGGGAATTATGGTGGTAAGATTAATATTTACTGGGACCGATGTATGCAATTAGTTATCAGAAATCTCATTGAGTTGTCCGGTGAGTGACCGAGTGAATGAAGGAATGTTTACGGCCCATTCCAAAAGTAATGCCTCTTTGGTGATGTCGGCTTAAGAAAAAAGTAATTTTTCAAAAATGCTGAAGTAATTTTTATCAATCAAGTCACATGATTTGTATCAATCGTCTCTAAAGGGAATTATTTCGTCTTATTAATTCCAACATAATTGAGGTATGCGTTTAGTTAAAATACTCACAACATCCGCCAGCCGGACGACCAACACGGAAAACTATATGCAACCTTGAACGTTTTTTAGTCTGATTGAAAGAATTTAGTGGGAACTACTTATAGATAGTATGCAGATGACGTCACTCAGGCCTTTGTTATTGTTTTTGCCATCCGCGTTTGTGAGTTGTTCTCACTAAACTGTATTAACCAGACTGTAAAAGTTCATGGTTACCCAGAGTTTGTGTGTTAGTCCGTTATACTTCCGGATGGCAATGTTGTGAACTCCTTGGCCAAGCGCATACTATCTATAGAAATGGCTGGATAAAAACAATAGCAATGAGGTGAGTGACGTCAATTTCGTTCCTTCTATACCATATTGAAGCGACGGGTCGCATTATATGTACGTAACTCCTCGCCTCAAAACTGTTTTAGTTCTGGATGATTAAGATACTTGAAATTGAATTTATAGCCAAATATATTCGCCTTGGGTTGGGTTTCTTATGTTTTATCGAAAAAGAGTAATTGCCTTTAGTTAACATACTTACAACATCCGCCATATAACATAACATCACACAAAACTATGCGTCACTTTGAACGTTTGTAGTCTGATTCATATAGATAGAACGAAGTTGACGTCACTCAGGTCTTTGATATTGTTTTTTGGGGTTTTTTTGCTGGCACGTGCATTCAGACTTACAATGTGATGATGAGTCCATGGTTTGTAAACACATCGTGCTTCGAGCACACACATCACACCTGCTGCTGCTGCCGTGATGTGATGTGCTAAGTGTGTCAGAGTAATAATAATATTTAACCAACTCATCGGATTGAGCATAAATCCATTTCAATGGGGTTGATCTATAGATTGTATGCGCTTGGCTAAGAAGCTCATAACATTGCCATCCGGAAGTATAACGGACCAACACACAAAACTGTGTGTATTCATGAACGTTTATAGTCAGGTTAATCCAGTTCAGTGAGCATTACTCATAAACGCGGATGGCAAAAAACAATAACAAAGACCTGAGTGACGTCATCTTCGAACTATCTATAATATTACCTTCCCATGTGCTCGGGGTCATGGTCACATTGCAAAACGTGCTCAGAGTGACTCACAAAGTGAAAAGTGTTCACATAATTTTTCGAACTATCCAATATCACAATTGGTCATTTTGTTCAGCTGCTTGACACATGTGTACGTTTACAACTTTCATAAACAAAGTAGCGTGTTTACATTTATTAAGAAATTTCCAATCCTCAGACAGCAACATATCATGTGATCAATGACTCGGTTGGACGAAAACCTGAATATAGATAGTATGCGATTGGCTAAGAAGTTCACAACATTGCCATCCGGAAGTATAACGGACCAACACACAAAACTCTTTGTAACCATGAACTTTTATAGTCTGGATAATACTGTTAAGTGAGAATTACTCATAAACATGGATGGCAAATAACAATAACAAAGACCTGAGTGACGTCAACTTCGAACTATCTATAGATAGTATGCAGATGACGTCACTCAGGCCTTTGTTATTGTTTTTGCCATCCGCGTTTGTGAGTTGTTCTCACTAAACTGTATAGATAGTATGCAGATGACGTCACTCAGGCCTTTGTTATTGTTTTTGCCATCCGCGTTTGTGAGTTATTCTCACTAAACTGTATTAACCAGACTATAAAAGTTCATGGTTACACAGAGTTTGTGTGTTGGTCCGTTATACTTCCGGATGGCAATGTTGTGAACTCCTTGGCCAAGCGCATTCTATCTATTAACCAGACTATAAAAGTTCATGGTTACACAGAGTTTGTGTGTTGGTCCGTTATACTTCCGGATGGCAATACTGTGAACTCCTTGGCCAAGCGCATTCTATCTATAGATCGCTCCTATTTATTGCTCTTTTCCTCTCTAGTATGACAAAACGCGTTTATAGTGCAAATCTTGGCCATATAATATTTATTTCATATATCGGAAGGCACATGATGGCTCTCAATTTGCAAAAGTAAATAAAAATAGAAATAAACATAAAAACAAACACACATAAACAAAAACACAACACCCCCACCTCCAAATACAAAACAAATACGACAAGCTGTTATCGGAGACAGCGATATATTATATACTAGTATGCTCATAATATTGCCATACGGAAATGATATAACGGATCAACACACAAAACTATGTGTAACCATGAACGTTTATAGTCTGGTTAATACAGTTTAGTGAGAATTACTCTTAAACGTGGATGGCAAAAAACAATAACAAAGACCCGAGTGACGTCAACTTTGATCTATTTCTCGAGACTTGAAACTTCTGAAGTGTCAATAGCAGACGATGCGGATCTAATGCAGGTCGAGTCAAGTCGGTAAACATCCTCTCGCTCACAATGTTTATAATGTGTAATACTATTACATTTTTACACGGGTTTTCGCAGCTTTCTATGTATTCAGATGTGTTTTCTTCTTACTAAATTCTCTCAGACTAAATTGTGTGTATATAATGTGTGCGACTGATATGGCAGGAAGAAATGATGTGTATTTTATTCAAACACATGCCATCAGCACACAAATGCCATGTTTACGGACTTGACTTTGAACACCAACATACGGAAGGAGCTCTTAAAGTTTCATGTCTCCATCATTTTAGTCTCCGCTGTTATAAAATAGAGCTCCATCCACAACATTACATAACTCACGCTCAATGACGTTTAGAAATAATTCAATGATGAAACCAGTTTAACTTCACTGGCAGAGCTATTAAACATCAGACAAAAGGCACAAGACATGTACAATTACATTGGAGAATATTCAAAGCAGTTAAACTGGGTGGGGATCCTGACCTCCCATAGCGGGCAGGGAGGTACATACTCTGTCTTCTATCCCCTTATATCTGTTATCCAACATGCTTTCTGTCTTTGTCTCGGAATGAGATTACTTGGTTTTGTCCTGGCACTGGCCGGAATCCTAGCTGGGAGGGAAGCAGTCAAATGCATAGTTATTGTTTTGGGAGATGATATTTTTTTCCTTGTAAATCATCTCTCTGTTATGTATTATTATTTTTATTTTGAATGTATAATGTAAGCATTTGAGTGTGTTCCTCTTTGTTGGATTTTGTGCTTGTGTCTGGATGAGACTTGTAGGTGATTTCAAACTAAGTACATTGGTGGTGTGCTCTTGGAATCTACATCTGATCAATATTTGTTCTCAATTCCCCTTTGTCTTACTTTTTCTTGGGTGCTTTAATTGTAATTCTAGAACTTTTTACTATCCCATTTTCTTCCTTTTTACTGGCGCTGATATAACCTAAATGTGTTGCATGCGCCGTAAAACCCTTAAAAACATTTTTTAAAAACAAAGCAGTTAAACAACAAGGGTAGATCTATCAAATATCAGACCAAAGGCACAAGACAAGGACAATTAAATTGGAGAATATTCAACGCAGTTTAACATCACTGCCAGAGGAGCTATAAACATCAGTCCAAAGGGACAAGACAAGGACAATGGAGCGATCTGTATTCATGTTTTCGTCCAACCAAGTCATCAATCACATGATTTGTTGCTCTCCAGCGATTGGATATATCTTATCAAATGTAAACACGCTGCTTTGTTTATTATAGTTGTAAACATACCCATGTGTCAAGCTGAATAAAATGACCAATCGTGACGTTAGATATTTAAAAGGTGTGAACACTTTTTACTAAGTGGCTCACTTTGAGCACATTTTGCAATGTGACCAATGACCTCGAGCACATGGAAAGTTAATATAGATACCTAGTAACTAGACTGCTCAAAACGCTTTACAGGGACTCCCAAACCGTGCGCAGAAAATTAACATTGTAGGGTAAGACAAAACGCCTCAAACTACTTGACTGTCGTACATCTAGTATTTTGCATAG
>NC_088361.1:90749684-90792184 GCF_034508935.2 Berghia stephanieae | reverse complement strand
CCTTACCATCATTAATGTTAGTCAGCTCAGATGCGCTGGCTTGGTCGTGTAAGGTAAACCGAGTATCGGTGAAGCTGTCGTTATTGTTGTCACTGCTGCTGCTATTGTTGTTGTTATTGTTGTTGTTATTATTATTGTTGTTGTTGTTGTTGTTAATGTTGTTGCCAAACGAATCGGAAAATGAAATCCGAGGTTGAGAATTGGAACGTTGTTGATTATTTTGTTGTTGTTGTTGTTGTTGTTCCTCATCACATTCGCTGTTATTTGTGTTTATACTATCCTGTCTTCCAGGTAGAGGCGGAATAGAAAATGTTGGTAAAGTTATATCCGGAACACTACGTTCTCCGCTATCCATGACATAATTATTGTCACTGCTGTCAAGTCCCTCTTCATCATAGGTACCGAGAGTGCTGTCACTGGTGTTGAAGCTGTTTTTGTTTGATATCTTTGTGCTGTTACTGTTAGTATTCCCGACTCCACCGATGCCAACGCCACTGCTACTGCTATAACTGTAAGCATCATAACAGTCGTCAACAATTGCAGTGTTGGCATCCTCGCCACCGTGCTCCTTTGCCTTGCTATACTCCACCACCGTGTCTGCAGGTCTTGTCGCGGTGGAGAAATGCGCGTGCTTTGGTTCTGAGTAAATAGATCGATGCGTGCCGCGACCGGGGGAAACCTTTCCGCCGTCACCCGCCGCCGCCACCGACGATCGAGGTTCGGCTTCCGAGTTATAATTCGCGTCAAGTAGACTAGGACACGAGTCCGAACGGGCTTTGTCGGTGATTGGCGAAAGCACAGCGGCCTTGTTGTCGGTGCCACCCGGAAAAGCCCGATCGCCGTCCTCGGCTGTTCCCGGTGACCCAGCACCGAGTAGTTGTTCCGTGGAATCGATTCGCTGTCGGCGATTAGCGGGTTCTACCAGCATAACCGACATCGCGACTAAGGTACTCACGTTGAGGCTATTTTTAGAATACGCCTCTCTTCTGACAGATTCTGTGTTCCTGCACTCATTCCACTAGGTTTGCACGTGTTTCTCATTCTAACCTCATACCATTATTCTGACCTCACGATTTGCTATAATCGTAATACATTATTTTATATTTAGTAGCCGAAGATAAAAGTACTGCTTTGACGATTTCCTTTGGCATAATTTTTTGGTAACGATTACAGACCATTTAAGATTGAGTTGTTCCATTGTTTGATTGCCCTCCACAGGCCTTGATTAATAATATCTGTTATAAAAAGGGAAGAAAGTAGAGAAAAAAAGTATTAATATGTGAGCATGGTGGAACTATTAAAGATTACTATGGAAAGAGCGAAGTTGACGTCACTCAGATCTCTAGCATTATTTTTAGAGATTATGTTAGTGATACGTGCTCCGTAAATTACATCTTATTATAATGGAGCTAAACGGCAAACAGTGTAGCTCTATAGACCCAAGAAACCAAGAACAGTCAAAATTGGATGGTTGATTGGGAACGGCAAAACACTGGGAGCGGTCGTATATGATTAACAAATAATGTTTGGTTTCTTCATAATTTGAATTTTTTTAAAAACTAGTCTAAATTTATTATGAAAGAATAATTTTGAAAAATTCAGAGTCAAGACGATGACTTCCTCCTCAAATAACTTCCGGTGCGCGTTGCGTTTCCAATCTTTCAGATTCAGCCGGGGAAAACAAATGAAATAGAGGGTTTGGAGGCTCAGGGGCTAAACTTTTTGTTTCTATTTTCTCTGTTTTATCTTAATGTAAATAGAGTCAGTGCAACTGAAATTAATTGATTCATCCTCCTCCCACCCTTTTGTTCACTTTATCATCATTATTGTTTCTATACAATTACAAGGTACACCTATTTCTTTCGATTTATTTATTTATTTATTTATTTATTTATTTATTTATTTATTTATTTGTTTATTTATTTATTCATTTATTAATTTATTTACTTATTTATCTATTTATTTATTTATTACTTATTATATTTCAGGCAGCTGGGATCTCAAACTTTCGAATTTCTAACTGACTTCCCCACAGTATAGAAAATTATTGCTCAAATGTTTTTCACCCCCCCCCCCCCCCCCCCCCCCCCAATGGTATATTTCAGTTTAAGGGAATTGAAAGTTAAAATGATCGGGGAAACACCATGTTACTGTACTGTTACTATTTAGGCCGACGTGTACTTATTTGAAGGTCTGATAATCCAAATTGTTTTGTGTTAATTGTTATGGAAATACTCTCAAAACAACGCAGAATATTTTCCATTACAACATTGTTAAATTAGGCCCATAATTTCGTTCGGTTACCAGACCTGCATATATGTGTGCACGTCGGTGTCGGCTCTTAAGAAGGTATATCAAACAGTGCCAAAAGGTCGTTTTTGTGTCACTCGCCATTCAAATACTCAAATAAGTTTGTTATTTTTTTGTAACTAAGCAAATATTTTTCTTTCATCGGTTTCTCGGGGTTGAGTTATGCAAAATAAATCAAAAACTGACGTCAGTAACAGTACAGTATTATAGCTAGTAGTTATAGCTTTTTAAACTTTAAAATGTTGAAAAGGGTGGACAAAGTTGGTCCTCTGTCCAGACTATTTTTTAAAACCTTTTAGAAACTATTTCAGCTCCTATTGAGGCTAAATCGCCAGTATTTGGTTGACATTATACCATTCAACTGATAGAAACCAGTGAAAACTACTTTTTTCTGGGTTTTTTCTCGGATGACTTATTTTTGGAGTATTTTTCTTTAAATATGATTGATTCGACTTTAAATTTTATTTTCTTCATCAAAGTGATCTCTAAGTTGCTTGAAGCTGTGAGCTGTAAATATATAACATATAAAATTGAATGCAATAACTTTTTTTAAAGAACAAGATACCAAATAACGGAACGTTTCAGGCGCAAAATCTTTCTTCAGCGATAACAAAAATTATTGAAACGTTCATACATTATTAAATTATTACCATTAATTTCATAATCCAGACAGGCGACAGACAAAAGGTACAAAATTGAATGTTACAGATTAAAACGACCAACTATAAAAAACGATAATAATACATAACAGAGAGATGATATACAAGGAAAAAAATATCTCCCAATACTGTGATATACATACAACTGTTTCTCTCCCAGCCAAGGACTTCTGTCAGGGCTAGGACAAACCACGTAATCTCATTCCAAGACAAAGCTAGAAAGCAACTCGCAAAACAGATATAGAGGGATAGATGACAAAGCAATTGGCCTCCTACTCACATTGGGAGGTCAGAATACCCTACCCAGAAACATTAATACATCACTTAAATCCAAACCATCTACAGAAAAGTATGTTGCACGCCTGGAACGATTGTGCGGCTATATGGTCTAGTGCTATGGCAATCGCTTTCGGATTGGAAGGTCCTGGGTTCGAGCTTCGCTCGGCGAATAGTTGAGTCCTTGGAAAAGGCTCTCTACTCATATTCTCTCACCGTATGAAATGAGTACCTGTCCGTTAACAGCGTTGTCTCTGTCAGAAAAATTGTAACATCGCCTACATGTTACGTGTTGCTGTTGGTCAGGGACCCTTTGTAAAGCCCTTTGAGCACGTTTAGTGGATATCGCGCTAAATAAAAAAGCTTAAGTTATTTAGAAGATCGGTTGGCAAAGTACTAAACACAGACAAACATCAGGCATTTTCTGAGTTCAGTAGTTGCATTTTCCTAACCTCCCCACCCCCCACCCCTCAACGCCCCCCCCCCCCCTTCCCCCCTCTCAGCTAGCTCAATGTGTTGTGATCAGGTAGACGGGTTTGTTAGATCTAGCAGAGAGTAGGTTGCCATTGTTTAACGTCCTATCCAAGTGGCAGCAAACAACTGCTACTGACCATTTTCACAACAGATAATGACATTGTCTTCGATTCCACATTGTCTTTTTGCTTAACCTATGTGTAGTTTGTGGTCATTTAAAAAAGTTCCCCTTCTAAACTGCAGCTCTTTGGTTAGAGATACACAGTCGGCAGCTCGGGCAAAGTTGAATCTATTACTTAAAATCTTTCACCATACTCAGGTGTTAAGTGCGTATCTGGTCTATAACAAAGATTGGGGTCGAGATATAGTTGCTTCACACGGAACCAAGATCGATCCATGGTGAAGTGGAGATATTTTTCTGACCCCAGCCATGTCCAACCAGCAAATTGGGTAGCTGGGTCTGTTAGATCTGACGGAAAAAGTTCTTTTCTATAAACTAACGTCCAATCCAAATGGTAACAATCAATTGCTATTGTTCGTTAACGCTATGGAAACCGAGATAAGCGCAGGCTCCAAGGGCCTAATAGCTCTAAAGGACTCATCATTTTGGGTTTGGCACTGTTTCATACACACTTTTTTTCAGATATCTTAATCTTACAATGTTAAGTGTTGCTTTTAGCTTAAATCCCCTTTGATATCGCTATGATCTGAGCACTTTGTCTTTGGACCACCTTTTATATAGCAGATCTAAAGCCGGACAGTGAAAGGAAATGGAAAGACCAAGCGGTTCGAGTGAACACATTATCGTCGTATTTAAACAAAGTGCTCATACTTCTGAACTTTGGATCGGTCCAGACACCCGGGATTAAAGAGTGTATTTGGATACCACTTAAAGGATTTTCAGGTCAGAAGAACGGAAATAAACATAGTGCGTGTTTTAAGATCAACAGGGGGAAAAACACATAGCACAACAAACAAAGCCATAACCATTTGTTTTATACTTTTACAAAACACTGTTTAAAAAAAAAATCATTTTAGCCAGGTAATTTATACATTGTAACATCAAAAGCGGGGGTATGGATAGCTCACTTAGTAGAGCACTCGCTTCACACGCAAAGGGACCAAGATCGATCCCGGGTGACGTCGAGATTTTTCTTTGGGAAGCTGAGTTTGTTAGACAGGGTTGAAACTACTATGTTATAAACTGGCGTCCTATCCAACGGGTAGCAAGCAATTGTTATTGTTTGTTTCACGCTGCTACAGAAATCGGGATAAACTAAGGAATAACAAGAAAGAAAGAAAGAAAGACACACACACACATACACACATACAGAGAGAGAGAGAGAGAGAGAGAGATAGAGAGAGAGAGAGAGAGAGAGAGAGAGAGAGAGAAAGAAAGAAGGAGAGAGATAGAATGAGAGAGAGAGAGAGAGATAGAGAGAGAGAGAGAGAGAGAGAGAGAGAGAGAGAGAGAGAGAGAGAGAGAGAGAGCATCACAATCAAAAGCACATCCTTTAAAAACGCCGTTAACTCAATCGATTTAAAAGCCTGATAAATGCAAAATATAAATAACTAGATATAGCAAAAGCATCGTGCCAAATTTCAAAAGCAAGATTGTTTAAGTAACAGTATGGTGGTTGTTGGGGGTGGGGGGGGGGGGGGGGGGGGAGAGAGAGAATACTAAAGCTGCACATTTCATCAAAATCACTCTAATATCAATATGTGCGTGAAAATTGGAATTATTTACGTGGTTCCAGCTGGATAAGAAAAATGTAGAATTTTGTTTTTACGCCCCAAGTCAAACTTGCAGTGCACCTTTAACCATAGATAAGATTATTTTCTTTTAATACTCTCAAATTTAAACATTGCAGTATAAAAATGTGAGTTATTCAAACATTTTTGTTGCTCTTTGGTGCAAGGTGGTATTCGGATGCTTTAAAATGGTATTCGGGTCACACGAATTAAAATAAACATAGCTTCTGACATAGGATACTGCAAAGTCGTAACTGACGTGTAATTATTTGCAGGTCTGATAACCTTTTTTTATGGGCTCATTTTTGTAATAGGAGAACTCTCAAACAATCGCACAATTGTGTCCATTACAAAAATGTTAAATCAAGCCCATAATTGCGTTCGGTTATCAGACCTGCAAATTTATCCATCTCGGCCATTACCTTTGCTGTCATAATTTTGAGGAAACTATTTCTTTTTCTATTTTGCGACCAATATTGTAAGAAAAATAATAGGTAGACGTGAACCTGGGACCGTCGACTGGATTTTGAGCTTTACTCTTAAAATTTGAGTTATATTAAAGGCGGCCATGTTGTCTTGTTTTATGACATTCGCCTTGGGACCCTCTCAAGCGCACAATGGACGGTGACCCCGTTTTGAGCCGAAATAAGCCCGGCAATCCTTGTCCATAGCTTCCCGGACTACGGACAGAGCTGCATATACGAGATGGAAGTCGGTTTGGACGAATCCTTCGAGGTGGCATCGACACCTCGAAACTGTGGGAGAAGTTGCCAGTCCACCAGCCAGAGTAGACAATAATGGGTTGGCAGCCATGACTTAACTATAGTGCTCTAGCCGGCTTTGGTCGAGAACCTGCTTAACAGCACGCTCACTACATCAGTAGGGACTTGCCACCTTTACAACATGTACCCGTTGTGGTAACGAGCCCGAAACCGCAGAGCATCTAGTTGAACGGTGCGTTGTGACGAAGCTGACGGGCGGTGCACAAGTGCGGTACGGAATTTGCATCTTGGGTCGATCGTCATAACATAGAATGTGAGCACCATTAGAAGCTGTTGCCTTAGGACCGGAAGATCCAGGAGGCTCTTTCGTCACATTCTTTCATCGAACTCAGGTGTAAAATGGGTATCTGCCCGTTAATAGCGTTGTCATTTTATTGGGTTGATATAATTGGAAGGACGAGTTTTCTGGCCATAATTTTGAAGACTTTGTTGGATTTTCCAAGTTAGTCAGAATGATGACTATTCTTTCTTAAGGCTCTTTATTCACATTCTCTCACCGTACTCAAGAGTAAAATGAGTATCTAGCCGTTAACAGCGTTGTCTCTGTCGGAAAAAAACTGTATTATCGCTGAACAAGCGTCATGTCTCGTTCTACATGTTACGTGTAGCTGTTTGTCAGGGACCCTTTTTAATGAACACATTCAGTGGATATCGCGCTATATAAAAGCTTACGTTTGTTGTTTTTCTTACCTTTTTTTTTTGTATTTTATTTTATTATTATTTATTTATTTTTTTTTTTTTTTTTGGGGGGGGGGGTATTTTTTATTTATTTTTTAATTTGCTATTCGTTGTTGTTCATAATTTATTTTCTTATTTCGGGGGGAGGTGTGTGTGTGTGTGTGGGGGGGGGGGTTAATATTTTTGTTTAACCCGTAAAATGTCTAATTCCGATCACTCTGACCGTAAACTAAGTTTTCTCATAATTCACTCCCACCTTTTAAAAAACCATAACATGTTTTATCAGAAAAAGCCAACCCACAGTTCTTTCACGATAACGTTCTGGCGTATTTTCTTATCTTTCCGAGTCATACGTGACTTGGAGGGAATTGTTGTGATGAGTCAGTCTATCATTAAAACAACACATGACTTGACTCTTTAAAAACAAATGACAAATGGCACCAAATTCTGCCATCTTTTATGGAGATTTGAGTCACTGCCAGGATACTCAATTTTTACTGATGGATTGTTCGGTTAAATTCTTAGATAAGAATAAAATAAATAATAAAATGAAATTCCCTTTATTCATCCCATAGGGGAAATTTGTCTCTAGGGTCTATTCCAAGGGAAGACTGGAATAACTCAGGCTTCAGCCGCAGCGCAGAGCCGCAAACTCAGCTAAGGCGAAGTGACTTACTCAAGGACACACAACGTAGCGGGTATCCAAACTCGGTACCCTTCGGGTACGAGGCAAAGACCATACCGTTGAACCACGCTGTCCCATACTTAATATACTAAATATCATACCCACCGCCTCAAAACTGCAATATATCGGAATGATCTAGATAAATAATTGAAAAATAAAATTCCTTATATTCCTCATAGGGGAAATGTCTTTAGGGTCTTTTCCAAGGGAAGACTCGAATAACACAGGCGTCAGCCGCAATTTAGCGCCGCAAACTGAGCTAAGGCGAGATGACTTGCTCAACGATACAGCACAAACGATCAGGAATAGAAATTGTAATCTGTATGAAGCTGAAGAAATAAAACTCACTCTTTCCAATGATGACATTGATTTTGTCTGTTAATGTGGTCTTATATTATGACACTCATCTATGGGCACGATGATCCAGGGCTCGAGTCCTGCTCTGAGCGGCGAGTAGTTGAGTCATTGACAAGGATTTTTTATTCACATCCTCACACCGTACTCTCTTTCAGGAAAAAATGTAATATCACTTAACAGGGGTCTCTTGTTGTGTTGCTGTTGGCTTGGAAGTCATTGTAAAGCGTTTTGAGCACGTTTAATATAAGTAGATTTTAAGCGTTGCATTCATCTAAACATGATACCGTTTTGAGGCAATGGGTTACAATTGTTACCCGTTGCTGTTGGCTTTGGACCCCTTGTATAAAAATTTAAGAATATCTAGTGGATTTGGCGCTATTTTAAAGCTCACTTTTTTGTAATGCGTGATATTATTGTAACTTGTCTCCTTTAACGGATTGAGAAATGTATGCTTCAGTTCTCTTTGCGAAGTCCCAGGTTTGAGAGTTTGTGCGGAGACGAGGATCATTTTAATCGATTGATATTTGAAGGACACGTTTTCTGGCCAAAATGGTTAAAATGTGTTTTTATTCAGACTACAGCAGTATGGGGGTTATCGATTAACAAGTTATAGTTGCTGATTGGGGCGGCCACGACTGACTGAAGCTTGCTGGTGAGTATGACGACTATGATGGTGATGATAGTGGTGGTGGTGATGATGAAGATGATTGTAATGAGGATGATGATGATGATGGTGATGATCATGATGATGATGATCATGATGATGATGATGATGATGATGATGAGGTTGATGATAATGATGATGATGATGATGTTGATGATGATGATGGGGTTGAGGATGACAATGATAATGATGGTGATGATGATGATGGTGATGGTAATGATGGTGATGATGATGATGATGATGATCATCATCATCATCATCATCATCATCATCATCATCATGATTGTGATGATAATACCAAAGAATGATGTTGATGATAGTGATTATGATGATGATGATGATGAAGATAATGACGACGATCGAGCTGATTATCAGTTAGCTATAGTATGCGATGATCGGCTAAGAGTCATCCATTGCTAATGGTAGCCAGAATAGGAACAGATTACATTTCCAATGAAAACCTCGACCACAGGCGGGTGGTGTTTGTTGCTTTAGGGCACTTAGCGTTGGCTTTTACTATTAGTACCGTTGGCTGAGAGTGGGTTGACTATACTATTTTGGTGGTTGTTATAATAGTACTAGTAATAGGGGGTGGAGGAGGAGGAAGACGGAAAGGGGGGGGGGGGAGGGGGCTAAATACCCATTAATGGACGATACATTTGTGTGGCTTTTTCAGGTGATCGGAAATCGTTCGAAGCAGAGTAAATAATAATAATATGTTGTTTTCAAAAACTTAACCTGCTAAAATACGTATACTTATATAGTAGCACAGAATCCACCAAAGAGGAATACACTCAAATGTTTACATTATACATTCAAAATAACAAATATAATAATACATAATAGAGAGATGATTTACAAGGAAAAAAATGTCATCTCCCAAAACAATAACAATGCATTTGACGTGTACGGGCAAGTCAAGATTCTTAAAAGGATAAATGGCAGGGGAAAGGGGAGGGGGAGCGATTGATAGTCTTATAGGAAGATCACAAGAATAGTATATTACGTGTGTGCATGTGCTTTATTTATATATCTATTCGATATTTATTCTTCTTCTAGGTTCCATGCCTGGTCCAGGCTTCGGATACTGCATGAATTATCTCTCTCCATTCCTCCCTGTCTCTTGCTTTTTCAAACAGCTCTTGGATTGTTAGGTTGGTGAAGCCCTTCAGTTGGTCTATGAGTGTTTTTCTTTGTCTCCCCCGGGCGCGTTTACCAGGTATTTTTCCACAACTTGCCAGGTATTCATTCTTATCTTTCCTTACTATGTGTCCGAAAAAGGATAGTTGTCGATCCACTATTAAGGGCATTAGTTTCCTTTGTTGGTATGTTTGTTTTAGCACTTCTTCGTTCGTTTTGTGTGCGGTATACGATATTCTCTGCATCCTTCTCAAGCACCACATTTCAAAAGCTTCAATGTTCTTTTGTGTTTCTGCATTTGTAGTCCAGCTTTCGCATCCGTATAACAAGATTGGCCACACGTAGCACTTCAAGACTCGGAATCTAATCCCGAACGACATCTGTTTGTTTATCAAAATGTTTCCCAGGTCCATGAAGGCCTGTTTGGCTTGAGTTATTCTTGCTCGTATGTCTCGGTTACATCTTCCATCTGTTGTCACTATTGAACCTAGGTATTTAAAACTTTCTACGTTGGTAAGCTGCTCGCCGTGAATCGTTATATTGCAGGTGTTGTTGTTTTCGGGGTTTTTCTGTATTACCATGCATTCTGTTTTGGTGATATTCACTTCCATTCCCTTGGCTTCACTATCTACTACCACTTTGTCAACAATCTTTTGAAGTTGGATTTCTGATGTTTATTATACGACCCAATATTTATTGTACGTTTATTCAACGTTTTTTTTTTTTTCATTTTCTTCCATGTTTTTACATGTTCATTTTATGTTTCTTCTCCTTCTCCTCCTCCTTCTCCTCCTCCTCCTCCTCCTCCTCCTTCTTCTTCTTCTTCTTCTTCTTCTTCTTCTTCTTCTTCTTCTTCTTCTTCTTCTTCTTCTTCTTCTTCTTCTTCTTCTTCTTCTTCTTCTTCTTCTTCTTCTTCTTCTTCTTCTTCTTCTTCTTCTTCTTCTTCTTCTTCTTATTATTATTATTATTATTATTATTATTATTATTATTATTATTATTATTATCATTATTATTATTATTATTATTATTATTTATTATTATTATTATTATTATTATTATTATTATTATTATTATTATTATTATTATTATTATTATTCCTTGGAGGCCAAAGCTTCAAATTGAAGCTTCAAATGGCCTGTCTGTTGTCTCACGAGCGAGCAGATCTGGTGGTGTACAAAGACGTGCTATTTCACTGAGCAGGACTGTTGCTCTTTCTTTCTTTCTTCTCTTAATTTGCAAACCACCTCTGGTGTATTGTCGCAAATGTAGGTAGGCGTCTTGATACTTTAAAGGCTCCATACACGCACGGTTTTGATAGGCGTCCGAACCACGATCAGGCAAACCGGGGTGAAAACGCAATGTGTGTGGCCAAATACCTGGCCGATAAACCTAGGTACGGTCCATCGTTCGCAAAGCCCGCTTTGCTTAATATTTTTCGAGGCGATCGGCGATCGGGGGCGTGGCAGTATAAAAAATTGGACAATTTTTTTCTGATTTTCGCTGTTTTGACGTCAGATTCATGATCAACGTCGAATTTACAATGGGTTTGATACCAAGAACTATGTTTTTACTCCAAAAATTGATGAAATTAGAAATAAATTTTAATTAATATTGAGGCTATTTGGCCGACAGAACAGGGCCCCTCCTGTTTTGTGATGGATCAAGTGGTATGACTCTCGCTTTCGGATCGGAAGGTTCAGGTTTCGAGACCCGCTCTGAGTGGTGCAGAGTTGAGTCCTTGGAAAATGCTCTTAACTCACATTCTCTCACCGTACTCAGGTGTGAAATGAGTACATGACCGTTCGTTGTCTTTGTTGGGAAAAAAATGTCCCATCGCCTGACAGGCGTCATGTCTTGTCTTTCAAGTTTAATATTGCTGTTGCCTTGGGACCCCTTGTAAAGCGATTTGAGCACGTGGATATTGCGCCAAATAAATGCTGTGTTATTATTTTTTTAAATAATATTTTTATAAATGTTGCGCCAGGAAGAGGTAGATGGCAAAAGTTTCGTTCATACAAAATAAAAAATAGTTTTCATGATTTTCAATGTAATGATATAATAATATGCCAGTTCTTTTTTTTTTTTCTTTTTCCTCCTCACCCGTTGTCGCGACATGACGGTCGACCTTGATACAGACATTTGGGATTGGCAGATGCCAAAAAGCCTTGACTACGTGATGACAGGGGTGGGCATTGTAACCCTGAATTATAATCTACAAACAACGCGCCCCCCCCCCCCCCAACTCCCCCCCCCCCTAAAAAAAAAAGAGCTGTGTGCGTGTGTGGGGTGGCGGTGGTGGTTGGGGCGGGGGGGGGGGGGGGGTGCGAATGCGAGTAGTCCCGAGGAGTACCGTTTAACCTGCCACGGGAACACTGTCGATTTGTTTTATAAATAATAATAATAATAATAATAATAATAATAATAATAATAATAATAATAATAATAATAATAATAATAATAATAATAATAATAATAATAATAATAATAATAATAATAATAATAATAATAATGACGATAAATAACAAATCTTTATTGTCCACACAATGGAACAATTTCCGTGGTCTACGTTGCTTTTAAACTTAAATCGGATTGTAAATGTATGGATGTTATGCGTATTGGAAAAATACTCACGACATCTCCATCGGGGTATAACATATTAACACACAAAACTGCAAACGCGAACGTTCATTGTCTGATTGATATAACTTAGTGATAAGTTAATTATAAAATGCTGTCTAAAAGCAATAACAACGGGTTGACTAACGTCAAATTCATTCCTTCTATTGATGCTCTGTGTTAAATTAAAATACTCACAAAGTCCGCCAGCCAGAAATATCACTCCAGCCCAAAGATCTACATGGAACCTTGAACGTTATAGTCTGATATATTTTAATGAGAACTAATCATAAAAATGGGTGTCTAAAAACAATAACAATGAGATGAGTGACGTCAATTTGGTTCCTTTTATAAATATCCAAGAACTTTACTCACTCCATCCGCTCTCTCCTCCTTCAATACATATGAATCAATTCTCTCATCACTTTTTTTGTGCGGCTATGCATGTGATCTTGTGAAATGACACTCGCCTTTTGATCGGACGGTACTGGATGCGAGTCCCGCTCTGAGTGGCGCATAATTGAGTCCTTGGAAAAGGCTCTTTACTCGCATTCTCTCACCTTGTTCACTATTAAAATGAGTACCTCGCTGTTTACAGCGTCGTCTCTGTCGGGAAACAATTGCAATATCGCTTAACAGTCATGTCTCGTCTAACATGTTTTTATGTTGGCCAAAGACCCTTTTAAAGTGATTTGAGCACCTTTATTGAATATAGCGGTATATATAGCGCAAGTAAATTTTTCTCTCTTTCTCTTTCTTTCCCCCCCCCCCTCTCTCTCTCTCTCTCTCTCTCTCTCTCTCTCTCTCTCTCTCGACATGTTAGATTATTATAGCTATTGCTACATATGATGCGAATATCTTGGACGGTTATTGATGCTATGAGTTTAGGTAAAATGCTCACAACATCCACCAGTCGGAAATAACGCACCGTCACACAAAACTACGAGTAACCTTGAACGTTAAAAGTCTGATTGATATAATTTAGTGAGAACTAATTACCAAAATGACTGCCTTAATACAATAACAAAGAGTGGAATAATGTCAATTTCGTTCCTTCAACAGTCTAATTGATATAATTTAGTGAGAAGTAATCACTATTGTGCGCAAGACGAAAGATAGAATAACGACGTGAAAACAGCGAAAATCCGAAAAAAATTGTCCACTTTTTTACACTGCCACGCCCCCGATCGCCGATCGCCTCAAAAAAATATCTCCCCGTATGTGGGCAAAAACCATCTGCGATAAACGCAGGGATCGGGTCACAGCGATAGGTCATCCGTCCCGCTATCAGCGGATGTCGGCGTCTATGGGGGGCTTTACACTTCAGGATGTATTTGAGTGCTGTACTAGTGAATCAGCCTTTCTCTGTTCCGTGGTGATTAAATTTACAGCAATAGGTGGTAGGTTTGTTTGTTTGTTTGTTTGTTTTTTTAAAAGGGTTTTATGGCCCTTGCACCAGATTTAGGTTATATCAGCGCCAGTAAAAAGGAAGAAAACGGGATAGTAAAAAGTTCTAGAATTACAATTAAAGCACCCAAGAGAAAGTAAGACAAAAGGGGACTGGGAACAAATAGGGATCAGATGTAGATTCCAAGAGCATACCCCAATGTACTTAGTTAGAGATCACCTATAAGTTTCACCCGGACACAAGCACAAAAGTCAACAAAGAGGAATATACTCAAATGCTTACATTATACATTCAAAATAACAACTATAATAATAAATAACAGAGAGATGATTTACAAGGAAAAAAAGATCATCTCCCAAAACAATAACTATGCATTTGACTGTTTCCCTCCCAGGCAGGACGCCGGCCAGGGCCAGGACAAAACCAAGTAATCTCATTCCAAGACAAAGACAGAAAGCATGTTGGAAAACAGATATAAGGGGATAGAAGACACAGTATTAACCCCTCCCCTGTCCACTATGGGAGGTCAGGAACCCAACTCAGAGGTGGTAGGTTTTTCCAAAAGCGGATAAAAGAAGGGAAGAAAAGCTGTTTATGGCTTTGTATGGTTGGAAGAAAGTTCCAAGTCCTGGTGGTGGAAGGGGAAAAGGAATAAAGATGCGCGAACTCTCAAGAGTCATCCATTGTTCGGGAGTATGGAATAGCGAAAAAACATTGAGGATTTCATGTCCTGCTGTTTTTTTATGGTCAGTTGATCAAATGGAATGCTGTTAATCCACTGAGGGCTTTGTTTCCTCCAGAGCCATTCATTAGGCCCATGGAACCGGAGTTTATCCTGGTTTCTATAACGTGAAACGGACACTAGCGATTGCTGCTCTTTTGATAGGACGCAAATCAATCACAAAGTACTTTCCGCCAAATTTACCAGACCCAGTTACACAATCACTGCTGGGTGGACAAGGGGTTAAAAAAAATTTCAGGCTTCACAAGGGATCAATCTACCAACTAAAAGGATCAGGACCCTCATATTTTATGGCGTGGGGTGGGGAGGGGTTTCTATGTTTATTCCGTATCGTTTCCGCCTTATTCTATATTAATGATATGTTTATTTTATATTTATTATATGTAAAAAAAAAAAGAAACATTGATTCGGCCAAAAATTTGTTGGAAAGTTGATAGGAGATACTGTGTGTGTGTGGGGGGGGGGGGAATTAAGGGATAGATGAGCTAAAAAGCGGAGAATTAACGGTTCAGCGAACAATTTCCTAAAGGTTAAATTGGCACAAAACCTGATTTTTGGTTTGCGTGGACAAATCATCTCTCTTCTGCCATTAGCATCGGTGTCCAAATGTGATTCGTTTGAGATGGCTGAAGATATAATGCAAATGATGGTTGTAAGATATATATATATATATATATATATATATATATATATATATATATATATATATATATATATATATATATATATATATTATATATATATATATTCAGGATGATTTTACTTGTCTTAGCTTTTGGGGTCCCGATAGCTCAGTTGGTAGAGCTTGCTTCACTATGAAAGGAACCGAGTTCTATCCCGGCTGGAGTCGATTCTTTAAAAAAGTTTACTAGCCTCCTTCCATCTAACAGTGATTGGGTAGTTGTGTCAGTTAAATCTGGCGGAAAGTACTTTGTTGTGGACTAATGTCCTACCCAAAGGGCAGCAATCAATTGCTATTTTCCGTTTCACGTTATAGAAACCGGGTCAACGCCGGCTACACGGGCCTAACGGACTACATATAAATTCAAATTGTTGATAAATAACACTCAATTGAAATAAAGATCCAAAACAAAGTGTGTATGATCTTTATATTTCACCCCATTACCTGGTCCCTTGTAAAGCGCTTTTGAGCGCGTTTAGTGGATATTGCCCTATTATATAAATGCTCAAATTAGCAAGTCATTCCTCCATCTAGAGTCATCAACTCTCTACACTCAACATGGACATGCAGGTGTAATTAAACAACTGAAAGGTGTTGGGTTACTTGGATCATTTTGGCGTCATCATTTAATTCCGATAAAATGTCATAAAATCGCTCTGTCGTAGTTTAATTATGATAAATGTGACAACAAGAGTTACGAGGATTACCAATCCCTCCAGTGGTGTAATTCTAGAAAGGTTGCAGACCGATTGAATTCATCAAACTTATTACTTTGATGCTATAAATGTGTTAAATAACGCTCCTGTTGGCTTGAGTAAGGTACACGTTGTGACAAATTCATGGGAATCTAACATTTAAAAATATTAGACATAATATCTTGGGGTGAGGATTAACTGGTTCTATACCCACTTTTTGAAAATTTTGAGATATTATATGCGTTACAATCAAGATTTTAAAATGCTTTATCTGACAAAATTTTGTTCAAATCGGAAAATTGACGCACAAACTATGTCTAAAAGAGTGGTTGAAATTTATATATAGTTATTAACAAAAAATTAACTTTAAATCAATATTTTTTTCAATTTGAATAAAAATGAAGATAGAACCAGTTAACCCTCAACCCACGATATTTTGAAAATGACGAATTAATTGGGAACGATAGTGTGATGTCAAAAATACAGGTTCCAATCTCCATTGAAGTGTGATACCATTCACCTGAGGGTTGGATTCATACCTTGTGCAACTAATCTTCTGATTTCAGAGTGAGAGGATCTTATTTTCTATAAAAAAAAATAGTGAGCTTTTATATTGCGCATTATCAACTTAATGTGTTCAAAGCGCTTTACAAATGGTCCTGACCAACAGCAACACATAACACGTAGAATGAGACATGACGCCTGTTAGGCGATATCACAATTTTTTTTTCAGACAGGACAGCGTTGTTAATGGTCAGGTACTTATTTTACACCTGAGTGCGGTGAGAGAATGTGAGTAAAGGCGCTTTTCCAAGGACTTAACTATCCGCCGAGCAAGGCTCGAACTCAGGACCTTCCGATTCGAAAGCCAGTGTCATACCACAAGACCACATAGCCGTCATAATTGCTTGTCGTCCATAACACGCATCCATCTTCGCTCTTTTACTTCCTGTACTAATAAGAATCTGCCTATGCTAAAATAGTTATGCCACCTTTTGATTCAATATAAAACCTATTCATTGTTAGGCATCAGGAGGACTGGATACACACTTCTAAGGAGTTGTGAACCGGAATAGAGGAAGATGTGACGTCATAGCTTCTGTTTTTCATTCCACATTGTTAAACAAAACACCCATAGCTATATTTTAGCCAGAAAATGTCTACTTCAAGTTATGTGACCCATCGTCTCAAAACGGTATTGTCTTTGGATAAACCAGATGTCAAGAAGAGATTCTGAAGTATAAATGATTCGAAATGTGACCCATCCTCTCAAAACGGTAGTGCGTCAAGATGGATAGGTACCAAGTCAGTGGCTATACCGCTGATTCATGCTTCACTTTCCCATCCCCCTCCCCACCCTTTCTGAACGAGTTTAACGCATTTACTTAAATATCGACATCATGTGTTGTCAGTCTCAGTATCAAGTCTGTTTTTTTTTTTATATCTCAATCCAATTGGATCAGTAGTCTGATGTCACGCCGCCCGGCAACGGCGGTCATCTTGGTTCTAAACAAGGAAAATCATTACTTTTTATTCTTCAAGCTGGCTAGAACTTTTCATATGTCTTGTGATCAGAATGTGTAAAAGTCAAAACATGATAAAATTTATGTTTTTTTTCCCCCTCTGGATACGCTTTATGCTCGCCGGAGAAATATTTCATACGGGCGTCCGCCATTGTTCCGATAGTTTAGAGCCAGTGTTACTAAGTTACCATGCGTCATTAGGAAGGAAGTGACGTTACGACTATTGAATCCCATTGATGCAATGTGTTAAGCCAAAGAAAAACTCATAAAATCAGTTACCTGATATAGATAGTATGCGCTTGGCCAAGAAGCTCATAACATTGCCACCCGGAAGTATAACGGACCAACACACAAAACTGTGTGCATCCATGAACGTTTAAGGCCGGGTTAATACAGTTCTGTGAGCATTTCTCACAAACGCGGATGGCAAAAGACAATAACAAAGACCCGAGTGACGTCATCTTCGAGCTATCGATAACGTACCAACATAGAAAACTATGTGTAACATTAAACGTCTGATTAATACAATTTAGTGAGAACTACACCTAAAAATGGCAGGATAAAAATGATAATAAAGAGGTGAATGACATCAATTTTATGCATCTATAGAAGGAGCGAAGTTGACGTCACTCAGCTATTGTTATTCTTTTTAGACTGCCATTTTTATGATTAGCTCTCAATATTTGTATCAATGAGACTATCGACGTTTAAAAGTTACACAGTTTCGTATTTTGGCACGTTATATCAGGCTGGCGAATTGATTATTCCAAAGCTTTTGATTCAGTACAGAACGATACGCTATTCAAAATCTTAGAAAAGATCGGTATAGACAGTAAAGACCTTCGACTTGTGAAAAACTTATATTGGAATCAAACAGCGTGTGTCAAACTGGATAATGAAACATCGGACTTCTTTAACATCGAGAAGGGAGCAAGACAACGTTGCGTCTTATCACCGGACCTTTTTAACATATATAGTGAATTAATATTCAAAGAAATTGAAGATATGAAAGGCGTCGTCGTTGGAGGGCAGAATATGAATAGCATAAGATACGCAGACGATGGTACTCTGATGGCCTACTTTCCAGAACACGTGCAGAAAATTTAGATAAAGTGGTGTGCAAAAGTGAAGAGATGGGCCTGAAACTAAATATTAAGAAAACCGAATGCATGGTGGTCTCAAAGAATGACAACAACGCGACCTTCCACTTGTCAAGCAAAGGAGAGACCATAAAACAAGTAAAGAAATTTAAATATTTAGGCACTATCATCACCCATGACGCACGTGACATAGAGGATATAAAACAAAGAATAGCAATAGCAAAAACGTGTTCCATAAAATGCGACCAGTTGTGTCAAACAACAACCTAAACTTGAAGACCAGAATGAAAGTAGTAGAAACATATGGTATAAGTACCCTTTTATACGGTTGTGAAACGTGGACGCTTGGCAAAGAATGTACGAGGAGGTTAAAGGCATTTGAGATGTGGGTGTATAGAAGAATGTTGAGGGTATCATGGACAGACAGGTGTACGAACGAGGAAGTGTTGGAGAAGGTGAGAAAGGGAAGAATACTGATCGATACCATCAGAAAGAGGCAGTTACGCTTTCTAGGACATGTGTGGAGAAGAGATGGAATAGAAAAGTGGGTAACATCTGGGATGATCGAAGGAAAGAGAGCTAGAGGAAGACAAAGAATGACTTATCTAAATAACCTAAGAATGGCCAAATGTGACTTAAAAAGCAACACAGATTTCATGCGCACCGTAGAGGATCGTGATTCGTGGAGACAGCTGACCGGCAACGTGCTCAAGAGCACAAGCCACGATGGATGATGATCAGGCTGGCGGATGTTGTGATTATTTTACCTGAATGCATAGCATCAATAGGCTCTTTTCTAAACTCGAAGAAGCAGCTTTAGCAAATAGACTTATTAAATAGTGTCATCGATCATGAAAGGGACAAACAGTGGGAAGACATGTTTATTCATTCCAGAAATAGGAGGCTTACGTTTCAAGGGTTATTCTGAAATCCTAAGTTTGGGGTCTGAAACCGTGTACACACATTGCACAATATATCTTATTTCATAGGGAGAAAGAGAGAGAAAGAGAAAGAGAGAGAGAGAGAGAGAGAGAGAGAGAGAGAGAGAGAGAGAGAGACAGAGAGAGAGAGAGAGAAAGAGAGAGAGAGAGAGAGATTGAAAGGCTGAGAAGGATAGAGAAATAGAGAGAGGGAAGATAGATAGATAGATAGATAGATAGATAGATAGATAGATAGATAGATAGATAGATAGATAGATAAATAGAGATAGAAAGAGAGAGAGAGAGAGAGAGAGAGAGAGAGAGAGAGAGAGAGAGAGCGTGTGTGTTTGTGTGTATGTATGTGTATGTGTTAGAGAGAGAGAGAGAGAGAGAGAGAAAGAGAGAGAGAGATAGGGGGAGGGCATTGGGAGTGAGCTTGAAAGTGAGCATAATCATTTATCTTATTTATTAATTCATTGCTTCATTTGCCTCTATTGGTGAATGCATTGCCTACCAAATTCCGTCCCTTGGTAGGTGGATAAAGAATTGGATTCAATAGTCTGATGTCACGTCGCCCAGCAACGACGGCCATCTTGGTTCTAAACTAAGAAAATCGGTACTGTTTATTCTTCATGCTGGCTAGAACTTTTCAAATGTCATGTGATCAGAATATATAAAAGTCAAAACATGATCATATTTATAATGTTTTTCTCCTCTGGATACACTTTTATGCGCGTCGGAGAAATATTTCATAAGGGCGTCCGCCATGGTTCCGATAGTTTAGAGCCAGTTAATAAGTTACCATGCGTCATTACGAGGGAAGTGACGTCATGACTGTTGAAGCGTATTATGACAAACACGTTTCTACAATGGACTAATATGGATCGAAGTTGACATCACTCAGGTCTTTGTTATTGCTTTTTGCCATCCACGTTTATGAATTATTCTCACTAAACAGTATTAACCATACTATAAACCTTGTTTTCACATCTTGACATGATAAATATGAAGGACTAACAAATCATGGAGTAAGAAATTTCCATCGACCAAAAAAATGAAGTCTTAAACAAACAAACGAGTGGTCGATTTTCAAAACCACTAAATCACACAGAGATGCAGGAGAGAGAGGAGAGAGAGAGAGAGAGAGAGAGAGAGAGAGAGAGAGAGAGAGAGACTTCTCGAAGTCCCTTGTTTCAGAGTCTTTGCCAAGATGGCAGCCATTTAAATAGATCGATATTTAATTTGAAGGACGAGTCTTCTGGCAAAATTTTCCAGGGTATGGCAGTAACTGGTTAAACAATCTATTGATGCTATGAACTCAGTTAAAAAAACTCATAACATCCGACAGCCGGATGTACAAAACAACGTATAACCTTAAACGTTTATAGTCTGGTTAATAAATTTAGTAAAAACTACTCATAAAACTGGCTGGCTAAAACATTAACAAAGAGCTGAGTGACGTCAATTTCGTTCTATCTATTGGACTCCACAGAATCATCAGGGGAAAGGTAAAGTTTCATGGCACAGGGTATTATTCAACGAGGCAAACAAGACAAGTATTATTGTATCGTTAAGTCACTAAATAAAGGAGAAAAAGGACAGGGTTTTTTTCCGCATGGCGAAAAGTGACTAACAGCTTTTGAAAATGGCTCCTTATTATATTTCCTTTTTCTTTGAGATATTCTTAATTTATTCCTTTCATGTCCTAATTTATAAGTGAGAGTGAGTGTGTGTGTGTGTGAGAGAGAGAGAGAGAGAGAGAGAAAGAGAGAGAGAGAGAGAAAGAGAGAGAGAGAGAGAAAGAGAGAGAGAGAGAGAGAAAAAAAAGAGAGAGAGAGAGAAAAAAAAGAGAGAGAGAGAGAGAGAGAGTAGACAGGCAGAAAGAGAGAAAGATGAAGAGAGAGATAGAGAGAGACCGAGAGAGCTAGAGGGAGAGAGAGGGGGAAAGGGAGAGAGAGAGAGAGAGAGAGAGAGAGAGAGAGAGAGAGAGAGAGAGCGAGGGATGGGGGGGGGGGGGGGGGCGAGAGAGGAAAGAGCAAGACGCGAAATAAATATTAAAACGTTATTTTCAACAGCAACGGTCGTTTAAATGACGGATCAACAACGCTTAGGCAAACAAGCTTATGACATTTGGCTGAAAAAAACACAAACACACACAAAAATATAACTGTTATGTTTGTTTTTTTTCTGTCCAAGGATAATATTGACGAATTTGAAATAGCAAATAAACCGAAATATAACTCATTTATTCGACACATCAAAATAGCGTTTTAATAGTCCCTTATTTCTTCCTCCGCTGCCATCTGTCAGTTCTGTCATGTAACGCCAAAACGCTTTTTATTTTCATTTCGGCCGTAAATATTTGACTTCATCAATATCGCTTGATTAAGATGCTTGTCAAAATAATCAAAAAGTCTTAAACATGAGACTGAAAAATGCCCTTTAAAAAAGTAGATCAAAATTAAAGACTTGTGATAATGTCGAGGCCATCTATTCTTTATCTGGGTGTCACGGTAGCTGAGTTGATAGAGCATTCATTTCACATGCAAAATGATCGCGATCGATTATTCGGGGTGAATTCTATGTTTTGTTTTTTTTTTGTTCTTACTGATTTGACCACTCAGCACTGGTTGGGAAGCTTCATCTATTTGATCTGGCGAAAGTAATTTGCGAAAGACCAACGTCCTATCCAAATAGTGGCTAGAAATTTCTATTGTCCGTTTAATGTTTTATATTATAAACCAGGATAAAC
This sequence comes from Berghia stephanieae, assembly GCF_034508935.2. Lineage (NCBI taxonomy): Eukaryota > Metazoa > Mollusca > Gastropoda > Nudibranchia > Aeolidiidae > Berghia > Berghia stephanieae. The sequence goes on along the minus strand of NC_088361.1, from coordinate 90,769,969 downwards.
TCCCACTCCATGGGCTCTATAGCTCTGAAGGACCTCTATTTTTGAAACTATTTTAACCCTCTCCTTACCAGCCATTTTCAAGATTTTCCACAAAACTTCACACCCAACTAACACAAAAATAGATTGTATCACTCGGACATAATAGCAGTAACATTTTCATGCTCATTCATTGTCTTTAAATTTTGTGATGTACAAAAGAAAGTTGAATAAGAAAACTGTTGATTGTATCGTTACGAATGTGACGATTTTCCTGTTTGGTAAGGAGAGGGTTAACAGAAGAGTCGAGGTTTTTCTGGCTAAAATAAAAAATGAAGTTATGTCGGAATATGGCAGAGTGTTATTAACACGCACAATTCTAAACGCGATACTGATCCAAATATGATTCCAAGACAGGCGATAATGATAGTAAATTGTCTCATTTTGTGTTTTCCATGAACGAGATGGAATAATTGCCTTCCCTCCAGATAATATTATAATGTCTCGGCTTGGATCTTTTATAAATGGTAATTTTCTAAATAAAAATAATGACACGACACGCTGATATTGCAAATTACAAAAAAAAATTAGTTAAATGAAAATATAGGAGGATAAATAAACACACAGGTGTTGTGGGTGTTCTTGTTTAATTTTCTTGTTTCTAAATAATTTCGTAAATGATATTATTTCACCCACTCCCCAGAAATAGTACCGGTATATATATACTTGATATCAAGTTTACAAAAATAATTTATGACGCCAGCCTATTGATTGTCAAATTTCAGTAATATTAGCCGCAAGCTCGTCCGGAACTCGTCCGGAACTCCAAATAACGAGAGTGTAAGAATCGTTTGTTTTTGTTTGTTGTTTTTAAGGGTTTTACGGCGCTTGCAACACATTTAGGTTATATCAGCGCCAGTAGAAAGGAAGAAAATGGGATAGTAAAAAGTTCTAGAATTACAGTTAAAGCACCCAAGAGAAAGTAAGGCAAAGAGGAACTGGGAACAAATAGGGATCAGATGTAGATTCCAAGAGCATTCCACCAATGTACTTAATTTGAGATCACCTAAAAGTCCCATCCAGACACAAGCTCAAAATCCAACAACGAGGAATACACTCAAATGCCCACAATATACATTCAAAATAAATATAATAATACATAACAGAGAGATGATTTACAAGGAAAAAAATATAATCTCCCAAAATAATAACTATGCATTTAACTGTTTGCCTCCCAGCCAGGACTCCGGCCAGAAAGAACAAAACCAAGACAAAGACAGAGAGCATTTTGGAAAATAGATATAAGGGGATAGAAGACACAGTATGTACCTCCCTGCCCACTTTGGGAGGTCAGAAACCCCACCCAGTGTAAGAATCGTATATTATGCATTATATAGATAGAAAGAAGTTGACGTCAATCAAGTCTTTGTTATTGTTTTTTGCCATCAACGTTTATGAGTACTTCTCAATAAACTGTATGAAGCAGACTATAAATGTTCATGGTTACACATAGTTTTGTGTGTTTTCCGTTATACTTCCGGATGGCAATGTTGTCAGCTTCTTAGCCAAGCGCATACTATCTATAAAGCACCTTTCTTGTAAACGTTGGTTACGATAGCATAATAATGCAGCGACTAAGATGCTCAAAATTGAATTTATAACCATATTATCATTTAGTTTATGGGGCGAAGTGGCTGAGTGGTTAAGGCATTGCACTGTGACCCGGAACTTCCCGAGTTCAGACCCGCTTCAGGCATTTTCGGTTTTTTCCTTTGTCAAGAATATTAAACCCCAATTTGCTCACTGGGTGATTCCTGTTGGCATCAGACATAGTGTTTGATGAATTATCTATAATATTCCTTCGGGGAATGCTAAGCGACGATATCTTATTATGATGTCGTTTCGGAAGGGCATCATTTTTAAAAGAAAAAATTAGTTTAGATGTTATATTGGACCCATAGAAAGAGTTTCCAAAAAAACCCTATTATTTGTAATGTAATGATTAATTTATTGTTGTGTAATAATTAATTTATACAACGCGGGAATACACAAATTGCTACGCGGCGCTACACATACAAAGACAAAAGGTAACACAAAACGCAAATACTATTGCTAATCAAAACCCTGGCTGAATAAAAAGACTGTTTTCTAAAGCTTTCTAAAATTACTGAGTCCGGGAGCATCTTTGATTTTTTCATCTAATTCTGTTCTAAATTTTTGGGGGCTCCGACAGAGAAAGATTCTTTGATTATTTAAAAAAAAAATTTAATTTTGTTTGTTTGTTTGCTATATTTTGAACATTAATCAGTAATTCAATTTTGTTTCAGAATGGTTTAGCAGGTGTATACAATACGGCAGATAAATGGTGACATCATACCCGCTATTCTTCCGGTTCCAAACTCCTTGGAAGTGTGTATGTAACCTTTCCTTCGGAGAACTAATAATTAAGAGGTTTCATGTTGAATCATATTATGATGCATTAACTATTTTACTAGCCGGATGCATAGGCAGATCCTTAGGATTACGGGACATAAAAGAGCGAGGATGGATGATCTTATTGACGACTAGGCTTTACTCAGACTAGAAAATAAGATGCTATTACTCTGGCCCCAGAAGATCCATTTCTCAAGGTATGTATCCAGTCCTCCGGAAGAGTGTTTTTACACTTCCAATGAGATTGGAACCAGATTTTTGACATCACAATTCTGCTCCCTATTGAAGGACGCCTGAGATATAAGATGGCGCTCCATCATTTGAATTTGTATTTAAGTTTAATTGGAAATCACTGAGACACCTCAACCGATTTCTGTTTAATTGCAGGTCTTATAACCAAACTCAGTTATGGGCTTGTTTAAACATTGTTGCAATGGACAATATTTTGCGTTAGTATTAGAGTATTTCTATTACAACAATGAGCGCATAACAACTTGGGTTGTCAGACCGGCAAATATGTACACGTGGATCTAGCATAATATAAGTTTGAAGGGGTTGATCTAAATTTAGTAAGAAGCGAGGAACTCATTCTTTTATTTATTTTGCAATTTTGACCAACGAAGTTTTCAGAATATAAAAATCTTGCGAACATGTCCATTTTCACAATTAAAGTTTGAAAAAGTACTTAATGCATGTTGTGCCTATCTAATTAAAAGAGACCCTAAAATGCATGAATCTTGTTATTCTCTTAAAACACAATGCGATGTCATTAATCTTAATTAACGTTGTTGTTGTGACGCAATTATTTAAAACCTCTAATGTGTTTCATGATTTAATGACACGACAAAAGCAATTTCAATGACGTCATGTTAAATTTGTTTTGTTTTTGTAATTTTTTTTACTCTCTCTCTCTCTCTCTCTCTCTCTCTCTCTCTCTCTCTCTCTCTCTCTCTCTCTCTCTCTCTCTCTCTCTTTGTCAACAGGCAGGGATCGTTGCAAATGGAAAAGAACAAACATTATGTGTCAAACCTGACTTATACGATAATGGAGTATCTTTATAATATTTATCTTACAAAATGAAATATGGTTATACATCATTTTAATTGAAACCACTGGTTTAAAAAATGAGCTTTTTTATAAAGCGCAACATCCACTAAACGTCCTCAAAGGGCCCCATGTACAACAGCAACACGTAACATGTAGAACGAGACTTATAGGCGATTTTATATTTTTTCCGACGATGACAACGCTGTTAACGGCCAGGTACTCATTTTACGGTGAGAGAATGTCAGTAAAGAGCCTTTTCCAAGGACTCAACTACGCCCCGAACGAGGCTCGAACCCAGTACTTTCCGATCCGAAAGTGAATGTCCACAGGACCACATAGTCGCACAAATTCAGTTAGGATTATCACAATGATGTGTCTGTCATATTATTGAGTGAATGCATTTGCTACCTAATTCAGTTCCTTGATTAGTGTCAAAAAATAATAATTCCATACTAAGCATGGCAAAATAAGCGACTTTTGTCTAAACGCCGTGGCTCGTGCAAATGAGTTAATTAAATTAAATTCCCTTTATTCATCCCAATGGGGAAATTTCTCTTTAGGGTCTATTCCAAGGAAAGACTGGAATAACCCAGGCGTCAGCCGCAGTGCAGCGCCGCAAATTGAGCTAGGGCGAGGTGACTTGCTCAAGGCCACACAACGCAGCGTCGAGTGATCGAACTCGGTACCTTCCGGGTACGAAGCAAAGACCGTACCGCTGAGCCACGCTGCCCCCTGCTGTGATTTGTGATTTTCATACACCCGTAAAGAAGCCATCAAGTTTAGAGTAAATGTTGTTTACAACTAAGCTGTCCTTATCAAAGTATTGACTGTGTTGGATAAAACCAAGGGACACCGGTGACAAAAGAACTCCCAAAAAAAAACTGACGTCACTAAGCTTTTTGATAATATTGTCTTTAGCCAGACATTTGTTTGGGGTAGTTCTCGATAAATTGTATATGTATCAGACTATAAACGTTTAAAGTTTAAGGTCACACATAGTTCTGTGCGTTGGTAAGTTATTTCTGGCTGGTGAGTTGTTATGAGTTTTTTTTTTTTTTTTAACTAAACGCAATGTATCAATACCAAACACACTCTGATACAAAATATTTGTGAATTTAATCTTCTTTTTATTTTTTACTTTGCATTTCTTTTCTTTTAAATTTTTTTCTTGCCTGTTATCCTTCGTGTGAATTTCCTGTATTACATAGTGTCGCATTGGATAGTTCCATAATGAAATATAGCAAGAGAAATTTTGGCCAACTGGAATTTTTTAAAATAAGTTTTTGTAAACTTTGAAAACTATACGCTGGGAAGGAATGCCCGGAAAAATGGCTTGAATGGTTTGAATATCTTTATAGCGCAATATCCAGTAATCGGTCTCAACTAGCCAACAGAAAAAATAATTTAACAAGTAGAACGAAACATGGCGCCTGCAAAGCGATATTAATTGGGGGTTTTTTTATCGACTATAACAACGCGAGGTACCCATTCTACTTCTGAGTACGGTGGGAGAATGTGATTAAAGAGTTTTTCCAAAGACCCGACTTTCCCCGCTTAGATCCGAACTCAAACTCCGAGAGTAGTGCGAACATTGGTTACTTGGCTTGGTGTGTATAGAATTATATATTATATATATATATATATATATATATATATATATATATATATATATATATATATATATATATATATTGGTTCCAGATTGAAATCCTCTCTTATCTAGATTTTACTCATCATCATCCAGGGGCTATAAAGGTTGTGACGTAAATCTACTTATCAATGCCTATTCTACCACGTCACACAACAGGCCGGATAATTAAAGGATTTTGTCACATATAGCCAAAATGCAATTTCCTTAATTTTGCAAGAAAAATGTTATTCTATGACGTATGATAATTCAATTTAGATTACACTTTTTTTTTTTTTTTTTACAAAGTTAACGAAAGGTCTGGAACCTGATGTTTTGAAGGATTAAGTTTGAGACTTGATAAGACACAAGGGGTTAACATATTATAACCATTATATTTTAGTTTTATATTTAGTTTCCTGGCCAAAAATAAATAAAATGCGTTTTGATAGAGGTTGAAAAGATTGCCAGGTTTTCCCGCCTAACAGGAGTGTGATTATCTAGACAACAATGGCGTCCGTATGGAGACGAAAATCAATTCATTAATCTCTCTTCCCAAGCCTTAGACAAAGCAGTTAATGATCTGCTCTCTCGTATCCTGAAAAAAAAAACAGAACACGTATTTAAAATTTTGGCCAGAAAACTTTTCCTTCAAATATCTATCAATTAAAATTATCCTTATCTTTCAAAAAAATCTTTTAAATAAACCCCAAAAAAACCTCTCAAATCTGATATTTCAATAAAGTCACAAGTTTGACAGTTTTTGACAAGAGGAGGGTCATTTTAGACGACTGATATTCGGAAGACGAGATTTTTGGCTAAAATTTAATATACCTGTTGTTTTTGTTGTTTTTTTTTTTTTTTTTTTTTTTTTTTTTTTTTTTTTTTTTTTTTTTTTTTTTTTTTCTCAGAGTAGAGAAGTGATGGTATTACAGATTGTACATGAGCACACATTATGCCGTGTTAACCAGTTGACTGCCGCACTCAGAAAAAAAAAGACATATATTTAGAAATTTGGCCAGAAAAATCGTCCTTCAAATATCGATCGATTTAAATGACCCTCGTCTTGGCAAAATCTCTCAAACCTGGGACTTCAAGGAAATGTTGTCACCTACAATGAAGTCAAAGTTTTGAGAGGTTTTGAGAAGATGAGGGGTCGAGTTCGTTTTCTGGCCAATTTTCGTAAAATGTTATTTTTATATTTGTGTCATCAAACAATGATGACAATTTATAAATGTATCGTTTTCTTAGGAATATATATATATATATATATATATATATATATATATATATATATATATATATATATATATATATATATATATATATAAAGTTGATTCCTAAGGAAACAATACATTTATATTGAGATCATCGTTTGATCACTGGGTTTTAAATCATGATAGAGTGTATCTTTTCATAGTTCAGAAATTCTAGTTTCATTTGATGCTTATTTCATTATCCTAGTTTGAAGGTAGCCAGATATATCCTCAAAATAAAATTCGGTCGACAAAAACAGACTTTGCAATATTTGAGGATTCATTAAATTAAAGGTTCAACAATTAATTGGTATGAAGATTAACACGGACATCTTTATGACCAATCAATAATGACTTTGTAAAATAATACCGTACATGAACACGCATACACACACAACACACACACTTAATCACAGGCATATCAAAATTGATGCTATTAACCTGAAACAAGGTTTTGAATTAACAAGTTTCTTCTTGATACTTGGTATGGGCGCCATTTGCATTAGGCGATGCTCGGACCCTCCTACATTTGGAATTCCTTAGGTTCTCTGCGTCATCTTCGTCCAGTTCTTCCAAAATTGTCAAAAATCTTCTAAACAGAACATTCGAATTGATGGCAAGTTACGTGTTTTAAATTCCCTCATCCATGCGGTTCATATCAGGGCTGACCGGGAAATAGGGGGGGGGGGGGGGACAATGTTGTAATGTGGCTCTCAAAAATGGTCTGATTGCCTTGGCTCAATGGATTGGCTTATTGCCATGTATCAAACAATGTACAAACAATGTCACCATCACAAAATAGTGGACCAACGTGCTCTTCTATTAGTTAATCGATGTAGTCATCTGACAATCTACCGTTGATTCTCAAAAGAGACGTTTGTGCCCTGCGAGGATTCCACACCAAAGCATTTCCATTCCATAATATCCCCTGTTGAAAACTGCCTGGCCCTTGTGATTTTGGTACCTCTCCACTACGCGTCTGTAACATCTCAACCAATTTTAAATGATTACGAGTCCATCCAACATGTTTCTGTGCTCATCGAAATCTTGTTGTCATAATATGCACTTCAGTTTATTAACTCTCTCCCAGCCAGCCTTTTTCAGGATTTTCCCCAAAACTTCACACCCAGCTACCACAAAAATAGATTTTCTATCACTCAAACACAATAGCAGTAAGTTCTTGTGATAAATAATTTCTTTAGCAAAACAAGCTCTACAACATACTGTTAATTTTCTTTAAATTCTATGTTGTACAAAAGAAATTTGAATAAGAAAATTGTTGGTTGTATCGTAACGTATCGAATGGGACGATTTACTTATAGTTGGTAAGGAGAGGGTTAAAGGCTGTTGGTAGATTGATATGATTTAAGGCCGATTAGTTTAATCAGCGAAACACTGACTGTTTACTAACGCCCATTTTCTTCATCTGTTGTTTATTTTAAGGGATTTCTCTCATGCATCCCAACGATCTGGAGCTTGGAATGTTGTTAGATTATTATTTCACAGAACCAGATCTAGATCTAAATCAGCAACCGTATTGCAAACAAGAAGTGTATAATGCAGTGAAATCAAATTCATTAGTCGGGCTAAACAAAACGACCATAGGTTTTTTTTCCATAAAAGAAAATGTTTTTAAAATAAAAATAAAAACTGTTAATTTGGGATTGTCGGTTTTATACACACACACACATATATATATATATATATATATATATATATATATATATATATATATATATATATATATATATATATATTATAGGCAAGTTACCGTATTTTTTCTATTCCAGACATTATAAAAATCTAATGAAGCGACAATCAGCATATATAAAAATCAGTGCGTAATCTGAAAAATTCAATGCAGAAAACATTGCATCAATTGCCTCTATCACTTCAATTGGCCGATTATTAGTCGTGGATAACAAATGGCCATTAATGAGCAAGCATTTACGTGCGCTGTCTTCGGTAAGGTTACACAAAAGTCACAGAAAAATTTCAGTCGAGCCTTTGGCACGGGTCACCAGGTAAGGCACATCTCTGATATTTGGTGCCAGATATTAAGTATTGTGTTCATTGCTTGATTATTGTGACTTCATCTTGCCAACACTCTAATTTGGCAGCAAGAAAAGACGAGATGGCGCCAAAGTCGAAGTCAAATATACACAAGCCGTAGTGTTTATTCAGCAAAGGTAACCAGATAAGATCTGCATATTAACGCCACATTATAAACCATATTGGTGTGAAATGTGTTAAATCCAAATTGGCCACAATATTACCGAAAAAAAAGTTTTCATAACAACAAATTGAACCTTTATTGAATTTTTCATTTTCTTCAGTATACAATTGCCTGGAACATCACATGCGCAATATATTTAAAATAGAAGAAACGAGAATGTGTGATTGTGGTGAAGGAGAGGAAGACTCTCATCATAATCGTACTCCATATCTGCCCAAAGAATGCAACAAAAAGAGAAGACTTTCACCTGGTACTACACCAACCAAGCAACCAACAAATCAATTAAGGCCCTTCCGCTGAATAGTTCACAGACTGTTCCTCCTGGGGCCTTGATTATTGTTCAGGTGACAATTTCCATTCACATCGTTCTTTTGAACATTGTCGGATTGTTTCAAGATCTTGAATTGATTTTAACTGTTGGCCAACATGTCTGAGGTCACGTCTTCGTGTTGTAACTATTGATGTTCTTCATCGACCTCTCTGACAGAGCTTGGGAAGACGACAGCGTGTTTCTCCTCAAAAAATAGACATTGAAACACGAAGACAATATGAGAGATGAGGGGGGAACGAAGAAGAAGAAGAAGAAGAAGAAGAAGAAGAAGAAGAAGAAGAAGAAGAAGAAGAAGAAGAAGAAGAAGAAGAAGAAGAAGAAGAAAAAGAAGAAGAAGAAGAAGAAGAAGAAGAAGAAGAAGAAGAAGAAGGAGAAGAAGAAGAAGAAGAAGAAGAAGAAGAAGAGCTCTTCGTTGTTCGTCAACAATGTTACAACTAATCTTACTCTTCTATTGATATACACCACATATTAACTGTATGACATGCACTGTGGTAATATGTCTGAAATCTCACCAGTGCGATGAGGGCTCATTAAGACTAAAGTAGGATATTTGTGCATCGCGTCCTATCAGGTCTGTTGCAGTTGAAATGGAGCCCATAGTTTTGTATATTTTCTTAACATTTTGTGTCAATTTCTCTTTAAAAGTGAGATGTAAATAACCGCTGACGAAAAATGAAAGAAAATGAATAAAAATGCATAGCGAATTATATATATATATATATATATATATATATATATATATATATATATATATATATATATATATATATACATACATATATATATATATATATATATATATATATATATATATATATATATATATATATATATAAAGTTTTTTGTTGATATTCTAAAAGATAGCAATGGAAATTCCAAAGTGGCAAACCTGTAGTTTTAACATAAAGCATGAAGAAAGGCCTATCGGTCTCATGCATATAGAATCTGTAGTCATGATTATAAATATTAGCAATAATAAAACGTGGAGATTGGTATGACAGGTATACAATATCATTCTAATCAATTTAAAGAAGTAAACAATCCAACATTTCCACTCTGCGGCAAAACATTTATTTCATTTTGGCCAGGAAAATTCAACTTCTAAAATCTGTCAATTAAAATGACTGTCAACGTTCTAAAACACTCAAAGCTGAGACTCCTGCGAATTTCTTTAAAGACTCAGGTCTGACAGATTTTTACATTTTGACGGTCCTTTTACTAGATCGATATCTGAAACAAACAGATATCTGGCCAGAATGTTATAAAATGTGTTTTGTTGACATTTTCAGAAATAAGCATGGGTTTCAAGATAAGAATTATTCCCGATGTGATTCCGTTATCGTTATGTGTAATGTAACTCGAGATTTAAGATTTTATTTCTCTGGCTCAAGATGGCGATGAGATCTATTTTTAGAAACTCGCCTATCAGCGTGTTCTGAAGGATTACCTATCGCTATTTTTTATAACAAGGATAATAAGTGCGAGATGAATTAAATTTTATACATACACATTATCAACAGAATGAGTGTTTATATGCTATGCCACATACGACACATTGTGATCATACTTAATTCTCTCCTTACCAGCCAGTTTCAGGATTTTCCTCAAAACTTCACACCCAACTAACACGAAAATATATTTTTATCACTCAAACACAATGGCAGTAAGTTCTTGCGATACATAATTTCTTTAGCAAAACATGCTCTTCAACGCGCTGTTTTTTTTTCTTTAAATGTTATGATTTACAAGAGGAATTTGAATAAGAAAAATGTTGGTTGTACCGTGACAGTCAGACTAGTTTTCAACGTCCATGAAAAAGGAGTCACTTGGATAGTTGCTGTGCGTTTTGCCAAAAAGCAATCCACCAGCCGGATATAGCGGACCAACACATAAAACTATGCATAATCTTGAACGTTTGTAATCTGATTAATATAATTTAGTGAGACCCACTCATAAAACAGCTGGATAAACACAATAACAAAGAGATGAATGACGTCAATTTCGTTCTATCAATAGACTAAGCCTCCCTTGGGGAGGGTTGTGAGATTGCACCGCAATCATTAGAATTGCTAAAGATAATTGAATTTGAGACAATGGAGCGTCAAGAAGTGTAATTTATCTTGTGTGTGATACTTAGTAACTGGTTCTAAACAATCGGAACAATGGTGGACGCCTTTATGAAATACTTCTCCGACGAGCAAAAAAGTGTATCCAAGATACACACAAAACCTGAGATATGAGATATGCATTTAATAGGATTTAATAGTCTGATGTGACGTCCGCCCAGCAGCTTTGTTCTTTAAAAAATCCTTATTTTTTATTCATCATGGTGGCAAGAACTTTTTCACATATCATGTGATCAGAATGTATAAAGTCAAAACATGGGAACGGGACCGTAGCCATCGTTAACAGATAAATATCGCCTTATAGACAGTATGCGCTTGGCGAAGAAGCTCATAGCATTGCCATCCGGAAGTATAACGGACCAACACACAAAACTGTCTGTATCCATGAACGCTTATAGTCAGGTTAATAAAGTTCAGTGAGCATTACACATAAACGCGGATGGCAAAAAAACAATAACAACCACCTGAATGACGTCATCTTCGAAATATCTATAGGAGGAACTACAAGGACTTATATTTGACGTCTAATGAATGGTCGTTAGAAATGCTCAAGGAAACAAGTGAGCCCATTGGCTAAACTATTGAACACAACTCACGATTTGTTTTCTTTTGTGGCCAAAGACTTCATTGTCCTTTGACGTCATTTTTGGCTATAACTTTTCGACGGCTTCGGTATCAGGCTAAAAGTTTACTCCTGCTCCGACGAGACTCGGTTAGGACAATAACAAAATTATCCCAATCTATAGATAGAACGAAGATGACGTCACTCTGGTCTTTGTTATTGTTTTTGCCATCCGCGTTTGTGAGTTGCTCTCACTAAACTGTAGTAATCAGACTATAAGAGTTCATGGTTACACAGAGTTTGGGTGTTGGTCCGTAATACTTCCGGATGGCAATGTTGTTAACTCCTTGGCCAAGCGCATACTATCTATAGAACAATAACTGGAGGCTAGATAGATGGAAAAGTACAACAGGGATAGGGGATAATAATATTATAGACAATCAATTATGCAGCTATACCGAAATAGAATCTCTTGGCCCAGTGTGTTGTCACCCCACCTTATTGTGCAAAATTTGATATTAACAACGATGAACACGAGTCGAAGTAGTAGCAGCAGCAATGATGATGATGGTGATAATAATAATAATAATAATAATAATAATAATAATAATAATAATAATAATAATAGTAACAATAATAATGATAATGATAATAGTAATAACAATAATAATAATGATAATAATAAGAATAAGAATAATAATAATAATAATAATAATAATAATAATAATAATAATAATAATAACAATGATGATAGTAGTGAGTAGTAGTAGTAGTAGCAGTAGTAGTAGTAGTAGTAGTAGTAGTAGTAGTAGTAGTAGTAGTAGTAGTAGTAGTAGTAGTAGTAGTAGTAGTAGTAGTAGTAGTAGTAATTATAACGTAGATGATAAAAATGATGATGGTGTTGAAGATGATGATGATGATGATGATGATGATGATGATGATGATGATGATGATGATGATGATGAGATGATGACGATGATGATGATGAGATGATGACGATGCTGCTGATGATGATGATAATGATGTTGATAATGATGTAGATGATTATGATGATGATGAGTCTTGTAGCGTAAACATGTGACAGAATTATGAAGATAATGAAGATGAGAATTGGTTAAAGTTAAATCATATTTTGATAAAACAAACCAATAGCAAACTAACTGGTATTGGTTTCCTCAAATATAATCAGATCTTTTATTAATGAATTATGTGTTTTACTGTTTTATTCTCAGCTGTCCCTCTATCAAAAGTTATAAAAATCTGTGTCAACCTCTGAATCAATTTGTCTTAACTGATTATAGATTTTGGACCGTGTTGATGCTATATCGTATTATTCTTTAAGACTTATAAAAAACTGCTCTAAAACAGCTGCCATAAAATTAGAGATTTTACACTGTTAAATATGTAAACAAGTTGCGCACCACAAAGTAAGAGATGAAATCATTGTATTTCCAAAAAATCTCGTGCAGACTCGTGTTTTATTATAGTTCCGGTTGGATAGTGGTTATGATTTCACGTCATTCTTGTTTCCGAATAAAACCAATTCGCTTTCACTGTTATAAACAAACAGCTAATGTAGTTTGCATTAAATTTTGAATTTATGATTTAGTGCACGTTATCGACATCATGTCGAAATAAATGAAGACTGATATGAAATCTCTAGCTTAAAATCACTTGAATTACTGATCCTTCAAGTACCAAGTCTGTACAAGACATCGGTGATCATGGTACGCCATTCATCTCTCTGATCAGATAACCCCCGAAAAATTATATTAGTCTTCTCTTTCTTTGTCACCCAGCTGTTCAAACTATTCAAATATGTTTTTCTTGGTCTAACTTTACTCTTTTTATCTTCTATCTTTCCTTTGAGAGCAAGATGTTCAATACACTTATGTCGATTTACGTGCCCTAAAAATTGCATTTGTCTTTTTCTTACTGTACGAATTCGTAGCCTTTTCGTTTCAGCTTGCTCTAGTCATTCTTCATTAGTTTTCTTCTCTGTCCATAAGATTCTTAACATCCTTCTAAGAAACCACATTTCTGCTGCCTCCAGTTTCTTTCTAATGTCTTCTGTAATTGTCTAACTTTCACAGCCATATAATAATACTGACAATACATAGGCCTTCAAAACCCTATGTTTTGTTGTCATTGAGATATTGTGAGTTTTTGTTAAAATTAGACTATTTTATTAAAACTATCTTTAACTATTGCAATTCTTCATTTTATTTCTGTGCTACATCTGCCATCTTAAGTTATTATGTATCCAAGATATTTAAATGTCTGAACTTGTTTTATCGTTTCTCCTTTGCTTAATTCGTTAGATGTTGGATTTCTTTCTCTCCTTGATACAACCATGCATTCTGTCTTTTCATTCCGTCTTTTTTTTACATTTAGATACTGATTATAATATAGCCAATATTGTCAAATTAACAATGAATGCTGTTTATATAACTTTTAAAAATTGTATCTATGCATTAACAGAGCATTTAAAGGTTTTTAAAACCTATACGCTCTTAAACGATACGATAAGAAATCTCTATTGGTTCGCCTCCCTTTAAAAGGAAGTTTACTTTTATCTATCGATAAGCGATTAAAGAGGACGGCTATGGAATTGGAATTTCACAATCAACCCTGAGAAGATGGTTATCGAATGACAACAGAGACATCACCAGTGTGGAACGGTGTGGTAGGAAAAGGATCCTAGACAACTTTGATATGGATCTCATCCAAGGATATATGGAGCTGGGTAAACGTAAACTTACATCTGACAAAAGAATGAATGGACGTCTGATAATTCGGTCAGAAAAAGGCCCATGGGTTCTGGACAGAGGAGCATTGTTATTCTTGCAGGTGGTGAAGATAGTGGATATTTAGAAGGATGCCATGCCATTTATTCTTCTCTGCATCATCTGGTAGGTAGGGACTATCATTCTGGGGTCAATGCAGAGCTGTTTGAAGACTGGTTAAAGAATCCTTTGCTGCCTTCCTTCGTAGCACCCAGCTGTGTTGTTTTGGACAAAGCCCAGTGGCCCATGATCATTTCAAGGCTCCAAATGTCCGTGGCAACTATAAAAGCTGTCATGATTCCGTGGCTTCAATCAGGCAGCACTACATATTCTGACCGACCATTTATCAAAAGGGCTTAATATACTACTTAGTGAACAGAAACAAACCAGAAACAGCTTTCAAAGGAAACTGTCTAATCAGGGAATGTTGACACAAAGGTGCGCGCCTTCCCGAATATCTCCGTGAGTGCAATCCAATCGAGCTCATTTGGGCCCAAATAAAGGGAAAGATTGAGAGGAGGGACATCAAATTTACTCTCACTGACGAGGCAATAAACAATATAACAAGAGAAAACTCGAAAAAGGCATGCTCCAACCTTCGCAAACTGGAGGAAAATTAGATTCCATTGGAGAGAGTGAAGCCACGAAATCTTTCCGTACTAGTTCCGTTTGACTTTTTCATCAGCCTAGTCACCAGAATGTGGTTGACTGATGCGTCCCGTATTTCTGTGTTGTTGTAGTTCTTGATATTCGTGTGCATATTTGTAGAAACACTGGGTCATAAATTGATGAATTGTACTTTTAACGACTGTCAACATTAAATTTATTTAATCCTCTTTGGCAAGCTATTTCTCAAAATGTTGAAACCAAAATAATGTTGGAAGCGCGTAATGTTCACTTCCATTTGTATTCATCAGTAATGTGTATTGATATTTATAAAATATAGATGTCTGAGGGTTAAGATTGCCGTCTATCTCTTCATATTCAGATACTGTAAATATATCATTTTATGTTCAATTAACCAAACATTCCATTTTAACGAATTCCTTCATAGTTTATAACCGGTATATTCATAATTGTGATACTGTAGAACATCTATGAATTCCGATCCTTACCAGTTATGGATTTCAATAGAGCTGTCATAAGCGAAGTCCTTTCCTATTGTTTTAAAATTAATGAAAAAATACTTTTTGATTAAAGCAAATTGATTCGGAGGTTCAATCAAACTTTTGCATCTGTGCATTGAGGGGCAGCTGAGAAAATTTTAAAAATCACGCGCCAATTATTAAAAATCTAACTATTCGTCCAATCGTTAGTTCCCATTGGTCTTTTAACAAACCCCAGGAAAAATGGTATTGGAAGAGAGTTCTTGCAAAATTAAAAGGACCATTCAATCCAGTGAGGAAAGCGGCAATCAGACAATAAATTAATAAATAAATACAGCAACGGTGAATTAATAATATAAATAACATCAATAAATAAACAAATAAATAAATAAGTAAATAAATATACCTTTTTTATCCATAAGGAAATTGGTTTTTACATTCATTTTTACATAAATAAATGACAAGAATTGATAAATTAACATTATAAAATATTATATTAAAAACAAAAACAACAAAAATAGAGCTTTTAAATAGAGCAATATCGACTAGACGCTCAAGGCGCTTTACAAGGTGTCCCTAGCCAACAGCAACAACAGGTTCGTAGGACAAAACATGGCGCGTGTTAGATGGTATTACAATTTTTACGGACAGACCCAGCGCTGTTAAAGATGAGGTAGTCATTTTACACCTGAGTACGGTGAAAGTATGTGAGTAAAGAGCCTTTTCCAAGGACTCAACTATGTGCCGAGCGAGCCTCGAACCCAGGACCTTCCGATCCGAAAGCGAGTGTCAAACCATTAGACCATATCGCTGCACATAGATTTATAAAGCAATATAGAAAATGAAATAAGAATAGAAGTATCAAATGGAGAAATTAGGGAGCAGGCACTGGTGTATGATAAGGATCTGATCCAAACAAAGCAAGAAAGAAAAATACAAGAAAAAAATCCTAAAAACTCAGTATTGCCGACTAATAGTAATAGCAAAAGTTGTAGTAAGTAATAGTAAAAACATTTATATTAATATATAAAGATATCTGATATATTTTGTATAATAAATAATATATATACTGCCTTCATTTTTAAAACACAGTATGTGCAATGTTAACCGAAAAGCAAATACTGTATTCTTTAAAGAAACGGCAGAATATATATATATATATATATATATATATATATATATATATATATATATATATATATATATATATATATATATATATATATACAAATATATATAATAAACGGACCTAAAAGTCCACCGTGTATTGTGTGTAGACTACACCCAGTACTTTTATCATCTTTTTGAACCAGCAATACATACTCTATGCATACATCACATCATTATACAGGAAGATGCGATCACCACGGATCGGAATGGCGGGTCAATTTGACCCGGCCATTACTGGAACATCCGGCCCATATTATGTGTAATGAGTACATCTCATTCCAGGAATGATTGCTGCTGCTACCGTTAGCCTACTACACAAAGGACAGGTCAAGCCAGTACTATGAACCAACACATCGGGTCAAAAAGTACGCAAGACATGCCGAAAGAGTGTGGAGTAGGTATTTATTATAAATATCAAGAATGATGAGATAAGGGAATAGAGAAGTACTAGATAAAAAACAGAATGAAATGATATATATTACGGTGACAGGAAGCCAAACGCGGGACCCAGTGGATAGTGTGAGCTTGTCTAAGAAGCTCACAACATTGCCATCCGGAAGTATAACGGACCGACACACAAAACTACGAGTATGTGTAACGTTAAACTTTTATAGTTTGGTTGATACAGTTTTGTGAGAATTACTCATAAACGCGGATGGCAAAAACACAAACAAAACAATAACAGACCCGAATGACGTCAACTTCATTCTAACTATAGGGAACAATATTGTGATGTAAAATACTGGTTCCAATCTAATTGGAAGTGTAAAATCAGTCCTCCGGAAGACTGGATACATACTTTGTGCAACTGATCTTCTTGTTTCCAAGTGATGGCATCTTATTCAAAAAAGCTATAACGACTATAATTTATTTATTTATATAGTCGTTATAGCTTTTGAAAAGATTGAAAAGTGTGGACACAGTTAACATTCTGTTCACATGGTTTTAAACCTTTGAGGAACTATTTCTGCTATTTTATTGGGGCTAAATTGACATTTTTTGTTATTTATTTTACATTATTCAACTTATAGAAACAGGTAAAAACGAAATATAGCTTTAGTTTTTGTCCAAATAACTTATTATTGGAGTTTGGTTTTGTGTGTGTGTGTGTGTGTGTGTGTGTTTCTGTGTTTGCATGTGTGTGTGTCACAAAAACAGCAAAACAACTTTTTGACACAGCCGCATACATCTCTCTCTCTCTCTCTCTCTCTCTCTCTCTATATATATATATATATATATATATATATATATATATATATATATATATATATATATATATATATATATATATATATATATCGGTCGCTGTTGCGCAAATCCGTAGAATCTGGAATAAGTCTTGGTATATGAGGACCATCGCTCATCAAACATTTGTCCACGATTAAGCGTAAACCTATTTCTTCCCAACTTGTTTTTGAACATAACATTAAGCATACCGTTCTCTTTGCCTTCCTCAAACATTATCCTATCGATTCGATGTGTCAACACCAACATTGGGTTTCGTCTGTAAACAGAACGGTCCACCAATCCATTGGGGGAAAAAAAAACTCAGTGTTACATCTATTTAATCGGAGCTTCATCTTTCTCTCTCTGACTATATGTATGGTTCGTTGGTCATGTGATAAAGGGGACTGGGAGATACAGTTTGTATGTTCTATAAGTTCCGAGTTCGTTGACAGAATGAAATAAAAACATTAAACTGTACAAATTTCTCCCCTTCAGAATGTGATCTTTTTGGAGTCGCCGTGGGAAATTCACAACATAATTTATTTCATCATGATAGGAGGATACAGATCGTTATGCCCCAATTCCATTCTCAATGTAATCCATTTAACCAAATCAATTGATGCTACGCGTATAGGTAAATACTCACAACATCCGGCAGTCGGAAATAACCTACCAACACACAAAACTATATGTAACTTTGAACGTTTATAATCTGATTGATATAATTTTGTGAGAACTCATCATTAAAATGGCTTCTAAAACCTATAAAAAAGAACTGAGTGACGTCCACGTTGTTCTTTCTATATTTATATTTTTGACTCTATACATTCTATTTTCAGCAGCAATGTATAACGGTATTTTACTGAGTTGCATCATTATATTTTACTATTAGCCCGTGGTGTCCGCGTTAGCAAGACGTGTGTTTGCAACCTAATAATATTGTCTATGATCATTTATTGTAATGTATCCTTTCTATATGTCGGAATCGACTGCGTTGCATGTATTGTTATTGTAAAGTATCATTTCCATATGTCGTTACCGACTGCGGTGTATGTATTGTTATTGTAAAGTATCCTTTCAATATGTTGTTACCGACCTTGTATTTATTGTTAGAGGGACAGCGTGGCTTAGCGGTACGGTCTTTACTTCGAACCCGAAAGTTACCTAGTTCGATCACCCGCCGCTGCCCTGTGTGGCCTTGAGCAAGTCACATCGCCCTAGCTCAATTTGCAGTGCAGCACTGTGACTGACGCCTGGGTTATTCCAGTCTTCCCCTGGAATAGACCCTAGAGACAAATTTCCCCTATGGGATGAATAAAGGGTTTTTTTGTTGTTTTTTTTTTTTATCGGTTAATCGTGAGCAATCGGATTTTTGGTTAAGTTGTCAATGAGATGTCATAACATAATTTAGTAAAGTCTCGTCTAAGTTTTCTTGTCTGACAATTTTTGTCTTCGTTTAAGCGTTAGGACTATTTCATACAGACTTATGTTTTTAACACAACTATCAGCATACCGTTCTCTTTGCCTTTGCCAAACATTATCCTATCGATCTGGTGTGTCAACACAAAATCCATGTCTGTAAACAAAACGGTCCACCAATCCATTTGAAAAAACAATCAGTATTACATCTATTTAATCGGAGTTCCATCTCTCTTCGTGTGGATGGTTGGTTGGCTAGTCGTGTGATAAAGGGGACCGGGTGATTTAGTTTGTATGATCTTTAAGTTTTGAGTTTGTAGACAGAAAGACAAGCTGAATTAAGCTGTCCCAATCTATGTCAGTCAAGAAGAAAGTATGTTAGAGCTGTCATGGCCAAGAGTTTATCACAACATCTGTCATATAAAACGGATTGAAAAACTGTCTTTTATCTCACCCCTGAAACTGGTTTGGGATTTGTTTTTGTTAGTTTGTTTTTGTTTTTGTTCGTTGTTGTTGTGGGTTGTTTTTGTTGTTTTTGTTGTTTATTTTTTGTTGTGTTTTTTTGGGAGGGGGGTTGGCTTGTTTTAAAGGGTTTTACGACACTTCGATGGTTTTAGGTCACTGCAGCGCCATCAAAAAGGAGGGGGGGGGGGGAATGAAAGTCATATAAATTTCTATATTTACTATCAAGATCATAAGAGAAAATGTAAGAAAAAGGGGAATGGTTTAAATGAGGAACAGATGTGGATTAGAAGATTATACTATCAATGTACTTAGTTTGAGATCACCCAAAAGTCTCATCCAGACAACAGCACTAAGAGAAAATGTAAACTTATGTTTACAAGACATGTTCAAAACAAATAATATAACTATCAGTAAATGATGGAGAGAAGGCATACAAAGATAAAAATCACCTCCCAAATCTAACACTGTACATTTGTCTGTAATCCAGTGACATATATGAAGTCCTAGCTGTAATCCCA
>NC_088361.1:90737184-90744684 GCF_034508935.2 Berghia stephanieae | reverse complement strand
ACTGTTTCCCTCCCATCTAGGACTCCGGCCAGGGCCAGGACAAAACCAAGTAATCTCATGTCAAGACAAAGACAGAAAGCAAGTTGAAAAAGAGATATAAGGGGATAGAATATATATATATATATATATATATATATATATATATATATATCCTAACATAATACTGTTTTGAGAAGGTAGGTCACATATTGGGGCGATTTAGTTGCTGAAAATCGAATTGATATTGTTGAATAATAAGACATAGGTTAAATTTACGTGTTTCTATTAAGGGCAACGAGTAAAGTTTTTCTGAAATTGGCAATAACCAAAATCAGACATTTCTAGTCGGCTTTTCTGTCTAGTCGTGTGATTCTCGCCTTCGGATCTTTGTTTGTTTTTTGTTTGTTTGTTGCTTTAGGTCTCTTCCAACACAATTGAGGTTATATGAGAGACCGCTGAAACAAAAAAAAACAAGCAATCTAACAAAAATAGTACAAATGTAAATCAAAATCATAACCTAAAGATATCATAAGCTAAATTATAAATAACCAAGAACAAACAGACAGAAGATTTACAGAAAAAAAAAATATCCCCTGTCAAAAATACAATCACAAACCAAAGAAGCAGGATAGGCTAGTAAAGAGAAGAAGAAACGACATCACTATCGGATCGTACACCCATGCGAACATCATAGGTATACGATTCAAGGGTGGCCTTCGGATCGGAAGGTCCAGTTTTCGAGACCCGCTATGAGTAGTGCATGGTTGAGTCCTTGTTGTTCACAGGTATAAAATAAGTACCTGGCCGTAAACAGTGTTGTCTTTGTCGGAAAATATTGTGACATCGCCTCACAGGCGACATGTCATGCCTCGTCCTTAATGGTTAGGTGTTGCTGTTGGCTAGGGACTTCTTGAAATGCGCTTTGAGCACCTTTAGTGGATATTGCGCTATATAAATCTTTAGTTTGAATTTGTTTTTGTTTTATTTATTTATTATTTTTTAAAATTCATTTTGGTTTATGAATCAATATTTGACCACTGGTTCATTGTGACATACCCTGTCATGCGCTGGTTTGTTTTTTAAGGGTTTTACCGCGCTTGCAACACATTTAAGGTTATATCAGCGCCAGTAAAAAGGAAGAAAATGGGATAGTAGAAAGTTGTAGAATTACAATTAAAGCACCCAAGAAAAGGTAAGACAAATGGGAATTGGGAACAAATGGGGATCGGATGTAGATTCCAAGAGCATATCACCCTACTTAGTTTGAGATCACCTATACGTCTCATCCGGACACAACCACACAATCCAACAAAGAGGAATACTCTCAAATGCGTATATAATAAATTCAAAATAACAAATATAATAAAACACAACAGAGAGATGATTTACAAAGGAAAAAAATATCATCTCCCAAAACAATAACTATACATTTGACTGTTTCCCTCCCAGCCAGGATTCCGGCCAGGGCCAGGACAAAACCAAGTAATCTCATTCCAAGACAAAGACAGAAAGCATGTTGGAAAACAGATAAATATAAGGGGGATAGACGACACAGCAAGTGCCTCCCTGCCCACTATGGGAGGTAGGAATGTCATACGCTGGGAAAATGGGTACTTAAAATTATGCCAGAAAACCCGTCCTACAAATATTGATAAAATAAAAAATGATTAACATTCCCTTTATTCATCTCACAGGGGAAATTTGTCTCTAGGGTCTATTCCAAGGGATAACCGGAATAAAACAGGCGTCAGCCGAAGCAGTGCAGCTAGGGCGAGGTGACTGGCTTAAGGCCACACAGCGTAGCGGCGGTCGATCGAACTCGGTACCTTTCGGGTGCGAAGCAAAGACCGTATCGCTGAATCTCGCTGCCCCCTTAGTTGATGAAAATCGAATTGATAATGTTGAATAATAAGACATTAAAATTAAATTTCTGTGTTTTTATTAAGGGCAACGAGTACAGTTCTTCTAATCAGAAGACTCACCTTGGCAAAAGTTGATATATCGAATAGGCTGCTAGGTAAGGTGGCTAAGATCGCTTAGAGAAATTCATCTAAAACACCCTTTCATGTTCCATTAAAGGCATTTGGGGTAGAAAATGGAAAATATCCCTCCAACCAAAACGATCATAGTTATTACATGTTTTGCATCGTTTCTGTATTTTGATAAATTGTTTGAATCCTTTTTCGTAACTTTTAACAATGAGAATTAAGAAATGCTTGACAGACTTGTTTTTGTTGCAAGGAAATAAAAAACAAAACACACCAACCCCCCCCCCCCCCCCCCCCCCCCCCCCCCCCCCCCCCAGCAAACAGGTGTGCGGAACGGGCTGAATGGCAACAAATATTTTGATTGGTTAATGCTTAGCAGTAACCATGGAACCATCAATTACAGTGAGTGGATTATCCTAGATAATCAGTTTTGTTAATGGACCGCTCGTGATTGTTTGGTCCATCGCTACTCATGTCTCGTTATAGTTCTTCTTCTAGATCTTTGTCATTATAAAAGCACGGCGAAAAATCGTTAATTACTTCAATCTGTTGTTGACAGAGCATGTAACCGTAGCCTTTGTAAACTCAAGAGAATGGGACTGACCAAAATAATGTGTCTTAATACGCTTGGCAACAATCACAACAATGGGGTGAGTCGTGGGTTAGTTTTCAATTGATGGTATGCGTTTAGGTAAAATACTCACAACATCTACCAGCAAAATTAAACATACCAACACAAAACTGTGTGTAACCTTTAACGTTTATAGTCTGATATAATTTAAAACTTTAGCTTCTTTTCATATGCCGCTGTCGTACCAATAAGGTCGCAGGTTCGAACCCCACCACCGCCGCGAAAAATTTTTATTCTCTATTGTCTTCTGGCACTTTTCTATTCACTTCATATCTTGTTAATATCCAGGTAACGTGCTCAAGGCGTTTTACAAGTTGTCCCTCGCCAACAGCAACACTTAACATGAAGAACGAGACATGACACCTGTAAGGCGATTTTACTTTTTTTTCCGACAGAGGCAACGCTATTGACGGCCAGGTATTCATTTTACACCTGAGTGCGATAAGAGAATGCGGGCAAATAGCCTTTTCAAAGAACTCAACCATACGCGCCGTTCAGATCGGTACCCGAACCCAGGACCGTCTGATCCAAAGGCGAGTGTCATGCCACCAGGCCACATAGCTGCATTTAGTGAGAAATAAAAGAAAATGTCCGTAAATATGACTGATTGGGGTCCGGATAGCTCAGTTGTTAGAGCACTCGCTTCACACGCAAAGGGACAGAGATCGATCCCGGGTGCAGTCGACATTTTTCTGATCCCCCCTGTCCACCCAGCAGTGATTGGGTAGCTGAGTCTGTTAGATCTGGCAGTAAATACTTTGCGATAGACTAGCGTCCTATCCAAAAAGGGTAGCAAGAAATTGCTATTGTCCGTTTCACGCTATAGAAACCGGGATAAACTCCGGCTATACGAGCCCAATGGCTCTGAAGGACTACTTTTTTTATTTATAGCATAATGTCCACTAAACGCGATCAAAGCGCTATATAAAGGGTACCTAGCCAACAGCAACACGTAGGACGCGACAAGATGCCTCGTGGAAGATATTAATGTTTTTCGGACAGACATAACGCTGTTAACGACCAGGTACTTATTTTACACCTGAGTATGGTGAGAGAATGTGAATAAAGAGCTTTTTTCAAGGACTCAAATATGCGCCACTCAGAGCGGGTCTCGAACCCTGGACTTTCTGGTCCGAAGACGAGAGTCATACCACAAGACCACATCGCCCCACGAAAGAATGAAACCGTATTGAGGCGTGAGTCCCAAATATCATTTTTAATAGGCTCGACTTTGCGGACAGCGGCGGAACTGGACCCAGAGACCCTCGGGTCACAGACCAAGTGTCGTACATCAAGACCGTACACAAAGCCCCATTCAAAAATAAATAAAGGCGTATCTAGTGTGACTGCTATTGACAATTTTTTTGATAAGAAAAACAAATTATCTTCTTGCCTCGAGATTTCCTCTGGTTCCAGATTCTAAATTTGATTTTCATTTTCATTGGCAGACAAAGCGGACAGCACAGCGGTCAACATAACGGACAGGTGTCCGGTTTCCCAAGCTTCCCTATCACCAATATTGGTCTTGTGTATAAACCTCCTATTTACCGACACCCCCGCATTTGGATAAATTGGTGTTACTGTGTTTTGAATTCAATGCGATATGGGGCAATAGTTTTCTTATATAATTGCCAGGGTCTTTGTAACGTCCATGATAACAGCAATAATCGGGTGGTTAGCATCTCAATCGTTTGAGTGCTGGGCAACAAGGCTGCCAGATTGACCCACATCGCCAAGGAGAATCGTGTTAGTATTATTGACTTGTATTTATTTTTATTTCTAATCTATATTTTCAATTTATTCTTTAATATAGTGAATTTATTTGTGAAGGTAAAATACTCAAACATCCGCCAGCCGGATATAACGTACCAACACACAAAACCATGTGTAACCTTAAACGTTTAAAGTCTGATTGTTTGAATTCAGTGATAACTAATCATTAAAATGCCGGTCTAAAAATAATTACAAAAAACTGTGTCACGTCAATTTCGTTCCATCTCACCAAAACCGATGGGTTTTCCAAGGGGTCAAAGTGTATTTAGCGTTTGGCCATGTGAGGTTCCATTTAGCCACTTTTGGTTGTCGAAATGGGACACAAAAGAACTTTGGCCATCTGGCAGCCACGCTTGGCAACCCTCACTATCCGTATGAGGTAACTAATTGCTTTCTCCCCGTGATATCTACATTTAGATTGATCATAGGAAATGCACCGTTATCCCACAGTTGGCTGAGCTCACTGACTGAGAAAGTCACGTGTGTAAGGCCACGTGTGTATGCTTGGGTTTCGATGACTCAATTCGAAAGGCAATAGAGTCACACTCAAAACAAAGGCAATAGAGTCACACTCAAAACAAAGGCAATAGAGTCACACTCAAAACAAACTCGAATCCAATTTTAGTTTTCTCGTTTTCATTCTGTCTACAAAAAATGGTTGGGTAAATGGGTCTGAATTAGACTTGGCAGAACGATATCCAAAGTAATATACTATTATTATACGAACATAACTCAGCACCATTGGTCTCATTTCTGTCAATTAGAACTAATAATTTAATCCAGCATTGCAAACTTTGGAAATTGAGCCTTTATATAGCGCAATATCCACTCAATGTGCTGGAAGGGCTTTACAAGAGATCTATAGACAACAGCAGAACTTAACTTGTAGGACGACACATGACGTTTGTTAGGCGATATTACCATTTTTATGTACGCCATAGACAACGCTGTTGATGGCCAGGTACTCAGTTTACACCGAATGTGCGTTTAAAGTTATTTTTACAAAGACTTAAAAATATGCGCCGTTCAGAGCGCGACTCAAATCCTGAATGCGAGTGCCATACCACAAGACCACATAGCCGCACTATGCCCAATCTTTTGATTTCATGATAATATGGAAAAGGCAGCTTTATAAAATGGTAGAGGAACGGCAAATATAATCAAATAAATTAAATTAGACCTGACTATATTATGTTATTATATTGTTAGATCTAGTGAAACTACTTTGCGATGAGGTGAGAATACCAATATGATACAAATCTATCTATCTGTCTGTCCGTGTATGTGTGTGTTTGTACATCAATCTATCTATCTAACTATCTATCTATTATATATATATATATATATATATATATATATATATATATATATATATATAAACATTTGAAATATAATTAAGATAGTTTGGCTTCTACAACGTTGTTATCGAGCGTTGCTCTCATCAGGAAGTGGAAGTGGAAGTAGATTGTTGTGTTTTCGTATTTTTATAGATTCGTGTTTATGGAGGTTCGTAATTACATAAAAGGTGTTTGTTTCTGTGTCTGCATGAGGAAGTTAGTTCATTTCTTCTGTTGAGTGTTGCTATGTTCGGTTTAGTGATGATGAAGAATTTTTCTTCCAAGCAGAGGTTGCAAATCTTAGAAGAGGGGGAGTACGACTGTGCTCTGGAGATGATTTTCCATGTGATGCTGTGTTGTATGTTTTTTTCTTTGAGGTTCCAAATGTGTTTGCTTAGTGTAGTAGAATGTCGTTTGTGTATGTTTCTGAAGGAAGATGTATGCAGGTTGTATCTGGTTTTGAATGGACACTCGGTGAGGCCAATGTATGTTTCTTGTTTTGGTGTGTCTGGTCGTGTTACTGTGGCTTGATAAATTACGTTTTGAGTCAGGCAATTGCCGTTTAGTGGGCATGTTGTCTGGGTCCTACAGTTGCATTTTTTCTCTAGGTTGTTGCTGGGCTGATCTGGCTGTGATAGTTTTCGGTTATTGTTGGATGAAATAATGTTTTGTATGTTTGGCATGCAGGTGTATCCTATTTTGATGGTGTTTTTGTTCATGATTGGGTGTAGAACGTGACCGACTATCTAACAACTCTACAGACAACAACATATTCAACGATGCAATCCCACCGTACACAAACGCACTACAAAAAAGTGGATATAACTACAAACTAGAATATGAGGAAGAGACCATTACCACCCCAATAAAAAAACGACAAAGAAAACGACACATAACATGGTTCAACCCACCCTACAGCAAGAATGTGACAACTTCTATCAGTAACAAATTCTTCAATCTACTACAAAAATGCTTCCCTCCCGGTCACGTTCTACACCCAATCATGAACAAAAACACCATCAAAATAGGATACACCTGCATGCCAAACATACAAAACATTATTTCATCCAACAATAACCGAAAACTATCACAGCCAGATCAGCCCAGCAACAACCTAGAGAAAAAATGCAACAGTAGGACCCAGACAACATGCCCACTAAACGGCAGTTGCCTGACTCAAAACGTAATTTATCAAGCCACAGTAACACGACCAGACACACCAAAACAAGAAACATACATTGGCCTCACCGAGTGTCCATTCAAAACCAGATACAACCTGCATACATCTTCCTTCAGAAACATACACAAACGACATTCTACTACACTAAGCGAACACATTTGGAACCTCAAAGAAAAAAAATACAACACAGCATCACATGGAAAATCATCTCCAGAGCACAGTCGTACTCCCCCTCTTCTAAGATTTGCAACCTCTGCTTGGAAGAAAAATTCTTCATCATCACTAAACCGAACATAGCAACACTCAACAGAAGAAATGAACTAACTTCGTCATGCAGACACAGAAACAAACACCTTTTATGTAATTACGAACCTCCATAAACACGAATCTATAAAAATACGAAAACACAACAATCTACTTTCACTTCCACTTCCTGATGAGAGCAACGCTCGATAACAACGTTGTAGAAGCCAAACTATCTTAATTATATTTCAAATGTTTATAAATAGCTCCTTTTATACTAAAGTTGAGCACTATTATTTCATGGTTTTTGTTTTATAATTTATATATATATATATATATATATATATATATATATATTTATATATATAT
>NC_088361.1:90727184-90729684 GCF_034508935.2 Berghia stephanieae | reverse complement strand
ATCTACATTTACAATTAAAGTGTCAGAAAAAGGGTTAGACAAAGTGGACTGGTTCATATTACAGGGAACTGTCAATGTGCTTTTTGTTTGAGATCTAAAAGAATTAAACAGGAAGTATATTTTGCCCCTGCTTTCGACCGACAACCGAGAACCGACGACCCGTAATAGCTACCTTTAATACTTGCCTTTCACCTGTAGCAATCAGCCTCATAAATCCGGACACCCCAAGAAAAGAGCAAACGAGACAGCCCCAAGCAGACTTGGAGACGTACCGTAGAGAGGGACCTAAAACAAAGAAGTCTGTCCCTCGAGATGGCCCCAAGAATTGCTGCTGACAGGACCAGGTGGAGACCCCTTGCATAAGCCTCAAGTGCCAGCAGGCCCGAAGAGGATTGAGTATGTGAGTGAGTTATTGAAAAAAAAGCATAATGTCGTCAGATGTTACGATGCAATTCCTTCATCGTTATGTCAAAATATTGTGATAAAAACTCACTAAATGTGCGACTGACCGATTTGTCTGTTTGGCATGTGCTACAGGTAGCTAGGAATGCTTCATTGTCTGGCCTTTTCTCTGACAGGAAATAAATAGTCAAGGGGACGGAACTGGCTAAATGGCAGGAAATATTACGCTCGAACTATCGTCGATATGTGGTTAGGGGTCGATGACGACGGCAAAAATACTGTTTTAACTTTTGAGTAAAAAAAAAATAATAAAACCATTGAAATGTTCATTCGACTTGCTATAATGAAATCTACGATAACTGACTTGATTTTTAAAGGTGTAAGCATTGTATGTTGATTGAATAACCTGAGAATTATAATACAAGACAATGTAAAATGCATCGATATTAATAGCTTGCCAAGCATGGCAGTAAAAGGTCAGGGAGGAATCATCAATTCCAAACTTTGTTAGCGTTAGGGATTCGTGTTGATAGAATGAATGAAATTGACTCGGCTTTTGGTTATTTTTTAAAGACCACCAGTTGGGTGATTAGTTCTCACATAAATTTAACAAACAGAATAGAAACGTTTAAGATTGTGAATAGTTTTTTGTGTTGATACATTTAATCTGGCGGGCAGATATTATGAGTATTTTACTCAAACGCATTGCGCCATTAAACGTTTAAGGTTACAAATAGTTATCTTTTGCTGGTAAGTTTCATCTGAAGGGCAGATGTGGTTAGTGTATTATCTAAACGCATAAGATCAGTAGTACGTAGTATGCTAAGATGACAGACATATAACAATGGTGCATAACAGGTAAGTTTCATCTGGTGGAAAGATGTTTTGAGTATTTTATCTTGAAATGCCAAGGCGATGAAATCTAACAATGGTTCATAACAGGACTAAATTCCTTTAAAAATTCGGTCAATAGCTTACTGCATTTTGGAAGATATTTTTGTTTTTTTTAAAGGGTTTTACGACGCTTGCAACACATTAAGATCATATCAGCGCCAGTAAAAAGGAAGAAAATGGAATAGTAAAAAGTTATAGAATTACAATTAAAGCACCCAAGAAAAAGTAAGACAAAGGGGAATTTGTTCAAATAGGAAACAGATGCAGATTCCAAGAGCACACTTTCAAAGAATTCAGTTTGAGATCACCTAAAAGTCTCATCCAGACACAAGCACAGGTCCCCACTAAGAGGAATACACTGAAATGTTTACAAATCATATGTTAAAAATGAAAAGAATAACAGTACATAACAGAGAGATGATTTACAAGGAAAAAAATATCATCTCCCAAAACTATAACTATACATTCAACTGTTTCCCTCCCAGCCAAGGACTCCGGCCAAGGTCAGGACAAAACCAAGCAATCTCACCCCCAAGACAAAGACAGAAAGCAATTGGAAAACAGATAAAGGGGGATAGAAGACACAGCAAGTACCTCCCTGCCCACGATATGTTTTGTATAATAGAAATTGACTGTTGGTCAAAAGGAATCCAAAATGTCAGCGCCAATGGTCTCTGTTTATAAACTGTATGCTCATCATTGTTTGTTTTGTTTGTTTTTATTTTATTTTTATTTTGTATTTTTACTTTTGCAAGCATCAAGGATCATTATTTACATTCAACCGTAGTACAGACTTAATGTGAGCTAAAACTAGGCAGCCCCTTCTGGTGGTTTCAAAACGCGACAATGTGACTAACTATCCAGTCCGCAAATTCTCTGTTTTGTTTGATATTAAGGGATTTATAGTGCTTGCGAACCAAAAAATTTAGGTCATATCAGCGCCAATAAAGAGTAAGAAAACGGGATAGTAAAATAAACGTTATAGAACTACAATTAAAGCACCCAAGAAAAAAGAAAACATTGGGGACTTGGTTGAAAAAGAAAACAGATATAGATTCCAAGAGTATACCATAAATGTCATTAGTTTGAGATCACCTAAACGTCTCATCCAAATATCAGCACATGGACCACACTCAAATATTTATAAGATATGTTTAAAGCTATTTATTAAAAATATCAGTTCATAACAGAAGAGAGATAATTT
>NC_088361.1:90719684-90722184 GCF_034508935.2 Berghia stephanieae | reverse complement strand
TGGCGTCCCTTTTTTCACACTTTTCTTACTACCTGTACCATTTTCGACTTTGTTTTTCGTGCCTTTATAGACTCCTTTAAGAATTTGGACTTCAATTATATTATTTCTAAGATAATAAAACATCATTTTCCACCAAAATCTCGAAATCAATTTTTCGAAGGAGTTTCCTAATAATTAGACCCAAACCGCCCCTTAAGGGTTTTACGGCGCTTGCAACACATTAAAGTCATATTAGTGCCAGTAAAAAGGAAGAAAATGGGATAGTATAAAGTTCTAGAATTACAATCAAAGCATCCAAGAAAAAATAATACATAGAGGAACTGGGAACAAATAGGGATCAGATGTAGATTCCAAGAGATAAAAACTAATGTACTTAGTGTGAGATCACCTATAAGTCTCATCCGGACACAAGCACAAAATCCAGCAAAGAGGAATACATGCAAATGGTTACATTATACATTCAAAATAACAAATATAAAAATAGAGTGATGATTTACAAGGGAAAAATATCTCCTAAAACAAACTATGCATTTGACTGTTTCCTTCCCAGCTAGGACTCCGGCCAGGGCCAGGACAAAACCAAGTAATCTCATTCCAAGACAAAGTCGGAAGGCATGTTGGAAAACAGATATAAGACGATAGAAGACACAGTGTGTACCCCCCTGCCCACTATGGGAGGTCAGGAACCCCATCCAGATTTAACTGCCTCATCGCCTGTGTTCCATTAGTATCGTCATTTCTTTACGTATTGATCAAGCAAGGTGTGTGGTAGTCCGCCAACCACTAGCGGTATGAGCAAGCTATCCAATTAGAGCATCCCCAATCAACAAGCCATTCAAATTACCAACTGACCACAACACGGGCTGATATCGACCTGCTCAATATCATTATTTTCATTATCATTATTACAGTCTATTGTGACGTGACGTCCATCCCTATTCCCAGGTTACATTTACCCATTACAGGCGACATTCAGTTTCATTCTGTGACCATCATTCAAAACTATATATTATTTCTGAGTAAACTATATACCAAAAAGGTATTTAACCAGTCACCCGAAGAACACGGAAAGACACGTATTCAAAAATTTGACCAGAAAACTCGTCCTTCAAATATCGATCGATTTTATTGACCCTATTCTTGTCAAAAACTCTCAAATCTGAGACCTTGCAATAGCTTTCTTAGTCTCAACTTTGAGAATTTTTGCCATGATGAGGGCCATTTAAATCGATCGATATTTGAAGGACGTGTTTTCTAATCAAATCTTTAAATAAATGTCTTTCCAGAATCAGGTAGCTAAGTGGTCAAAGGTAAATATAATCAAAACTGTTGCGTCTAAAGACGGTATAATTTCGTGTTGAATGGATCCACGAAAAGTGAATCTAAAATTAAAATGATATTAAATTATAAGAAATTAACTCTCTCTTTATCAGACATTTTCATGTTTTTCCTAAAAACATCATACACACCCAAGCCAAGAAAATATTTCTTTACCGAACGTCTAAAGCAACAGTTGCATATATATATATATATATATATATATATATATATATATATATATATATATATATATATATATGTATGTTTTGTCAGGACGATCGTTTCAGTTTTAGTCGCACCTCCTCGGCTGACGATAAATCCATAGTTTGATGTTTATACGAGGGCTGTCCCAGAAAAAAAGGTAAGTAAGCTCGTAACTCAAAAAGTTGTGAACGGAATTGAATGAAGCTTACAGTATAAACTTTGACATCATTTAACTACTTCTCAAGGTAGTCGCCGTTCCGATCGATGCATTTCCTCCATCGTGACAGGAGGGCAAATACCCCCTCCCTAAAAAAATTGACGTCAAGACATTTCAGAAAATTCTCCACTTCTGAAATCAATTCATCGTCGTCGTCAAACGTTTTTCCACCCACGTGTCTCTTAAGGAGCCCAAACAGATGGAAATCTGACGGGGCGAGATCTGGGCTATGAGGAGGATGTGGTAAAACTTCACATGTATTCCTTTGGAACCACTGCGTTATCATGTTTACAGTATGGGGAGTGGCATTGTCGTGTTGAAAAACGACTCCTCTGCTGAGCCGACCGGGTCTCTTTAGCCTCTTTAAGTTTTTCAAAGTTTCACAGTATCTGGCAACGTGTGTGGTCTGACCTGGTTGCAAAAATCAATCAAGAGCAATTTCGTGAACTTTCAGTCTCCTATCTTCACGAATCAGGGTCTCAACACGTTGGACATTTTGTTGTGAAGGAGATTGCCCTGTGCGTTACGTATCATACACACTTGATCGACCTTCTTGAAACTCATTGAACCAGAAAACTACTTGTTTGAAGCTCATCCCAGATTCTCCATACACGCTTACAAATTCTGGATGGATTTCAGAAGGACAATTGCCTTTTGCAGCAAAAAAACCTTATTACAACTCGAACTTCTTCTTTGGACCACTCAGTTATGGGAGTAGCCATCTTTGTTATTATGCAGATCGTACTTGCGTCCCTATTT
>NC_088361.1:90699684-90717184 GCF_034508935.2 Berghia stephanieae | reverse complement strand
TGTTTGAATGTCATCTCTTCATTTATTGTCCTAGATCTTGTGGTAAGACACTGGCCTAGGATCGGAAGGCCCACAATGTGGTCTCTTGGTATAGCAATCGCCCTCGGATCGGAAGGTCCACAATGTAATATCGCGATATAGCAATCGCCCTCGGATCGGAAGGTCCACAATGTAATATCGCGATAAAGCAATCGCCCTCAGATCGGAAGGCCCACAATGTAATATCGTGATATAGCAATCACCTTCGGATTGGAAGGTACACAATGTAATATCGTGATTTAGCAATCGCCCTCGGATCTGAAGGTCCACTATGTGGTCTCATAATATAGCAATCACCCTCGGATCGGAAGGACAACGATGTGGTCTAGTGGCATAGCGTTATCCTTCAGATCGGAAGGTTCTGGGTTCGAGTGCCACTCTGAGCGGGGCATTGTTGGGTCCTTAGATTCTGCTCTTTACCCACATACTATCACTGTACTCAGATGTAGATACCTGGTCGTTAAAAGCGTTATGTTTGTCCCAAAATAATATGTAATATCACATGCCAGACTTCATGTCTCGTCCTACATGTTATTTGTTCTGTTGGCTAGGGACACTTTATAAAGGGTTTTGAGCACGCTTATTGAATATTGCTACATATAAAAGCACATAATGTTTTGGGGTTTTTTATATAGCTTCGTCTGTTTGATGGGTTTTTTATCATCTATTACAGTGCGTCAGATTGTGACCCCATGCAAATCGCTCAAGTTTTGCGCAAAGTATGAGGAAAAAAATATGTTCGGAACAGCCAGGTTTTCTTGGGTGAAAACCAGTCGCATCCCCAGTTTAAACACCTAAATTACAGAAAACAAATCATTTTTGAGATTAATCCATCCCGGGCGTGAACGGATTAACATTCAATCACATATTGAGGACAATGGGGGCATATTATGAAGGTACAAACTAGGAAAGAATTGGATAACACAAGTGATGTATAAGGGTGGAATGGTACGTAGGATAAGACAGAACACTTGTATATTGGGTGTTCGTAGTTTCAATCCACATTCCCTCATACTTAGCGCAAAACTTGAGCGTTTATATAACGCAGTCTTCAGTAGTACACGTCGTGGTCACAGCGATTTACATGGGGTCACATTAACACACTGTATTATCTTCGTTTTTGGGACTCGTCTTTTTTTTCGGGGAGGGAGGGGGTCTTGATTTATTTTTGTTTTATTTGGGTGGTCTTGGTCTTTTTTTCCGGGTCATCTGGATCACAGTGCAATACCTTAACCACTCGGCCACTTAGCCCCCCCCCCCCCCCCATGTATATATATATATATATATATATATATATATATATATATATATATATATATATATATATATATATATATATATGTTTAATTTATATAATATTTCAAGTATAATTATGATCAAGAAAGTTCACTTCCTTATGAGAGCGAATGCTCGAAACAATATTGTAGAAGTTGATCATAATTATACTTGAAATATTTTATAAATTAAATAGCTCCTTTTATAAAAAAAGTTAAGCACTATTATTTCATTGTTTGTGTAGATATTATATATATATATATATATATATATATATATATATATTTGAGTGTGTGTATGTGTGCTTCTCTCCACTTACCCCCTCTTTCTCTCTAACTCCAACTCTATTCTTTAATCCGTTTTACCTCTCTCTCTCTCTCTCTCTCTCTCTCTCTCTATATATATATATATATATATATATATATATATATAATATTGTTCAGCTCAACTAACCCTAAT
This sequence comes from Berghia stephanieae, assembly GCF_034508935.2. Taxonomy (NCBI): domain Eukaryota; kingdom Metazoa; phylum Mollusca; class Gastropoda; order Nudibranchia; family Aeolidiidae; genus Berghia; species Berghia stephanieae. The sequence continues at coordinate 90,715,411 of NC_088361.1, read as the reverse complement.
CGCCATTCCCTATCACGGCAACAACAGCATCAATGCTCATATCCCACACGTATTTTGACACGGTTTGCCTCCACATCTCATCAAAGCTATAAAACCGATAATAACTTATGTGACCAATCGCTTCAAACTGGTATTATGTTGGAGTGACCCAGATGCCAATGAATGTCATTTTAACCTCTTAACTAACTGTCAAACTCTGGAAGAAACATATTGAAAAATTTGGCCAGAAAACTCATCCTTCAATTCCAATCGATTTAAATGAGCCTCATCTTGCCAATAACTCTCAAACCTGGAACTTTGCCAAATCCCAGGGTTGAAGTTTTTGCCAGGAAAAGGGTCATTTAAATCAAAAATATTTGAAGGACGAGTTTTCTGGCCAAATTTTCAAATACATGTTTTTGCAGAGTACGGCAATTAACTGGTTAAAAACAAAATGACAAGATTTATTTTGTCACTATATCAATTATATAATCCTAACCTAAGTTCCTCATTTTTTACAATAAATTCGATTATTTTTCGCAAAAAAGTCACCTAGAAATATCTCGTACCGTTTTGAGGCGGTAATTCATATATTAAATGATACATTCTATCAAGGGATTCAGGTTGTAACTGTATCACATAATATGTAACTTTACACATTCATTATTAACTGGTTGCCACGGGGGAAATTATATTCCATTGAAAACCTCTCAAAATCACATTAGTCCACGCTATGTCCCGTTGTCTGGATGAACACAAAGTAAATAGACAATAATTATGATATAATTTATATAAAAGACAGCAATCAGATTAACACCGATCGATCGGGTTGTGAATGTTGAATGAAGAATATTCCATCACAGTCACTGACAAATTCAAACGTTTTAAAGCATCTATATCGATATAATTTCCAGGAGATTAATGGAACAAGATATTTAATCCGGTTTTTGTAGCAGCTATAATCTTACCGGCTTTCATTTGTTTGCCGTGGATTTTGTGATGATTGAATGTTTTTATTGATGTGTTTATTATGGTTGTAGGGCACTTGTTCTTTCTATGTTCTTTGTGTGTGTTCTTTTGTTTTGTTGAGAAAACGTTGATTGTACAGGAACGGGGGTCGTGTTACATTTTGATACACGAGCCTATAAAACCATTTATCTGTTCACATTTTACATCGTTTATTTTTTCAATCTTTTATATTCTTTTTTCTAAACCGTTGCCTTTTCAAAAATGATATTCGATTATAAATAAGGTTTTACATTATCTATAATGATGTTTGTAAATCTAATAGTAGAGTCTATAATTGGCATGAATTACGTTACGCCATTATGGCGGTGTTTAAAATTTACCGTACTCTATTTATTCAAAACATGTATTTTAAAATTTTGCTTTAAAAATCGTCCTTTAAATATTGATTGATTAAACAGGAATATTGATTATGCAGTCCTTTCTTATGCCCTTAACCATTTCAATGCAAAGTGTACGTATTTGCAGGTCTGATAATAATAATAATAATAATAATAATAATAATAATAATAATAATAATAATAATAATAATAATAATATTAATAATAATAATAATAATAATAATAATAATAATAATAATAATAATAATAATAATAATAATAATAATAATAATAATAGTAATAATAATAATAATAATAATAATAATAATAATAATAATAATAATAATAATAATAATAATAATAATAATAATAATAATAATAATAGATCAGTTCCATAAATGCGTTCGGTTATCAGACCTGCAGATAAGCACACGTCGATAACTATCAATCTAAGCATACAGGATAGGAGCAAAAACTTTCAAGAACCACCCGAATGGTTTGCGTTTGGTTAAAGAATGCAACATTGTTTACTTCTTGCTCAGTAATTTCACTGCTCTAGGCAGTTTAGTTTTAATCAAACCATTAAACACGATCATTTTATTCAAGAATTAACGACATTTATACTGGAAATAATAAGGCACCAATAGCTCGGTAGAGCAATCGCTTCACACGCAAAGCGACCAGATCGATCCCAGGTGAAGTTGATTGTTTCTGACCCCCACCCCCACCCCCTAGCCCACCCCCACTGTCCGCCCAGCAGTGATTGCGTAGGTGAGTCAAGTATTACTAGCCGTCGATGCTTTTTAAATTTGATAAAGAACACATTATATGTAGGGTAGAGTGAGGATGGGGGGGGGGGGGGGTAGACGTATCGTTAATGTTCTGGTTAAAAACTGAGACTAAGAACAAAACACGGGGTGAAGGAGGCAATGGAGAACTTGTCTGTCCACGTTACCATTTTTTTGGTTTAATAGCTAGGCATTTAAATCTACGTAATGCGACAGACAATTGTTATGGGACCATCAAGTAACAATGATTTTTTTTAAAAAGTTATCGTAGTCATGATATTATAATCCAATTCAATCAATGACTAGTTATTTAAGAATAAAAGAATTAAAAAGATGTTTTTAACAAATTATTCATTCGTTGACATAGAAATTGAAATTGTTTGGCGGCCACCTTGGATTATTAACCATTTTGGTATCTGGTACCAAAAATGATGAACAAATTGTCATCGTAATCCCTTTTTAACTTGAGGGTTTTTGGGGTAGGATCCTCGTCTTCCGATCTGTTTGTCCTCGGTTTGAATCCTGACTTGGGCAGAGCAAATTTGAGTAATTGGAAATGACTCTTTACTCAATTGTCTCATCGTATCCAGGTGTAAATTAGTATCTGGCAGGGGCGTGGCTCTATTGGTTCAAATGGTGCCTGGCACCACATCCATGTTTTAAAAATGGATAACAGCATTTTTAAAAATATATAAAACTGAGAAATGGCATATATCGCCTTTTATCAACTGTGCGAAACAGACTCCCTTTCTGTCACAACGCCTTTTATCCACGCTTCTCTCCCGATTCACACAATCTTTTGATGACTGTCGTCAGCGACTGTGTACTATGGCTGAGCGAGTGACTGGATTTCCCCACTCCCCACTCAAACGATTGCAATGAGCGGATTTTTGCTGGCTCCATATAAGGCTATTACTATTAGTGTTGCGACATTGAATACCTGAGAAAATGGCTCGAATTTTTACCATCTTCACATACGAGAAAAAACCCGCCTCAGGTGCCAAGAGATTTTTGCTCCAACTCTGTTGGACTGCGGAATAATAGCTAATTTTGGTCATTTACGTCATAGTCATAGTATGGTATCTTCGACCATCTTTATTATTATCGAAATCACGATTATTAACAAGTTAATTTGTTTCTCTCTCTCTCTCTCTCTCTCTCTCTCTCTCTCTCTCTCTCTCTCTCTCTCTCTCTCTCTCTCTCTCTCTCTCTCTCTCTCTCTCTCTCTGTCGTGATTTTTGTATATAGTAATTTATTATTATTATTATTATTATTATTATTATTATTATTATTATTATATTATTATTATTATTATTATTATTATTATTATTATTATTATTATTATTATTATTTTTATAATTATTATTATTATTATTATTATTATTATTATTATTATTATTATTATTATTATTATTATTATTATCATTATCATCATCATCATCATCATAATTATTATTATTGCTGCAAAAATTGATATGAAGGAATGTGAACGAGTTAAGCCAAACATTTCTTGATAGTGATGCTATATGCATGATCTTCGCGTGAATATGCGTGTTTGACTGTGTGTGTGTATGTGCGCGCGTTCATCACACACACACACACACACACACACAGAGAGAGAGAGAGAGAGAGAGAGAGAGATGATAGATAGATAGATAGATAGATAGATAGATAGATAGATAGATAGATAGATAGATAGATAGATAGATAGATAGAGAGAGGGAGAGAGAGAGAGAGAGAGAGAGAGAGAGAGAGAGAGATCTTGTATGGAGTCATGTTTGATTTCTGAAGTGGAATGGGGCTGTTTCATAACGTAACTATAGTACTCTTTTAGTAGGCCATGGGCTGTATACATTCTTACGCTTTGTAAGTTTTGAAATTACCCTTTGTTCGATTGACATTCAATGTCTGCATGTGTCCCTTTAGTCATTTCCCTCAGTGTCCAAACTCCAATCAATATATTCGTTCGTGATTTATATAAACAAACTATTGAAAATATTTGCAGGGATAGAAACATCACCATGCAAATTTACTTTACAAGTATGTAAGTATTTTTTTCTATCTTTTATATTTACAAATAGAGCATGTGTAAGTCATTTTCGTCTGGCACCACTTTATACTGTAAGCATGCCACGCCGCTGGTATCTGGTAAGTAGCAGAGCTGTCTCTGTTGATATAAAGTTGTAATCGTTCCCTATATGTGTCCTGTAACGTTCCACATCTTAAATGTTGCTGTCGGCTTGGGACCGTTTATAAAGCGATTTGAGAATATTGAGTGGATTTTGCTATCCGTTAAAGGTCGTGTTATCTTTAAATAATTCATTTGGAGGAGTGTTTTTATTTTTTTCGTTCCTGTTTTTAATTGTCACGTTTTAGTTACGCCAAAAATTTGTATAGCTACACCTATTTTTGTCAATAGTCACAGATTTATTTAATTCTCTTGCTCTTTCTTTTCTCTTTTTTTTTTTTTTTTTTTTTTTTTTTTTTAAGGTTACACATTATACAACTGTGTAAATCAGTCATATATCAATGGGTAATAAACGATATAGTACAATTCGAAGTTTATGATTGTATAAAAATGGGGAAAAAATCCTTGCCTTCCTCATGGTTGGTTAGGAAACTAATGTACCATTGAAAAGCGCATTGATCATAGTATTAAGCATTACAATAACCTATCCAGCCAGCTTGTTAAAGCACACAATTATCATCTGTATTGAAACCTCTATTGGTCAGAATCAGCGTGGGTGCGCAACTGGATGCGCGGGTTGACGGAGGTAGGAAACAATAACAAACCCACATGGTTGCCATTACCTCCACCATCATTCTCGCTCACGGTTTGTGGAAAGCCCTTCATTACAGGCACGTAATAGTGAATCTAGTTTTTGTTTTGAACATTTCTATTATTATTCTTTGTAAATTGACCCATATTAAAAGAAACATACAAACAAAACAGGCATGACCAGTCACTAACAATGCCGTGTAGTGTGTAGACAGTAACACAGTACGGTGAACATGACTGACACTGGGATCGGAATGTCGGAACCCATGAGTCGTTCGCAACTCTGCCTCACGTATTCATTTAATCAGTCAATTTAATTTTTATTAAGCTTGCGTAAAACATACAAACAAAAAAGACATGACCAGTCACTAGCAATGCAGTGTAGTGTGTAGACAGTAACACGGTACGGTGAACATGAATGACACTGGGATCGGAATGTCGGAACCCAGTAGTCGTTCGCAACTCAGCCTCGCGTACTCATTTAATCAGTCAATTTAAATTTCATTTAGCTTGCCTATTCTTCAAGTTTATGTTATATTCACTTTTTCTATTTAAAAAGGGTAATCCAAACAGACCATAAAAACGATTTTATAATAAGCCGACTTCAACTTCCATCACTTACGACACGAACTTATTTTGGGTGTTTTTTTTTTAACAAAACCGTTTGACTCAAACTAAAGCTTCGGCATTGGATAAGGAGCGAGGTCCCTGTTGCCATCTTGCTTAGTTTATACAGAGACTGGGTTGCCAGCTTGGCTGTTCTTGATAAATAGTAGTAAATAGCACAACCTTGTGCAATGAGAGATAGAGAGAGAGAGAGAGAGATTTTGAACAAAAAACGAATATCTCTCTCTCTCTCTTACCCCCTCTCTCTCTCTCTCTCTTGCCCTCTCTCTCTCTCTCTCTCTCTCTCACTCTCTCTCTCTCTCTCTCTCTCTCTCTTCCTATTTCATCTGTCACACTGTTTGACAATCTTCTTCACCTGGCTCACTTGTACTTGTAATATCGGGTGTAAGGTAAAATTTTGAACAATTATTATTATTTAAAAAATGAAGAAACTTTGCAAATAAATCGATAGACTAGATATTAATTCGATTCGAAAAGTGGAACACAAAAGGAGAATTTGCGAATACCCGGTCCAGACATAAGCGTCATGGTCTTATTTATAAAGTGCAGAATCTTTGCAAATAAACGGATAAAATAGAGATTAATTCGATTCGAAAAGTGGAACACAAAAGCAGAATTTGCGAATGCCCGGTCCAGACATAAGTGTTATGGTCTTATTTATAAAATCTAGAAACTTTGAAAATAAACGGACAAGATAGAGATTCATTCGATTCGAAAAGTGGAACACAAAAGCAGAATTTGCGAATGCCCGGTCCAGACATAAGCGTTATGGTCTTATTTATAAAGTGCAGAAACTCTGCAAATAAACGGATAAGATAGAGATTCATTCGATTCGAAAAGTGGAACACAAAAGCAGAATTTGCGAATGCCCGGTCCAGACATAAGCGTTATGGTCTTATTTATAAAGTGCAGAAACTTTGCAAATAAACGGATGAGATAGAGATTCATTCGATTCGAAAAGTGGAACACAAAAGCAGATTTTGCGAATGCCCGGTCCAGACATAAGCGCTATGGTCTTATTTATAAAGTGCAGAAACTTTGCAAATAAACGGATAAGATAGAGATTCATTCGATTCGAAAAGTGGAACACAAAAGCAGAATCTGCGAATGCCCGGTCCAGACATAAGCGTTATGGTCTTATTTATAAAGTGCAGAAACTTTGCAAATAAACGGATAGACTAGATGTTATTTCGATTCGAAAAGTGGAACACAAAAGGAAAATTTGCGAATACCCAGTCCAGACATAAGCGTCATATTCCTATTTATAAAGTACAGAATCTTTGCAAATAGACGGATAAAATAGAGATTAATTCGATTCGAAAAGTGGAACACAAAAGCAGAATTTGCGAATGCCCGGTCCAGACATAAGCGTTATGGTCTTATTTATAAAGTGCAGAATCTTTGCAAATAGACGGATAAAATAGAGATTAATTCGATTCGAAAAGTGGAACACAAAAGCAGAATTTGCGAATGCCCGGTCCAGACATAAGCGTTATGGTCTTATTAATAAAGTTCAGAAACTTTGCAAATAAACGGAAAAAACAGATTAATTCTAATCGAACAGTGGAACACAAAGGCAGAATTTGCGAACAACCGGTCCAGACATAAGCGTTATGGTCTTATTTATAAAATCTAGAAACTTTGCAAATAAACGGATAAAATAGAGATTAATTCGATTCGAAAAGTGGAACACAAAAGCAGAATTCGCGAATGCCCGGTCCAGACATAAGCGTTATGGTCTTATTAATAAAATGCAGAAACTTTGCAAATAAACGGATAGACTAGATATTAATTCGATTCGAAAAGTGGAACACAAAAGCAGAATTTGCGAATGCCCGGTCCAGACATAAGCGCTATGGTCTTATTTATAAAGTCTAGAAACTTTGAAAATAAACGGACAAGATAGAGATTCATTCGATTCGAAAAGTGGAACACAAAAGCAGAATTTGCGAATGCCCGGTCCAGACATAAGCGTTATGGTCTTATTTATAAAGTGCAGAAACTCTGCAAATAAACGGATAAGATAGAGATTCATTCGATTCGAAAAGTGGAACACAAAAGCAGAATTTGCGAATGCCCGGTCCAGACATAAGCGTTATGGTCTTATTTATAAAGTGCAGAAACTTTGCAAATAAACGGATGAGATAGAGATTCATTCGATTCGAAAAGTGGAACACAAAAGCAGAATTTGCGAATGCCCGGTCCAGACATAAGCGTTATGGTCTTATTAATAAAGTGCAGAAACTTTGCAAATAAACGAAAAAAACAGATTAATTCTAATCGAACAGTGGAACACAAAGGCAGAATTTGCGAACAACCGGTCCAGACATAAGCGTTATGGTCTTATTTATAAAATCTAGAAACTTTGCAAATAAACGGATAAAATAGAGATTAATTCGATTCGAAAAGTGGAACACAAAAGCAGAATTTGCGAATGCCCGGTCCAGACATAAGCGTTATGGTCTTATTAATAAAATGCAGAAACTTTGCAAATAAACGGATAGACTAGATATTAATTCGATTCGAAAAGTGGAACACAAAAGCAGAATTTGCGAATGCCCGGTCCAGACATAAGCGCTATGGTCTTATTTATAAAGTGCAGAAACTTTGCAAATAAACGGAAAAAATAGAGATTAATTCTAATCGAACAGTGGAACACAAAAGCAGAATTTGCGAACAACCGGTCCAGACATAAGCGTTATGGTCTTATTTATAAAGTGCAGAAAATTTGCAAATAAACGGATAAGATAGAGATTAATTCGATTCGAAAAGTGGAACACAAAAGCAGAATTTGTGAATACCCGGTCCAGGCATAAGCGTCATGGTCTTGTTTAAATGAAACAATGCCATTTAAAAAAATATATGGTCAATGAGTAATTAAGCTAAATATGCGGAGTTCAAATAGATAACTTGATCTGTGAATTTTTTTTATAATTAGCTGTTTTTATTCTCCATCATTTAGGTTATGTGATTAAGTTTATAATTGAAATACAAACTTTATCTCACTTATCAATGTTTTGCAATAAAGGAGAGTGTGAGTGAACCTGAGAAAAGGAAATTATTTGAGAGAGTGATATTTATCATGCTTTTCAGTTTGTAGTTGAATTCTAGAATGGATTCTTTATAGTTCTCATTGATTGTATGTCAGTCTTTAGGACACCGATTACCCTAATGCGGCCACAATTTACATTGTGACAGCCACAAGTCCGTTAAACGCAGAGTGGGGTATTGTTGTTTGCAAGTAATGCTATGGTTTTAATAGGATATCTGTCTCCTATTAAAATACATTCCTGTGTTGGATTTTGGATTAAATTCATGTCTTCTTCGGATTTTGGGATATTTAATTTTCATGGATTGTGATTGTGATTTTCAAGACTATTAATGTAAGTAAATGCCCAAATAGATATTTTTATTCATTTATTCTTTATTTATTTTTTTTAGTTTTGTTTTGTTTTGAAGCATTTATTATAAGAAATATTGTACATATGCACTTATACACCAAAGACTATATCCTTTCAACTGCTTATTATTATTATTATTATTATTATTATTATTATTATTATTATTATTATTATTATTATTATTATTATTATTATTATTATTATTATTATTATTATTATTATTATTATTATTATTATTATTATATATAATAATAATAATAATAATAATAATAATAATAATATAATAATAATAATAATAATAATAATAATAATAATAATAATAATAATTAATAATAAGTGCATTGAGTGAAATCCCAATCATGGTTGCCCAAATAAAACTGGCGCTAGAATCCCGACTACCTGTCTAAACGAATGTTGTTTGTACGATACATACTAACTACACGTTCCATATCGGGGGCAGAAAATATACGTTTGGTTTTATGAAATTAAAACAGTAGTCCCACATCGTTCTTTGATGTTATTTGTGGTTGCATTTGCTTTGAAACTTACACATTATATTGTGTTACATTGTTTACAAAATATTTCTGGTACTCGTATGCATGTGTCGTCAACGGACCACTGGTCAATCGTGTTCTTTATTATTTTATTATTAATTTTGGCTTGACATCTTACATATGTGAATTTGACAGGTTGTTATGGATGGTAATTATAACATTAAGTGATTTTTAAACATTTTTACGGCGTTTTAAATGTCTTTCTTGCATTCATTGCCGAGCACCTCCACTTTTCTGTTACTATTTTAACGATCAGCTGATTTTCTCTTGCCTCCCCTTTAATTTCGCGGACTTTTTTCAGAACGAGGCGTGGGAGTGGCTAATATAAGAAAAATAAATTCAATTGACGTCATGTGTCCGAGTAAATTACTCACAACTTCTGACAACCAGATCAATCGTACCAATACACAAAACTTTTCGTAGCTTTAAACGTTTCCAGTCTGAGTAATTGGCTGTATATAGTGAGTACTAATCACCTAACTGGCTGTATAATGCAATAATAACAAAGACCCGAGTGACGTCAACTTCAATAATTCTATTATCACGGTCACTGTTATCTTGGAAGGACTTCCGTAGTCTCACAGCACCTAAGGTGGGGATTTTCTTTATTAAGGGGGGGGGGGGGGGGGGGGGGGTGAGAGACGGCCACAAACCCCCAACACTATTTCTTATCGGGGGGGGGGGGGGGGTGAGTTTAACTAAATAGAGAAACTATAACCTGATGAAACATAAAGTTTCCATCACTTGCGTATCGAAACTGATGTTCAACACAGTAAGTAATAATGGCGTTGGCCGGAGTGGTAAACGACAACCGACTCAGCAAATTGTTTTGTTTTGTTTTTTTGTTAGAAAAATCACACTACTTATAAAAATGAAACTTATCTTAAATAGTAATATTTATCGGCCATTGCAACTAAGTTCAATTACATAATCCCTAAAAAGATTAAGTAATATAATAAAAGTGCTGTGAAATTATGGATGTCCTGCCGTTTTCTAACCTACAATCATTGTTCAAGTATGTGAATGTTTCCATTAATGGAAGTTTTATACCATAACTTTTGGATGTCCCGATAGCTCAGCTGGTAGAGCACTCGCTTCACACACACACACACACACGCACACACACACACACACACACACACAAAGGGACCAAGATCGATATTGGGTGAATTATATTTTTCTGACACTCCACACCTGTCCACCCAGCAGAGATTGGGTAGCTAGGTCTGTTAGATCTGGCGGAAAATACTTTGTGATAGACTAGCATCCTGTCCAATGGGTAGCAGGCAATTGCTATTGCAGTTGGGATTAATTCCGGCGTAATGGTCCTCATATTTCTGAAGAACAGCTTATATTACAACCAAATAATAACTTTAAAACAGCGATATTTGGAAGAAAAAATGTTTCTTACCTCCAATTCTTGTTTCTTTACCAAAATGTGAATACATCCATTAATAGAATCTTTATATCATAATATTAGTATATCCAGTGGTGAAAAACAGCCATTGATAGTTAAAATGTTTTTCCTCATTTATTCACAAACGCGCGTATCTAGATTAATCTTATTAAATTTCTATCGCTGAGTTTTCTTATTCATATCGGTGAATCATGTGTAACTTGTTATAGTTATAGATTGCGATGCAATTATACACATTTATTTTATTATGACGAGTGCGACAGATTTTCGCTGAACCAACTCACTCACTAACACACCTCGTTATCGTATTGGTTGTGAGTAGTAGCTATGTTAATATAATGTGTATGTACCTACATGTGTGTACTTGTGTATGGATGCGTTTATGTACGAGTGTGTTGTTATCTGCGTGTTTATGAATCATGTATCTGGTGTGAATGTTGTTATTGTCATTGATTTTCAGTCACATAAAATATGATCCGCATCGCCTCAAAACGATATTACGTCGGGACGGTTTAAATGATGAAATTCGAAAATTTAACCAAATATGTAACAGTGAATGGCAAAATCAGTCGGATAGTGAAACGGTTTGAACTGAGATATTGCCAAATTTAGGTAGGAGATCAATTTTTATCAAAAATGAGTTCTTGTCATAAATGATTAACTCAACCCTTTTTGTACATCTTCGTGAAATATCAAAGCTTGATTTCACTTCTAAATATGTTTACAGCTCGTCAAGTTAAAAAAGTTGCTGGATACCATTAACAGACATCTGACCATTACTTCATGAAAAATGTCTCGATTTACTTCAAATAAAGATTAAAATGCTCTGGGGAGCATATTCTTTTAGAAAATTAAATGCAAATCCAAAATTTTCACTGACACATATATGAGACTTGTTCCACCAAATTTTGTTTTATTAAGAAGAAATGAATATTCATTCTAAAAAAATAATAATTAAAATAATAAATAAATAAATAAATAAATAAATAAAATACCCTTTATTCATCCCATAGGAGAAATTTGTCTTTGGTGTCTATTCCAAGGGAAGACTGGACTAACCCAGGCGTCTTTCGCAGAACAGCGCCGCAAAATGAGCTAGAGCGAGGTGACTTGCCCAAGGCCTCATAGCGCAGCGAGTGTATTCGAACTCATCACTTTTCGAGTACGATGCAAAGACAGTCCGCTGAGCCAGCTACGTTGTCCTACTAATGAAATAACTCTTAAAAAGATAAGAACCAAAAATTCATAATTGTTAAGATAGCTGATTATTTTTTGTTCTCTTTCGTCATTTGCTTTACACTGACATAATGTCGTATTGACGTTAAAACCCAGTGTAGCTTTGCATCGTTGGATACATTCGAGATGACTGCACTCAAGGGCAATTAACTCGTATTAGTCTTTCAAGTTATTTTACTTGTTGCTCTTCTGTACATGAGGAGGGGGGAAAATCGATATGACGTTTATCAATTAGAAACATTCTTACAAACAGCTTGGTTTTTTAACCAGTTAACTGCCGAAATCTAGTTTAAAAAGTATTTAAAAATTTGACCAGAAAACTTGTCCTTCAAATATCGATCGATTTATATGAACCCCATCTTGGCAAAAATTCTCAAACCTGGGACTTCGCGAATTTTCAGATTTGAGAGTTTTTGCCAAGAAGAGAGCAATTTAAATCGATCCATATTTAATTTGAAGGACGAGTTTTCTGGCCAAATTTTTAAATACAAGGTATCCCATAGTCCGGCAGTTAACTGGTTAATGTGGTCGATTTGAAATTCGAATCGCGCCTAACGCTATTACATCCAGTACATCACTCGCATCATTTGAGAAGCTTACTTTCAATAATATGGACTCTCTTATTCTCTTTTAAATCCTAAAGAAAACATTGCTATTTTTTTTTTTGTCATTTTTAAAGCTGAGTTAAAGAGCAATATACTTATATTATTTCCTACAGGTATGAGAGATATACAAAATTTTCCGTCACTATTGTTAGTTAACTCGTAATGGTCAATGAAATATAATTGCGAAGGGTATTGAAATGAAAAATCTGTAGACATCCGCCAGATAAATGCTCATATTTATATTTATATCCATGTTTACGTAGAAGCAAACCAATCAATATCATTCGTCAGCTTTTGTAGGGGGTGGGGGTTGGGGGGGGGGGGGGAAGGGGACCGGTTTAACCATCTCCGTTACCTACCATAAGAATTCATCTCGATGCGACTTACATATTTCATCTGCATATGTATGTTGTTCGTCACTAACTCTGAAGAAAAGTTGTTGCTTTTTTTTCCTTTTTTTTAGATAGTTATAAGAACTGCATCGTGTGTTGTAAAGCTGGTTTCAGTGAACAACATTATATATACCAGAGCTTTTTAAATAGCGTGATATCCACTAAATGTGCTCAAAGCGCTTTAACATGTAGAACGAGACATGACGCCTGTTAGAGGATAATACAATTTTTTTTTCCGACAGAAACAACACTGTTGAAGGCCATGTACTCATTTGACACTTGGGTACGATGAGAGAAGGTGAGTAAAGAGACTTTTCCAAGGACTCAACTATGCGCCGAGCGAGGCTCGAACCCAGGACCTTCCTCTCCGAAAGCGAGTGTTATTCCACAAGACCACATAGCCGCATGTACTTATTATTCCTTCTGACTTTTATTTTTTAAAAATCAATATTAATATTGGTTGGGTGTGACGTTTCGAGGAAAAAGCCGAGAGTGGTTGATTGGGAGAGAGGTAATTCTTATGTTGTAATAAATTTTCCGCTGCGTTTTCGGTGATTCATTTTCGAGCCCTGCGATGGGAGGCTTGCAAAAATTAATATGAAATTACACGGTAGGTGATCATAACACATAGGACAAACCGCATATCAAAATAAAGATGATAAAAAGATCTTTACTTTGATGTCTTGTATGTTAATATATTATTATATTGGTTTATGGGAGAGGTCGGCACGCAGTTTGAGCGAAAGGAGTGTGTATGTGGGGTTCCGATAGCTCAGTTGGTAGAGCACTCCCTTCACTTGTAAAGGGATCGAGATCAATCCCGGATGAAATCAAGGTTTTTTGTTTTTTTCCGACTCCGATTGAGTAGCTGGGTCTGTTAGATCTGGCGGAAAGTACTTTGCGATAGAATTAATAGTGTCCTATCCAACAACAAGCAATTGCTATTGTTCGTTTCACGGTATAGAAACAGTCCAAAGTAAATTTGCGGAATTTACATCAAATGGTGGGACAATCCAAACCAATAGTAGGATGTAACAATGGTATTGATTAGCAAGGCACTTGTTGACAAATCGTGTTCATTTGCATTGCGATTTTTAATTTTAACCCTCTCCTTGCTAACTACAGGGGGTGAAGTGGTCGAGTGGTTAAGGAATCGCACTGTGACCCGGAAGGTCCCGGGTTCGAGCCCCGCTTCAGGCACTTTCGTTTTTTATCCTTGAGCAAGATTATTAACCCCCAATTCGCTCCCTTGGACAACATGGGTGATTCCTGTTGATGTCCAACAGCTTGTTTGATGAATTATCTATTATCCTTCGTGGAATGCCGAAGCGACGATATCTTATGATGTCTTGGCGGAAGGTCATAATTTGTTTTTACTAACTAGTCTATAGGAAATTCGGTATATCTATGTATCATATTATTTGTAGAAAAATCGTTGTTATATTTATAAGACTTTAATGTTCTTTTTTAGTAAAGTTCGTATTCCTGAATAGAATTATGCATAGCATTCTTTTAGTTTGAGTTTTAAAACGAATTGTTGTTTTAAGTAAGTACCTATCTATGACATTGTTGGAATAAAATCCTGAAATTTGACGATAAGGAGAGAGTTGACCAAGCTTAGCGCACATCACAATGTTTCATTTTTTCCCTATCTAACAGGCCGCCACATAGAAATAACTGTTCGTTTTATACAGTATAAAGGGCATGTAAGGCGTCCCTTTCAGTTAAAGAGCAATATACTTATATTATTTCCATCAGGTATAAGAGATATACAAAATTTGCCGTCACTATTGTTAGTTAACTCGTAATGGTCAATGAAATATAATTGTGAAGGGTATTGAGATGAAAAATCTGTAGACATCCGCCATATAAATGCTCATATTTATATTTATATCCATGTGTACGTAGAAGCAAACCAATCAATATCGTAAACTGTTTCCGAGTATATTTTGAATATATACTTTGCAAAATTTGCCCTGTCCAAGGACACACCACATGATTATAATAGTCGATAACAGTTCTAGTCAAATAAAAAAAAGGTATTTTATCAATAATGGGGTATATTTTCTGAACAATTTTACAATAATAAAGGGCACTATCATCTATTTTCTTTCTTGGATGTTTTAAGAGTTCGAATTTAGATTATTGTGTACACTACACTTTAATCTTATACAAATACAGAAATCGTTAAATTCAGTAACATTGTGATTAGGCCGGTGGAATAAACACGATATAATTCCGTTTCATGCATTTGGATTTTACAAATGGAATTTATGTTCGCACAGATGGCATTTAGTTTGTTTACAACAAAACATTGTGCATCACCCTCTCTCTCTCTCTCTCTCTCTCTCTCTCTCTCTCTCTCTCTCTCTCTCTCTGTCTCTCTCTCTCTCGCTCTCTCTCTTCCGCTACATATTCTTTCCTCTTGCTCTAAAGCTCATCCTCACCCATTTTTCCATTACTTTCTATCTTCTTTGTCTCTACCTATTCTCTCTTTCTCTCTCTTTCTCTCCCTCTCTCTCTCTCTCTCTCTCTCTCTCTCTCACTCTCTCTCTCTCTTTCACCCTTTCTCCCCCCTTATATATATATATATATATATATAT
>NC_088361.1:90692184-90697184 GCF_034508935.2 Berghia stephanieae | reverse complement strand
TAGTAGTAGTAGTAGTAGTAGTAGTAGTAGTAGTAGTAGTAGTAGTAGTAGTAGTAGTAGTAGTAGTAGTAGTAGTAGTAGTAATAATAATAATAATAATAACAACAATTGCTAATATAAATGCCGATTATGCAGGTGAGATTGAGCTTGGTAGATTGGTAATAATAATAATGATGTTGATAACTGACAACAAAAGCACATTGGTAATAATAATAATGATGTTGATAACTGACAACAAAAGCACATTGGTAATAATAATAATAATAATAATAATAATAATAATAATAATAATAATAATAATAATAATAATAATAATAATAATAATAATAATAATGATGTTGATAACTGGCAACAAAAGCACATTGTTAATAATAATAATAATGATGTCGATAACTGACAACAAAAGCACATTGGTATTAACAATAATGATGTTGATAACTGGCAACAAAAGCACACAAGCTGAAAATTGTAAACAATACCATTTTATGGCAGGTTGTACATATTCTAATCAAATGCAATTTATATGTAAGAAAAACCGTCGATTGTGTTTTGACAGGAAATGACACTGTGTGCTAGTTTAGATTGTTCCAGGTCAATGACCTACTGCACAAAATAATATGAGACATTCCTCCTCAAAACGGTATTATGTCAAGGCGACGCATATCACAACCTTCATGAACTCATAGCCTGACGCTGACCAAAAAGTACTTCAAGAAGTCGCTGGACAAAATAAACTTGAGCTTGGGCTTTTATATAGCGCAATATCCACTAAACATGCTCAAAGCGCTTTACAGGGGTCCCAAACCAACAGCAACACGTATTGTGTAGAACGAGACATTACGCCTATTAGGCGATATTACAATTTTTCTGAGAGAGACAACACTTCTTCTTCTTCTTCTTCTTCTTGTCGTCGTCCTCCTCCTCCTCCTCCTCCTCCTCCTCCTCCTCCTCCTCCTCCTCCTCCTCCTCCTCCTTCTTCTTGTTCCTATTCCTTTTCATCCTGATGGTCTGTTTTGCATCTTTAAGAGGTCTCAAGTTTTCACTTGTTCGTATCTAAATCACCCCGATGTAATACCGTTATGTGACGGTAGGACACGAATGGCGATGTCAGTGTCCAGCTCCATTTCATTTGTTAATCATTGTTTTACTCCGACAGTAAGTGATACGTGAAATTGATCACTGGCCACAAAGGAGTAACAAATCCATGTTTCATGAGATATTGACACAATTTGTGTATCAATCTATCCGTGTAGATTAATATCGATTTCTGATATGATGCGAATCCAGCACAATCTATGGTTTGGATGTCTTTATGTCTGACTATTATAGAGCAATCTGGGTGATCAATCTTCTGGGAACAGTATTTTGTCAGGATACGCCCAATTCTCGACGATGTCCTGCTATATGCCCTTTACATTGGCAATGATGCTATGACATCAAATTAAACATGTGTAACAATAATCCAAGAACACACATACTATCAATTGACACGTACAAATAATATTGACATAATTCAATACAATAATAGTTTTTTTTTCTGAGATATTTCTTATCAATTAGATGATGTATCAATCTAGATACAAGTAGATTTCAAAATGGTGATGTTTGGTGCACTTGTTGCAGTTATTTTTTTTCGGGGGGGGGGGGGGGGGGGGGGGGGGATGATTACAAACTTTTTAAATTTGGGTCAAAATAGAAACTGTGATTGGAGAGAGAGTTTTGTTTCTCATTCACCAATTGTTTGTAGTCATTTAGACTTAATCAAATTCATTCTAGGAATCCCGATAGAGCACTCACTTCACACGCAAAGAGACCGAGATCGGTCCCAAGTGAAGTCCAGATTTATTTTCTGACACTTTGCGTTAGACTAGAGTCCTGTTCAAAGGGTAGCAACTGCTATTGCCCATTATTGTTCACACGCTATAGAAAACAGGGAAAACTCCGGCTTCATGGTCTTTATGGCTTTCGAGGACTAATTGGTTCATTCCGTCTAAATACCAGATTGGCGTGGTTGGTCACTAATATGTAACCCATCCCCTTAAAACGGAGTAACCAAATATCGTCAGCAGCCGCCCTCGTAAAGCTCTTAACACCCGACAGCAACAGGAAGAGAGGTAGACCAAGAGAAAAATGAAGGAGGACAAAAGCAAAACGGAATTTACATCCTGGAAGGAAACCTTGCTACTGCAGCCGACCGGAGCCACCGTAAACCCAGGGCCTGACACTGACCAAAAAAAGACAAGTCTTTGGCCACAAAAGAAAACAAATCGTGAGTTGTATTCAATAGTTCAACTAATAGGATCACGTGTTTCCTTGAGCTCTACTAATAACTCACTAGACGGCGCAAAAACCTAATAGATGACGCCAAACGATGGCTACGCTACGAGCAGACATGAAAGCTTGTTTTGATTGTTCATGGCCCTATTCTTCACGAGGCAAAATGGGGATGAGTTAGTAAGTTAGTAATTGAAATCAATAGTCTGAAGTCACGTCCGCACAGCAACGAGCAGCTTGGTTCTAAACAAAGAAAATCGGTACTTTTTATTCTTATTGTCATGTGATCAGAATGTATAAAAGTCAAAACATGATCAGATTTATGTTTTTCTCCTCTGGATACACTTTTAAGCTTGTCGGTGAAATATTTCATAAGGGCGTCAGCCATTGTTCCGATAGTTTAGAAACAGTTACTATGCGTCATTACGAGGAAAGTGACGTCACGACCCATTGAAGCCCATAAGAATAAGAAATTATTTTTATTCTGTTCACTCAATATGACATACATTAACCAAAATCTGATATTTGATGACTATAAATTCAATGGTTTTGCATTGTGTGCGGCTCTGTGGTCTTTTGGTATGACAATCGCCCTCGAACAAGACGGCCCCGCTCTGATCGGCATAAAGTAAAGACCTGAGAAATAGCTCTTTACTCACATGCTTTCCCCGCACTCATGTGTAAAATGAGTACCTGGCCACTAACAGCATTGTCTCTGTCGAAAGAAAAATATAATATAATATCGATGGATTGGCTTCACATCTCGTCCACGATAAGCGTTACTGCTGTTGGCTACAGAGCTCTTGTAAAACGGTTTGAGCACTTTTAATGGTTGTTGCTCTCTATTAATTCTCAAGTATTTTTATCACTCATTTTATATACCCCTTTGAGACAGAAAGTCAGGTATAAGTAGGCCTGATAACGGAATTTGATATGGGTGTAATGCAGAACATTTTGATTTGGTTTGAAGGTATATTCATTATAACATTGAGCCCGTAGCAAGTTGGGTTATCAGACCAGCAAATTAAGTTTTCGTGGGTTTATATAGGAATCGGGATAAACTCGACTCTATAGAACTAATGGCTCTAAAGGACTCCTTTTTTATAGTGAATAATAAACCAAAAGTTGACGATCTAGCATCAAATTTATAGACGTTATAATGGCTTTTTAAAATGTCGAAAAAGTATGGACCAAGTTGATACTCTGTCTACATATTTTTAACCTATGAGAAACTATTCTGCTATTCTCTTGGAACTAGATCGACAGTTTTTCGATTATTGCATATTATTCAACTGATAGAAACTAATAGAGATGTATGAAACCATGATGTTGACACATTGTTTGCGTATTGTTATTATTACCATTCAGAGATAATTAAGCCTTGACATCAATTGGGACCTGGTTTGGCTCTCCCTGGCCGTAAAATTTTATTCCCGATTTTCATCTGGCACTTCTCTTCTCCCATTATTTCCCATTATTATTGACAACATCTGTTGATCACCCGGGCTATTCGGCTATAGATAGATGTTCGGGAGCGGGTTAGATATATTGTTCTGACAGCCAAACGTGGTAAAAACGAAATTTTCCTCATTTTCAAATGAAAAAAAGCAAAGCAGCTCGTTTAGAGTTCGGCAATTTCAAAACAAGGAGTTATTACTTAACTCTGACATGCTAAATCTCTCTGCTGACCAACACTTGGAGACAGAAGGAAACAAACTAAACTTCCGGATGGCAATGTTGTTAACTTCTTAGCCAAGCGCATACTATCTAACCTGACTTTCCGTCTCAAATGAGTATATAAAAGGAGTGATAAAAAAGAGCATTAGTATAGAGCAATACGCATTAAACGTGTTCAAACCGTTTTACAAGAGCTCTGTAGCCAACAGCAGTAACGCTTAATTGGACGAACCGTGACGCCAGGTTACATTAATTCTGAAGGCAGTGGAAGACCTTGTAAATCTACCCAAGGACAGACGAAAGTCTCTTCCTACTTCGACCATAACTAGGACAGTGGGTCTCAAACTTTTGCACTGACGGCCTAGTAAAGATTAAAACAAAAGTCCACTGACCGGTAGCAAAACCAATATTATGAATATTTTCAATGTGCTATAACTAGCCTACCTTTGTATTGTACATATTCTTTATTCATTTATCAAACGTTAAAAAGAATGAATGAACTTTTCGAAAAAAAAAATAATTTATAGTAAATTGAACACAGGGGTGTCAAAACTTCAATCTTAAAAACAAATAATATACCTCCCTTTCCCCCATTTTTTCTTTCGAGGACTGACGATTTTGTTATAAACTAGGGGACATGGTTTGATAGAAATAATCGACCAAACCAAAATTTAGTTCAATATTATGACTTGCAGGTCGCGTTTAGGGGGGGGGGGGGGGGTGGGGAGGAAGGTTTTAATGATGCTCTCTCTCTCTCTCTCTCTCTCTTATATATATATATATATATATATATATATATATATATATATATATAGAGAGAGAGAGAGAGAGAGAGAGAGAGAGGGAGAGAGAGAGAAAGAAAGAGAGTATAAGTATGTGTATATATATATTATATATATATATATATATATATATATAAATGTGTTTTATATCCAATCATCTT
This sequence comes from Berghia stephanieae, assembly GCF_034508935.2. Classification (NCBI taxonomy): domain Eukaryota; kingdom Metazoa; phylum Mollusca; class Gastropoda; order Nudibranchia; family Aeolidiidae; genus Berghia; species Berghia stephanieae. The sequence continues at coordinate 90,692,290 of NC_088361.1, read as the reverse complement.
GATGTCTTAACAAGCAAGTAAGAAAACGGGAGGGGGGGGGGGGTTTAATCAATGTAGTCGTCTATTTTAAGATATATTATTATAAACAAGCTTCATCATTAATTTC
>NC_088361.1:90684684-90687184 GCF_034508935.2 Berghia stephanieae | reverse complement strand
TTAAATGTAAGTCATGAATAAACGATGTTTAACACCCAATTTTCTCTCATTGGAAAACATGAGTGATTCCTAGTGACATCAAACGTTTGTTTGGCGAATTATCTATATTCCATGGAATGCCTAGACGACGACATCTAACGATTTCGTTGGAAAGACTTCAGTAATGAATATGCAGAGTTTCGAGTGTTAACATCCCCAAAATAATGAGGCGTCTTGCAGGCGGATTTGAAATTGATTGCAGTTTAAAGTATGAGTCAATGAATACGTGATATATGCTGATACTGTAACGATTACGGGCAGTTGTTAATGTACACACAGTCTGGATGTGACCCGTAGTCTTCTTCTTCTTCTTCTTCTTCTTCTTCTTCTTCTTCTTCTTCTTCTTCTTCTTCTTCTTCTTCTTCTTCTTCTTCTTCTTCTTCTTCTTTTTCATCTTCTTCTTCTTCTACTTCTTTTTTTTTCAGCTTAACCCGCATTTTGCAGGGTTGCATAATGAATGTCACATCCCCATGCATCTCGGTTCTTAGCATCACCTTCCTCCAGGACCAGTTCTTTCATGTCGTTCTTTACCCTACCAAACCATAATCTAGTCTTTGGGCGTCCCTTTTTTCTCTTTCCCGCTAATTGTATACCCAATACTTTCCTTCCCACGTACCTCCTCTCTCGTCACCTATATTAAATTCTGGTCACATTTCTGATCATAATTTTTACTTTAAACTCAATTTTCGTCATCTTGTTCATCACAAAAAACTAAAGTCTTTTTGAGAAAATTCAGTGAGAATAATAAATCACATAAGCGGCGATCTAAAAGCAAATAACAAAGAGCTGAGTGACGTCATCTTCCTTCAGTATCTAAGCGGATGTCAAACGGGTGAGAGCTGTATGGTTGGTAAAGACGACGCTCTGCTGTATTCTGAACAAATAAAACACGTATTTAAAATTTTGGCCAGAACACTCATCCTTCAAATATCGACCGATTAAAATGCCCTTCATCTTAGCAAAAACGTATAAACCTTGGACTTTCACAGAGTTCTAGATTTGAGAGATCTTGCCAAGATGAGGCCCATAACATTGATCGATGATTTTTTTGAGGACAAGTTTTCTGACCAAAAACGTTAATACGCGTTGTTCCAGAGTAAAGCTCTGATCACAGAGAGGTTTGGAGAGACAACGAAGTCTGTAAAAGTCCTGACACATGATTGAATGATATATCGCCTGATGGTTTCATAATTACGACGAATTCTTGTTGGCTGAATATAGACTAAAGGAAGTGACGTCACACGATCCTTTGCCATTGCTTTGAGACAACCAGTTGGCTGATTAGGTTTCATTTAAATTTCTCCAAGGAGTCCCGTTAGCTCAGTCGGTAGAGCACTCGCTTCATAAGCAAAGGGATCGAGATTGTTCCCAGCAGGTGCAGTCGATGTTTACCCGGGAGTGACTGGGTAGCTGGGTCTTATAGATCTAGCGGAAAGTACATTGCGATAGACCAGCGTCCTATCCAAAGGGTAGCAAGCAATTTCTATTGTCCGTTTCACGCTATAGAAACCGGGATAAACTCCGGCTTCATGGGGCGATGGCTTTGAAGGACTACTTTTTTATTGCTTTGACAGACTATAGAAGTGAATGAAGTTGACGATACTCAGCTCCTAATTATTATTTTTAGACCGCCTGTTTCGTGAATAATTTTCATTTAAATCCCTCTTCAAAATGTTACAATTAATTTTGTGTTTTGTTGATCCGGCGGGTAGAAAAGGTGAGACTTTTACTTAAACACGTAAAATAATCAATAAAGGTGACTTTTTTTTAATATTGCAAAGTATTATGTGGTTTTTAACCTTCCTATCGACAAGTCTATAATAATGGATTTTATGACATTAGTCGTTCATGATGTTCTCTCACTAAAGATTCAATAAAAGAATTTTACATGAGATAAAAAACCGAATTGTAAAGCTATTAATGCAGTCCAATGGCAGCACTATATTTAATGAAAGCAAATCTTTGGACAGGAATAATGAACACGCCCAGATCAGGTTACATTTTAAGAAAGGAAAAAAAAAAAAAACTAAAGAATGTGAAACGATGTTTACCTATTTGCAGGTCTGGCAACCTAAATAGTTATGGGCTCGTTGTTGTAATGGAAATACTCTCAAACCAAGGTAAATTTTTGTCGATTTCATCTTTGTTAAATCAAGTCTATAATAGAGAAAAAAGTGATGTCAAAAACTGGTTCCAATGTAATTGAAAGTGGAAAAACACTCTTTCTGAGGACTGAATACAAACCTTGTGTAAATTATCTTCTGGTTTCAGAGTAATCGTATCTTATTTTCTAGTCTAAATATATTCTGGTTGCCAATAAAGATAACCCACAATCGATCTTTTAGGAACTGAAATCCATAGATATTATATATCCTCCAAAAGACTGGTTACAAACACACTTCCAAGAATTATGGAACCTTTAATAGTGGGTGTGACCTCACGACTTATCTTCCCTGTTGTT
>NC_088361.1:90667184-90679684 GCF_034508935.2 Berghia stephanieae | reverse complement strand
CTCTACCAACTGTGCTATCGGGACCCCCCATCAATTACTACTCTCTATTCAATTCTACGGATACAAACTCCGGTCCATGGCACGTCCAGTAGGGATGAATGATGACTTCCAACCATCGCTCACTCTGACTAGACAAAAAGAGACCATTTCTCCCATCTGTCCGTCTATCTCGATTTTAAGTGTATTATTACTGTTTGTTTTTGTTTTGTTTTGTTTTGTTTTTTTTAAGGGGGGGGGTTGTTGTTGTTTTATTGGGGTTGTTTTTTTTTTGTTGGCAGAAGAACAGTTTTGAGCTCGAAACGTCCCGTGTCAAGTATTCTATAGTTTTTTTTTTTGGAATCCATTATTCCATTATACTTATTTTTGTTCAATAACATTTGACTAACCGACTGTTCGGAAATACTCTGAAAAAAAAAGTTTTAAAATCTTTGGCCAGAAAACTCGGCCTTCAAATTTAAATCGATCGGTATATGAGCACGAATTTGTTTGTTTTGTTGCTTTTGCATTTTTTTCTTTGCTGTTTATTGTTTGTTTTGTTTTGTTTTTTGTTTATTTGTTGTTGTTTTTTTTTTTTTTTGGGGGGGGGGGGGGTTTCTTGTTTTGTTGTTATGTGTTGTTGTTATTTTATTTTTTTATTATTTTCTTTTGTGCGTGTGTTTAATTTATTTATTTTTTGGCCGTGGGGGGGGGGTGGGAAGCAAAAGCTTATTTGCATGACTTTATAGCGTGCGGCAGTGTTAGTGATGCCCTATCTCGCGTTTACGTGCAGTGTTATCGTTTTAATGATTCTGTTAATAATTGTGTTCTTTTTACAGCAGGTATACTAATTTTTTCATATAATAATGTTTAGCAGATGAAATGCATCTGACTTCTGGACCTCGCCCCGTCATTGGAAGTGTGTCAAAGCTTTAAATATTCAAACATGCCCTAGAGTATGTGAATGAAAATAGACGCTACAGACACTGTGATCTCCTTGACATTCTCTCGTTAGTATCGATGGTCGAGTTGGATCGTGTTTGGTCGTCTATTTGGTCTAGTGGTATTACACTCGCTTTCGGATCGGAAGGTCCTGGGTTCAAGCCTCGCTCGGTGCATAATAGTTGAGTCCTTGGAGAAGGCTCTGTGCTCACATTCTCTCACCGTACTCAGGTGTAAAATGAGTACCTGGCCGTTAACAGCGTTGTCCCTGTCCGAAAAAAATTGGAATATCGCCTAACATGCGTCATGTCCTGTTCTAAATGTTAAATATTGTTGTTGGCCAGGGACCCCTTGTAAAGCGCTTTGAGCACATTTAGTGGATATTGCCCTATATAAAAGCTCAGAGTTGGATCGTGTTTGGTCATCTTACTAAGTCATAACATCGGCTACCTGAAAATGTCTGAGATCGGTCTATGAATGTCTGTGTGCGTTTGTCTCAAAGGGTCTTGTGGCACTTTAACACTGTTATATCATTTCAGCACCAGTAATTTAGATTTAGTTATCAATGGCATTAGGCAAATGGGATGCTTTCAACAGAAATCAGGGACATATCTATGAGCAATGCAATTTTAGGAAGCCATTTATAAGACTCGCACTCACTTCACTACACTGAGACGATTATAAAATGATGTTACAAGAAAACAGTAAATGAAAGAGAGCAAATATCTCACACGCACAAAAAAGATAAATCAATCTGTTTCCCTCTCAGCAAAAGTCCACAGGCAGGGCTCAGCGGAATTAGTTTTATTCTAGAATACAGAGCCACTTAAAAAATATATATGATGAACCTATCAGTCCAATACTACAAATTGTGATTGTATGAAGCACTGAATGAAAATAACACTTAAAGTAAAAAGCATTTCAAAATTACAAATAACATAGCTCATTTAAAGGACATACCATACTTAATGCGCTTCGTAATTATTTATTCATCCATTTCCATTTCTAGCTAAACAAGTTTATTGTTATGCGTCCTTTTCGTATAATTGGTCTAACAATATCACTAATTACAGCCACGTACTCTTTCATACCTGAGTCGAGCAAGGTAACATGTGCAAAGTGCATTATTCTAGAACACAATGTCTGGGCCACACTGATTGTGTCAAATTATTCCGGTCGCTGACAACATCTAGTTTGACTTGTTTTGTTATAAGATGAGATAGTTCCTATGCTAATAGTAAAATTAATTTATGTCCAACTTATGCCATAACCTGATGAAGAAAAGCTTAGTTCTTTTCTTAGTTTGGGTTTTTTTTTTTTTTGCTGTATGTATATGTTTTGTTTGTACATATTGGGGGGGGGGGGGGGGGTTTGTTTGTTGTTGTTTTTTGTTGTTGTTTTTTTTTTGTCTCTTGTTTTATTTTTTTTCTTTTGTTGTTTCGTTTGTTTTATTTTTGTTTTGATTTTTATGATCTTTTTATTATTTTTTTTTTTGGTTTTATTTTGCCATCTTCATATAAACTTTCTATAGAAATAGATAATTAACATTTGACAGTTACACAAAAGGGCTCCATCTTAATCATGCAATCTCTGGCAAGAAGAATAGGCTTGATTTCTATTACTTTTGTTGTTCGTATTGGTGAGAATTTTTAACTTTGTTGTTTCGTATGGGTAAAATGTACTATTCCGCTCATATGGAAATAAAATCATGTTGTTTAATACATTAATGAATGTAATAAAACACTCTTAAATTCGAAGTTTGTTTTTTATTCATTAATTTCAATTAATTTCCATACTCATATATCAAATCAATAAAATGAGATCCAATGCCAGAACACGTTTCATCTTAAACATGAAGTCTTTGGCACTTGGTAAAATATCATATCAGTTCTATTAGCTTTATTGTATTGCTTAAATCTTTTTTTTTTATTAAGTAGATGTTGTTACGTATAAGCATCGGGTTCTATTTTGCCAATTTTAAACCGACATAGTACCCATGTTGTTTGATGTATTGGCGAATGAAAGAATGTAGGCTACTCTTGTTAAAATTTAGATTTTTGTTCTCATAAACTTCAATTAATTTTTACGTTACTCATATATAAAAATATCTATATAATAAGATCATTCATTCTTTATAATGTCAGAAAGGGTTCATCTTAAACATGAAATCTCTGGCAGTTGGTTAAAAAGTTTTAGTCCTTCAGAGTCATTGGTTTATGGAGCCGGCGTTTATCCCGGTGTGCATAGCGTAAACCGGACGGTGATAATTTCTTGCTTACATTTGAATATGACGCTAGTCTATTTTTAAATTGATTTCCGCAGATTTCACAGACCCAGCTACCCAATCACTGTTATTGGGTGGACATGGGGGTTAGAAAAAATCTACTTCATTTTAAATACATATTTTTTCAAATTACGGCAGGTAAAAAAGTAAATTAAAATTTGTCCTTATTGTAGTGATCCTTTTTGAATTTGTAAAACGCATTTTTGTCTAAATTGTCCCATTCATTATTACATAAATAACTCACAGTAAATTCAAATTCTCATTGTGTTCGGAATCTTAACTGAAAATAAAGAACATGAGCATTTATAAAGAGCTGTATCACCTAATTCTACTCAAAACGATATACAACAACATGAACACTTAACATGTAGGACGAGACATGAAGTCTGTTAGGCGATATTACAACTTTTTTTCGAGTATATATAGCGCTGTTCACTGCCAGGCATTCATTTTACACCTGAATACGGTGAGAGAATGTGAGTAAAAGGCTGTTTTCCGAATTCGAAGGACTCAACTATGCGCGGCTCAGATCGGGACTCGAACCCTGGACCTTCCAGTCCGAAGAAGAATGTTGTACCAAAGGACCATATAGACTCAACAGACAACGTAGCGACAAGATAAAGAGAGGCCGACAGAGAAAATACGCAGAGATGCGACCCTCTTGTTTTCCAAAAAATAAGTATATTAAACAGATCATTTAATTATCTTTTCGACTCTGCGGTCTTGTGGTATTATATACAGATAGGAAGGTACTGGATTCGAGTCTCGCCATAAGTGGTGCATAGTTGAATTCTTGGGAAAGGCTCCTCACGAATAGTTTCTGGCTCTACTAAGGTATAAAAGGAGTACCTGGCCGTTAGCAGGATTGTCTCTGTCTGAAATGATTGTAATATCGCTTTACAGGCGTCATATCTCGTCCTACCTGTTAAGCGGTGCCATGCTGTTAGCTAGGGACTCCTTGTAAAGCGCCTTGAGCACGTTTCGTGGATATTGCACTATATAACAGCTCGAGCTCAAGAATAATAATGTCGTTTGGAAGCGGTAGGTGACAGACTTAATGAATGACATATTACGTGAACTGATAATCCAGGTTAAGACGACATAGTCATTAAATATATCCACATGCCTTATTAACGACAAATTAGAATACGCCCAGGGCACGGATCAATTGGGGTGAACGACCCTAGTTTAAAATAGATCTGCCGTCTTCTTCTTGTTCAAGTACCAAGTCTGTGCCAGACATCGGTGATCATGGTACGCCATTCATCTCTCTGATCAGATAACATCAGAAAACTAATAAAATTACTCTTCTCTTTCTATGTCACCCAGCTGTTCAAGTTATTCAAATATGTTTTTTCTTGGTCTACCTTTACTCTTTTTACCTTCTATCTTTCCTGTGAGAGCAAGATGTTCAATACATTTATGTCGATTTAGATGCCCTAACAATTGCATTTGTCTTTTTCTTATTGTACGAATTAATAACCTTTTAGTTCCAACTTGCTCAAATACTTCTTTATTAGCTTTCTTCTCTGTCCATGAGATTCTTAGCATCCTTCTAAGAAACCACATTTCTGCTGCCTCCAGTCTCTTTCTAGTGTCTTCTGTAATTGTCCAGCTTTCACAGCCATATAATAATACTGACCATACATAGGCCTTCAAAACCCTATGTTTTCTTGTCATTGAGATATTGTGGTTTTTAAACATTAGACTCATTTTATTAAAACCATCCATCTTTAGCTATTGCAATTCTTCGTTTTATTTCTGTGCTACATCTGCCATCTGAAGTTAAATATGTATCCAAGATATTTAACTGTCTGAACTTGTTTTATAGTTTCTCCTTTGCTTATTAAGTTATATGTTGGATTCCTTTCTCTCCTTGATAAATCAACGCATATTGTCTTTTTTACATTTAAATGTAACCCATACGTTCATCTGCCGTACTTTGTAAAAAAAAAAATTCAAGACTTTGGCCAGAAAGGGTTGTCTTTCAACCATCGGTCGATTAACTCACTCAACCCTAACACCGACTATATCCGTAGTTTATCCGGGTTACTTTTACCCCATGCCTATTTATTACATTTTTCTGATACACATTATAGCCGTAGTATCACAGCCAATGTTTTTAGTTTTTGCATGTCAATGGTAGTTGAATAAAACAATCAATGCACATGTTCATTTTCAAGACATTTTTCCAATTTTAAAAAGTAGCAAAAAATCTCTAGGATTGAGTGAGTTAAAATGACCCTCGTCTTGACAAAAACTCTCAAAACTGTGACCTAACCAAGTCCGAGGTTTGTGAGTTTTTTACAAGATAAGGGTCATTATAATCGATCTCGATACTATTTTAAGGACGAATTTTCTGGCCAAATTATTTAATATGTACGTGCTTTTCCGGAGTATCGCAGAGATCTCATGGACACTGAGTAAATTAAATCGTTTTAACAATTTCAATTTCAATTCAAAAGTTTATTTTTAGGCAATTGCCAATATAACTCATACAAGAATATAATATTTTCATCAAAACGAGACCAACCACCTCAAAACGGTATAGTGTCGGGGTGATTGAAACGGTATAAATTTGTGATCCAACTTCTGAAAACGGTGTTTTGTAGGGGTGATTGAAACGGTATAAATCTGTGATCCACCGTCTCAAAACGGTATTTTATCGCAGTTATTTATAGCGGGAAACTGACAATAGCAATTGCTTGCTATCCTTTTAAAAGTACTGCAAAAGAAAATAAGTACCTAGCTGTTAACAGTTTTTTCCTTGTCTGGAGAAAAAAAATTTCGCCTAACAGGCGTCATGTCACGTCCTACATATTAAGTGTTGCTGTGGGCTATGTAGCCCCTTGTAAAGAGCGTCCAGCACGTTTAGTGGATGTTGTGCTATATTTTTCTTTTCTTTTTTTTTTTTTTTTGGACATAATTTCTATACATGTCACATCTGATATGCTTGTTCCATCTTTCATCAAATTATGTACACTGATATAATACCAGGTTCACTCTATGGGTCAGATATTGTGAACTTTAAAAAGGAATAAGAAGAATACGGCGGAAAGAAGAGTTAGAAAAAGAAAAAAAAAGGGGGGGGGGGAAGTAAATGTAGTCTCTAAGTTAATCCAGTGTCATGTTCTGTCCCAAAAACAGAAGACAATTGTGTATTGTGAGAACGTGGTCATTCAGTGGCTAAACAATCAATGGAAGACGACCCCCCCCCCCACCCCCATACTTCCTGTTGTCTAGAGATTTAGACAGGTTATTAGTGTGGGATTATGCCAGACTTTGTATGGGCAGAGTTCGTATCGTATTCTTAAGGCTTAAAAAACAAGCTTTTACACATAATAAAAATGCTCAACAAATTATCTGTGCGAGCAGTCCATAGTTGAGTCCTTGGAAAATGCTCACTTTTTACACACATTCTCTCAATATACTCAGATGTAAATAATGAGTAACTGGCCGTTAACAGCGTTGCATCTGTCCGAAAAAAAAATGTACTATCGCCTAACAGGTGGCATGTCCCGTCCCATAATATATTAAGTGTTGATGTTGACTTGTACAGCGGTTTAGCACGGTCATAAGATATTGCACTAGATAAAATGTGACGTTTTGTTTGATTTGTTTGTTTTGTTTTTTATTGTTTTTTTTTTCTTGTTTTGTTTTGTTGGTGTCATCATTTCTACACTTGCTGTCACGACTGATATGCTTGTTCCATCTTTCGTCAAATTATGTACACCGATATAAACCAGATCCACTCGATGAGTTAAATATAATGAACTTTATAAAGGAATAAGAATAATAAAGCGAAGAGAAGAATTTAAATAACAAAAAGAAGAGGAAGAAAATCCTTTATCATGTTCTGCCTCAAAACAAAAGATAACTGTGTATTGTGAGAACGTAGTCATTAAGTGGCTAACCAATCAATGAAAGATCCCCCCCCCCCCTCCCCCCGAACATAATTCCTGTTGTTTAGAGAGATGTAGACAGATTATTAGTGTGGGATTATGCCAGACTTAGTTTGAGTAGAGTTCACAATCTTAAGGCTTATAAACAAGCTTTTACCCATAATAAAAATGCCCTTACAAATTATCTGTGCGAGCAGCGAATAGTGGAGTCCTTGGAAAATGCTCACTCTTTGCTCACATTGTCTCAATGTATTCAGCCAGATGTAAACAATGAGTACCTGGTCGTTAACAGCGCTGTCTCTGTCCGCAAAAAAAAGTAATATCACCTAGCAGGCGTCATGCCTCGTCCTATAATATGTTTAGTGTTGCTGTTGACTAGGGAACCCTTGTAATGAGGTTTTAGCTCGTTCAGTGAATATTCCACTATCTAGATTAAAAACTGACGGGGTTATTTTGGGATTACTTTTGTTGGGGTTTGTTTTTGTTTTTTTGTTGTCGTTGTTTTGTTGTTTTTTGTTGTTTTTTTTTTTTTTGTTGTTTTTTTTTTTCGGGGGGGGGGGGGGGTCTTGTTTTGCTTTGTTGTTGTCATCATTACTAACCAATCAATGAAGGACTAGCTCCCATAATTCCTGTTGTTTAGAGATTTCGAAAGGTTATTATTTTTGGATTAAGCCGGACTTAAGTTTGAGCTGAGTTCAATTTTTTTTAAGACTTTAAAAAAAACTTTTGCCAAAAACAAAAAAAAAAGATTTCATAAACAAAATATTTTTAAAAGCCTCACAAGTTGACTGTGCGAACAGACTGGTTTTAGATTATTCCTCAAAATGGTGTGATTTAGTTGATGAAAATGTAAATTATAGCCAAAAAAAAAAAATGAAATAAAAAATAAAAAAAAAAGAAGAGAAAAGTCTACAGGTTGTAATATGAAGAAAGAATACAGTTTCATTAACCCTCTCGTTACCATTTGAAGGAAATCGTCACATTCGTTACGATATAACCTTTATTTTTCTCATTCCGGTTTATTATTATTATTATTATTATTATTATTATTATTATTATTATTATTATTATTATTATTATTATTATTATTATTATTATTATTACTCAACTTCCTTATATCCTCATTGTTGTAATGAAATTCTCAAAAAATGACGCGAAATATTGTCCATCACAAAATTTTGAATTTGAAGAGATGTTTTTGTTATAGTTATAAAAACCTAATGCTGTGTTGTACAGGTCGTTTTACTGGACAAAATGAGGTATTAGATCCATGGAGCCGGAGTCTATCCCGATTTTCATAGCGTGAAACGGAGAGTAGCAATTGCGTGCTAACCTTTGGATAGGACGCCAATCTATCGCAAAGTACTTTCCGCTAGATTTAACAGACTCACCTACCCAATCACTGCTGGGTGGACAGGGGAGGGGGGTCAGAAAAAAATCTCGACGGCATAGATTGTATTTATTCCTTTTGAGTTAGAGTTTCAAGAAATATAATTAATTTTCTGTTGGATGGGTAATGTAAATGTTGCTGCTCGAACTCGAAGCTCGAAGAAAAAGAATAAAAATGTGAAATTGAATGTAAGCTTCAATGTAATATACGAAAACAGGGAAAATTGACGTTTTGGGTTTCCCCTTTATCAACAAAACAAGATGAATGAAACACTACAGACAATTGAGATAATTTCGTAGTGGCGTTGTTGGGTTGAATTCATCCACGAGGCTCTTGGCATTTACCATCAACACAAAACAAAATACAAAGTAGGCTACGAGACGTCAAAAAAAAGAAATGTTTTCAAGGACTGAAAAACGTGTCCTGCCGTAGCCATCGTAAAGTTATAGCCTGACACTGACCCAAAAATGACGTCAAAATGCCAGTCTTTTGCCACAAAAGAAAACAAATCGTGAGTTGTATTCAATAGTTCAACCAATGAAATAACGTGTTTCCTTGAGGTCTACTAACGACAACTCACCTGACGCTAAAAAAAAAAAAAAAAATGACGTCAAACTGCCAGTCCTAGAGGGTTCTAGTGTCAGGCCGTAGCCATCGTTATGTTATAGCCTGATACTGAAATCCAAAAGGACTGGCAGTTTGACGTCATTATTTGGTTTTTGCACCGCCTTGTGAGTTGTCGTTAGTAGAGCTCATGGAAACAAGTTATTTCATTGCTTGAACTATTGAATACAACTCACGATTTGTTTTCTTTTGTGGCAAATGACTGGCATTTTGACGTCATTTTTTGGTCAGTATCAGGCCATAACTTTACGAAGGCCACGGTCAGGCTATATTATTGTCAACAATGGCTACCGACTAGGCGTGTTACAATAACAAGTGCACGTCGGATATAATCATACAACTTATAACAAATAGCGCAATGGAGTCATCTTAATTCATTCTTTACTTTTGTTAGGGTCAAAGCTCTCTCAGAGCGACATGACCTTACTTACACGTTCCGGTCCTATGCGACCATAAAACTCAGTCTCCAATATTGGCTTCATGTCATACGTTATAGCTCATGCAGGGTCATTGAGCTCTTAATGCCTTCCTTGTCTTGCAATTTTAATTTGAATCTCCCCTGGTCTGACACTGTGATATGTACGAGGTTCTAATAATAGACCAAACATTCTCATTTCTCAAAGGAAAAGTTCTATCTTTAGATAGATAGATGAAAATGTTTGTTTTGACTGAACTTGACTTGGACAATCTACAATTATGTATGACTCATTTACTCGAAATTGTATCATGTCGGGCTGGGCCGACTTGCGGCTAAAATGTCAAATCAATATTGATTTTTTTTTTTGGCTTATAGAACTATAAAATACTGTATCTATCGTCCGCAACAATATAACAAATAAATCAAACCCAAGCCTGATATTCCTGGCTATAAGTTCAATTTTAAGGTTCTTTATCATCCCGACATAAGACTCGTTTGAGGCGATGGGTTATCTATAGATGATGTGCGCTTGGCTTAGAAACTCACAACAATATCATCCAGAAATATAACGGACCAATTTATTTTACATAACATCAATATGCCAACGTGTGATTCTAATTTAAGAAAGACATACATTAGTGTGTGCTTTGAAATTTTTATAGATAGAATGAAGTTGACGTCATTCGGGTCTTTGTTATTGTTTTTTGACCATCTGCATTTATGAGTAGTTCTCACTTAACTGTATTAACCAGATTATAAAAATTCATGGTTACCCATAGTTTTGTGTGTTGGTTCTTTATACTTCCGGATGGCAATGTTGTGAGCTTCTTAGCCAAGCGAATACTATCTATAGCACCTTATTCATCCCGACATAATACTGTTTTGAATCGTATGATTACATACGTGTGACCCACCGTCTTACAAGGTAATTAGTACATTCAATGTGCGGCTATGTGGTCTTGTGGTATGACACTCGCTTTCAGATCGGAAGGTCTGGGGTTCGAGCCTTGCTCGGTGCATAGTTGAGTCCTTGGAAAAGGCTCTTTATTCACATTCTCTCATTGTATTCAGGTGTAAAATGAGTATCTGGTTGGAAACAGCGTTGTCTCTGTCCGAAAAAATAATTGTAATATCGCCTAACAGGCGTCATGTCCGTCCTAAGTGTTAAATATTGCTGTTGGCCATGGACCCCCTGTAAAGCGCTTTGAGCACGTTTAGTGGATATTGCTCAATTAAAAAAAAAACCTTTGATACTTTAGTTATTATATGGAAAAACGGCTACCTTTAATAATTTGGCAAGTCCATGAAGCTTTTTAATTTAATAATATCATTGGCTGGAATGGTAGAAAACAGACTAAAAAGCATCCAACTTAACCGTAATTGAAAATTCTGTTTGACATTTCGTTGTTACGTAGACTGCATTCAAAAACGAAACATGCGCGCATCGGATCTAATGGCATTTAATTCACACCTATCTACGTGTCAAGTGACCATTACGTTTGTTTACACGCTGGGCGACGATCTCCCAGATGACTGCACTCTGTACCGTGTTGTAAAGGTAGGTAGACGATTTTTTTCGGAAGTAATGTCCCCTTTTCCCGAGTGGAGACCCCCCAAAAAAGTGGATTTAGAAATTGAAATGAGATGAAATGTCAGTTTCTATTATTGTTGCTGTTGTGTTTTTCTTTCTTGTTTTGTTTTTTTTTAATTTGCTTTTTTGTTGTTGTTTTTTTTTTTTTCTTTTTTTGTTGTTTTTTTTTTTGGGGGGGAGGGGTTTGTTTCTTTTATTATTATTTTTTTTGGGGGGAGGGCTTGTAATGTAATACATTGTATCTTCTCGCCATCATTCCTATAGAAATTAACCCCAATTTTCACGTTTGTGTCTATGAGTTCAATTTTAAGCACCTAAAAAATCGAACTTTTATTAAGCGCAATATCTACTAAACGTGCTCAAAGAGTTTTACAAAGAGTCCCTGACCAACAGCAATACGTAACATGTAGAACGAGACATGACGCCTGTAAGTCGACATTAGAATTTTTTCCAACATAAACAACGTGAGGTCACCTCGACATAATACCGCTTTGAGATAGTGAGTGACATATTCCTTATCTTTTTTAACTTCAAATAACATCACTTTTTGGCACTTTGTTGACCCCAGGATTTTTTTTAAAACGTCAACTTTTATATAGCGCACATCCACAAAAGTGCTCAAAGCGTTTTACAAAGGGTCCCTGACCAACAACAACACGTAAAATGTAAAACAAGACATGACGCCTGTTTGGCGATATTACAATTCCTTTTCTAATGACTGAAACAACGGTGTTAACGGCCAGATACTCATTTTACACCTGAGTATGGTGAGAGGATGTGAGTAAAGAGCCTCTTCCAAGGACTCAACTATGGGCCTAGCGAGGCTCGAACCCAGGAAATCGAGTGTCATACTATAAGACCACATAATAGCCGCACGGTATCCTTTTGAGACGGTAGATCACAATAAATGTGACCCATCGCTTAACTCGGTATTATGTCTGGATGATTAAGGTGCTGAAAATTTATTTTAAATCCAAAATTATCAGTTTTTGGGTTGTGTTTTATTGATACGATGCGTTTTGATAAAATACCAACAGCATCCGCCAGCCGGATATAACGTGTCAGCACACGAAACTATGTGTAACCTGAATGTTTATAGTCCGATACATTTTATAGTGAGAACTAATCACCAAATTGGCTGTCTAAAAACATTATCAAAGAGCTGAGTCACGTCAATTTCGTTATTTCTATTTGTTTCATTGTGTAGAATGAATACAGTATTAAATATTAAAGATTTTAGAACGCTAAAAAATAAAGTTTCCTACGTTTCATCAGTTTGACTTAGATTTGGCTTTTTAGCATTTGGTTCAACCCGACATAATAGGTACTTAGATAAACACGCCCCTCGGACAGTCGTCATAATGTAAACAATG
>NC_088361.1:90634684-90659684 GCF_034508935.2 Berghia stephanieae | reverse complement strand
ATCATTATTTTCATTATCATCATGATCATTATCATGCTCATCGTCATCATCATAATCATCACTTTGATGATGTTTCCTAACTACTTCCATGACAGTCGTCGAGGAGACGTCAAACCCGTGGCATGCTTAGATTGTATCGTATTTAATTTAATTCGATATTGATCAGTAGAAATTCTATCAAGGCAGTGAGTTCTTTGGATACAGTTGTCATTTTATTTGTCGATCTTATTTCATGGTTCCGTAACCATTCGCGTATTCCATGGTTCCGTAACCATTGTAACTACTCCATGTATGCACACGTCTCTTTCACCACAGGTTGTGGAATTGTCATTCGTCACGCATCTTCGTGTATTCCTATGCATTGTTACCTGGTTGTAATTTCGTTTTCTTTGTTTGTTTGATTGTTTGTTTGTTTGTTTGTTTGTTTGTTTGTTTGTTTGTTTGTTTGTTTGGGGGGGTGTTGTTTTTTATGGGGGTTTTTGTGGGTATCATTTTGTTTTTTTCTGGATTAGTTTTTTATTTTGCTTTTTTGTTTTGCTTTGTTTTTGTTTGGTATTTCTATTGTTTTTGTTTGTTGTTGTTGTTGTGGGTTTTTAAAATCTTTTTTAAAATGCATTTGCCTAGTAAAATACACTTATTTAAAACAAAATAATTTTTTTTTAAATATAAGACTTGTGTAACATACAGTGATAAGAACGCCCAGTGACTTCAGCGGTTTGGACTTGCACCTATGAGGGTATGTTAATAGGGATAATACGATAATACCATCTGGGTTCGTTAGATTGGAAGATTCTTAAACTCCTGCGTTCGGAATTTCGAACAAGCTTCTATTGCCACTACGCGGCCTTAGAAGCACACATTAGGATCTATATTATAGTTCAAAAATTTTTAAGCAGGAGTTAAGAAGATTTCTATTGTGCCCTCTACTGACCTCATCCGCATTATTTCTTTATTAAAATGTAGAATTTTTTCCACAGATTGATTCTTGACTGTAATGATTTGAACTTTTAAAAAGTAGTTTTTAGTAAAAACGGAATGCGTGCCATACAAGAATCAGTAAGACAAATCAGACATTTGTTTCCCTCAAACAAATTTGGAGAGCAACGGGATTTTAAAAAAATAATAAAAAAATAAAAAGATTTTTAAAAGTAAGGTTTTGAGCGTTTTGCTCTATGGATCAGAATGTTGGAAGATCACAGAGAGTAGCATCCAGAAACTTGAAGTATTCCAAAACACGCGACAAGTCTTCAATACATTCTGGCCAAACACAATCTCAAATGAGGACATGAGAGCGAGAGATGAAGTGGAGTCTCTGGAGAGTCTCATTAAGAGGAGAATATGGCAATGGCTGGGGCATGTCTGTCGCAGACATGATGAAACACTGATAAGACAGGATCTGCGATGGACACCCCAAGGAAAGAGGAATCGCGGCCGCCCCTAGAGTGGGTGAGTGAATGCGTGCCGCAAAGAAAGATGATTGAATTGCTATGAGTTTGTTTTTTTATTATTTTTTTTTTGTTGGTGTTTTTTTACAAAGGGTAAAACGGACGCCTTGTAATATTTTTTTTTAATGTTTAATAATATTGATGCTATGCGTTTAGGTAAAATATTTATAATATCCGTCAGCCTATTCAAGCATACCAACATGCAAAACTGTGTGTGACCTTTAACTGTTATAGTCTGATTGATATAATTTAGTGAGAAATACCCACTAACAAGCTGTCTAAAAATAATACCAAAGAGCTGAGTGACGTCAGCTGTGTTCCTTCTATATGATTTTCAACTACGTAGCACTCGAAGCTGTTATATCCTTTCTATGAAGCAATTAGGTGATAAGTTGTAACCGGGTTTAATGGATAATAAAAAGCTGAATATGGAGTTGAAATAAGTCCAGTTTTGTCACTAGAGAGTTGACTACCCTGCCTGACCAATCATTTTGTCCCATTAATGTGTAATCTCGACCTTGACCCCTCTTTGGATATATCATTTATTTATATAGCTTCTAGCGTTTTGTCCCCTTTCCAAAATTATGTCCAAGCAACCATGCCATTAGAGATACTAAGCTTGTTCTGTTGGGTTCATGTTCTTATGTGGGGTTTTTCCCTTGGGGGTGGGGGGGTGGGGGGGGGGGGTTGTTTGATTTGTTTATTGGGGGGGGGGGGTGTTTTGTTTGTTTGTATTTTTGTGGGGGGTTTTTTTTTGGGTTATTCCTTAATTTATTTTGTTTTTGTTTTGTTTTGTTTGTGTGTGTGTGTGGGGGGGGGGGGGGGGGGGGTTCTAAGAGTTTTACGATACATTTAGCTGTGTCATTTCAGCGTCAGTAAAAAGAAAGGAAATGGGGTAGTAAAACTAAATATTCTAGATTTACAAGTAAAAGCACACGAGATAAGAAAGACAAACGGGAATGGTACAAATAGGGAACAAAGACGAAGATTACAAGAGCATACTATCATTGTGCATAGTTTGAGATCACCTAAAAGTCGCATCCAAACACAAGCACAGGATCTCGCCAAGAGGAAAACACTCAAGTGCTTATATCATACCTTCAAAACAACAAATATAACAATACATAACAGAGAGCTGATTTACTAGGAATAAATATCATCTCCGAAAAGATTAACTATTCATTTGACTGTTTCCCTCCCAGCCAAGGACTCCGGCCAGGGCCAGGACAAAATCAAGCAATCTCATTCCAAGACAAAGACAGAAAGCAAATTGGAAAACATATATAGATAGTTCGAAGATGACGTCACTCAGGTCTTTGTTGTTGTTTTTTGCCATCCGCGTTTATGAGTAATGCTCACTGAACTGTATTAACCCGACTATAAACGTTCATGGATACACACGGTTTTGTGTGTTGGTCCGTTATACTTACGGATGGCAATGTTATGAGCTTCTTAGCCAAGCGCATACTATCTATAGGCGGATAGAAGACACAGTACGTGCTCCCTGCCCACTACAGGAGGTCAGGAGAGGGGGGTGAATTTTTATTTACAATTTTGTCGTTCACATTAAGCATTGTGAAGTAAAATCACAATGAGGAGATGATGGTGATGATGATGATGATGATGATGATGATGATGATGATGATGATGATGATGATGATGATGATGATGATGATAATGAGGATGATGATGATGATTAAGATGCTCATGGTGATGAATAAGTAGAGGAAGAAGAAGAAGAAGAAGAAGAAGAAGAAGAAGAAGAAGAAGAAGAAGAAGAAGAAGATGAAGAAGGATGTGAAAGATGACGCGGAGTAGAAGGAGGAATAGGAGGAGGATGAATATGAGGATGGAGGCAAAAAGAACGAGGAGGAAGCATTTCAAACCTCAAATTAATCATATTTTTTCCATGATCCGAATGCGTGTGGTACCCAATACAATGAGGGAATGTAAATGTGATAAATAATAAAAGTTAACCCCACAATAAACTGACACAAAAGGTTAACAGAAATTTGGGCATTGTACGTAACAAAAGGTGGAAAGGTAGGAGTTATGGCAAGTTATGGTGAACACATTAGACAAAAAAACAAAGGAAGTTGAGATTGCTTTCAATGATAAACATAATATTACGTTTTGAGAGAATTGAACAAAAAATATATATAGCAGCAGAACAAAAGACCAAAAGCAGAAGTTTTGGGCTCAAGCCCTCCTTCGGCCAACAACCAAAAACAAAACCCAATAAAAACAGAATTACCTACTTTACTTAAAAACCCAGATAGACGACATAGAAAAAATAAGCACGTTCTAATTCATTATTTTTTTTCTCTGCCGTCTTTCTAGGTTGTTGGGTAATGTATTTATATCTTTATTGTTATTTGTTGGTGATGAAGAAGACGTTTGGGCGTTCCGTGTTTGGTATTCTGTTCATTTTTGAAGCTGTTATATTCACTTTTGTTTATCATTTTTTTACAATCCACAGCTTCTATCAGCCTTGTATCACTTTGATTCATGGTGAATGCAATGAACAACGATAAATATAACAGCTTCGAAAAAGAACAAAATACCAAACACACCGATTCGGGTTCAAACCCTTCTTCGGCCAATAACAAAAACAGCGAAATCATTGATCCATTACTTAAACCTCTCCTTACCACACAAAGGAAAATCGTCACATTCAAAACGAACAATTTTCTTGTTCTAATTTCATTTCTATTATAGTTATAGCTATAAAAACTCGACACTGTGTTGCAGAGCTCATTTTTTCTGAACAAAACAAGCATATATACTCGTTACTATTCTGTCTGAAAAATCTATTTTGTGTTGGGTGAGGATGAAGTTTCGGGTCAAATTCTGAAACTAGATGGTAAGGAGAGAGTTAAGATACAGACAGGCGGCAGACTTGTATTTGGCAGGACTTGTCGACAAGTACGATCTCGAAAATTTTGAGATCGTATTGAACTAGATCATTTATATAGTGAAATATGAACTAAACGTGCTCAGAACGCTTTACAATGGGTCCTTAGCCGGCCAACAGCAACACTTAACATGTAAGACAAGACATGACGCCGATTAGGCGAGAATTATATTTTTTCCGACAGTTAACAACCAGGTACTCATTTTACACCCGAGAATGGTGAGAGAATGTCAGTAAACAGCCCTTACCAACGACTCAACAATGAGGAACTCGAACCATGGACTCTTTGGTCCAACAAGACGGCATAGCCACACAATACTACTTTGCCGTCTTTCTGGATTTAAAGTTTTACTCTTCTTGTTGTTGACTGAGCAGGAGTTTGAGACCGAAACATTCTTGGGTTTGTGTGTGTGTGTGTGTGTGTGTGTGTGTGTGTGTTTGTTTTGTTCTTTTTGGAAACAGGTATATTCAATTTTGTTCATTACTTTTCACAGTTTGCAGCTTCTGGCAGATTATTACAACATAATAACATCACGAGTTGAACGCATTACAAAGAAACTTGGAAACGGAGAATTTGGCAGTTTTTTGCCATGAGCTATTTTTGTTATAGTTCATGAGATGAAAGTATTGTTGTTAACATGTGGTGTCTCAGAAATAGTTTGAGCATTGTGTCATGAGTATTTTCCAGCAGTCGTTGATTAATGAAAGTTCACCACAAAAATGCGAGCTCGGAAAATGGGTTAAAAAGGGAAAGAAAAAGAAAAGAGCTTTTATAAAATTTGATATCCACTAAATGTGTCCAAGGCGCTTTACAAAAGATGACAATCCAACAGCAACACTTGACATGTAGAGATTATTTCTTTTACGTTCTATTGATATAATTTTTTTGACAAAAACATCGACGTTGCTTGCCAAGTAACGTTCGGCTATGTGGTCTTGTGGCATGACATTCGCTTTCGATCGGAAGGTCCTGGGTTCGAGCCTCGCTCGGCACATAGCTGAGTCCTTGGAAAAGGCTCTTTACTAGTATTCTCTCACCGTACTCAGGTCTAAAATGAATACCTGCCGTTAACAGCGTTGACTCTGTCCGAAAAAAAATGTAATATCGCCTTACAGGCGTCATGTCCCGTCCTACATGTTAAGTGTTGTTGTTGGCCAGGGACCCCTTGTAAAGCGCTTTCAGCACGTTTAGTGGGTATTGCTATATCAAAGATCAATTAAAAGCTCAAAGCTCAATTAAATTACCCATTATGAGCCTGAGTACAGTGAAAAGTTGCGCCGTTCACATCAGGATTCGGATAAGGGTCATTCTACACAATATATTTGCAATATTTTAAAAGAAGATATTTTAAAAATAAACCAGGTCAGAATTGGTGCGATCTACTATTACATCACATAGGTTAAATGATGGGACGTTTTAATACCTTTTATTTTTAACAATAGTACACGTCTGACCGTTAATCAGAAGGTCTGGGGTTCGATCCCCAGTCGAAGCAGACTTATTTTTGGGATGTATTTTTTCATTGTTCTTGGTCTGGCACTATTTCATACATTCTTTTTCAGATCTTTGACATCAGTTTTTGTTGCCTAATTTGTTATTTTGTTTTGTTGTAATTTGGTACCTACCACAACTGGACGTCAATCTTGAATTCAGAAAAGTGAGTGGAGCAGGTACTTATTAGGATAATAACAAGAAATGAAGTGAGTAGGAAAGTGCCTGCTCCACTCACTTTTCGTCGTCGTCATCATCATCATGGTCATCATCATCATCATCATCATGATCAATTTTTTTATAGCCAATGTAATCTAAGCGCTTTGGGTCTGATATGTATGGATTTAACGTGCTATGCAAGATTTCATCATTGCTCATCATTATTATTATTACAACCATCATTACAATCGCCATTATGATCTCATCTTTATCACATTCATGATGCCACTCAAGTTATCATAAGCATCACATTGCTCATTCTCTTCCTCCTAATCATCCTCATCCTCCCCCTTTCTTCCTTTTTTTTCCTCCTCGAACTTTCTACTCCTTCCTCCCTCACCTCCCCCCTCCTCTTCCGCCTCCTCCTCCTTTCAATCACCCATCCATTCTGCTCCTCCTTCATGTTCAACAACCCCATCTCCTCATCATCTTCTTGTTCCATCTACTCCTCTTTAACTACTTCTCCCCTCCTCACTCCTCACCCACCCCACTTCTCCTAATACTTCTCCCCCTTATTCTCAGCCTCCTTCTCCTTCCCTCCTTGTTCTCTCCCGTCTCCAATTCCTCATTATCACATAGACTTTCTCAACTATACAACTAGCGTAAACGTCCATTCTATATCTCATGGGTGGAACTTTTAACCTGAAGCAAGACATAACCTTTACTCTATCTCACTCCAAGACGCCCCTTGAAAAATAATAGGCTGTCGGCACAGCAGATAACATGAGAGAAGACCAAAAACAGAATGATTTTGGACCATAATCTCCTAAAATATGTTCCCCATATCACAATGGTCCTTTGTAAATCAAGCTTTCTATCTGTTTATTTGTAAGTTTTAAAAACATTGACAAATATTGTTTTCCCTTCATTTTACGCATTATTGTTACTAATATTATCATCATCATCATCATCATCATCATCATCATCATCATCATCATCATCATCATGAATTATTATTATTATTATTATTATTATTATTATTATTATTATTATTATTATTATTATTATTATTATTATTATTATTGTTATTATCAGTATCATTATATTCATCATCATCATCATCATCATCATCATCATCATCATCAGCAGCAGCAGCAGCAGCAGCAGCACCACCACCACCATCGTCATCATCAGCATCATCACCACCATCGACATCATCATTTTTATTATTATTATTATTATTATTATTATTATTATTATTATTATTATTATTATTATTATTATTATTATTATTATTATTATTATTATTATTATTATTATTATCATTATTATTATCATTGTTTGTCTTGCTTTATTATTGATAACCGACTGCACCCGGGATCGATCTCGGTCCCTTTACGTTTGAAGTAAGTGCTCTAACAACTGAGCTACCCCCCCCCCCCTCCCATGGCAATGTAAAGTTGAAACTAATTGTTCATGATTGAATAAATCATAAATGTACAAAGCTCTTATTATAAGGAACTAATATTAACAACAAAAGTCATAATAGCAGCAATAACTATAATAAAGTTGAGATTATAAAGTTGAGCTTTTATATCGCGCAATCTCCACTAAACGTGCAACACTTAACATGTAGGACGAGACATGACGCGTGTTAAGCGATATTACATTTTTTTCCGACAGAGACAATGCCGTTAACGGCCTGGTGCTCATTTTACACCTGAGTACGATAAAGAGAATGCGAGTAAAGAGCCTTTTCCAAGGTCTCAACTATGCGCCGAGCAAGGCTCGAACCCAGGACCTTCCGATCCGAAAGCGAGTTCCATATCACAAGACCACTTGTATCACAAAGTAACATAATAACATAATAGCATACAACAGCACAATGAGTTGTTATATATTGCGCAATACCCACAAAATGTACTCAAAGCGCTTTACATGATGTCCCACACTATGAAGAGTCTCGAATCTGAAAATTCTATGAAGTCTCAAGTTTGGGAATTTTCGGCCTATTGGGAATCGTCTTTATATTTGTCAGTGCATGGCATAATCTGTCGGAAGGTGAAAATTTTAGTTGCTTTTCTGAAAGAATATGCTCCACAGAGCATTTTAATCTTTATATGCAGTAAATCGGGACATTTTTCATGAAGTTATGGTCAGATGTATGGGAAAGGTATCCAGCAACTTTTCTCAAATTTCACACTTTTTCAACTTGACTAGCTGTAAAAAATATTTAGAAGTGAAATTAAGCTTATATATTTCCCGAAGATGTACAAAATGGGTTGATTTAATCATTTATGACAAGAACTAAACTAAAATTGGCAATATCTCAGTTCAAACCGTTTCACCATCCGACTGATTTTGCCATTCACTGTAACATATAAATATTTCCCAAAAAAAAATGCTTCTGGTAAAATTGGAATATTCCGCGTTTTGTCAGCGTACGCCGGGTTGGTGCCACCTCCAAAAGATAAAATATTGAATTATTGCCAGACGCCCCTGAACAATTCAATTCCGAACATTATAGACTTCTGTGTAAACAAAAGGATGATATCATCTAATTCAATATAATGATTCACTTTTGTGCTGTCAAAGGGGCTACATGTCCATTGAAGTTAGAGTAGGGTTTGTCGTGTGACGTTATCTGCTCGACAAAGGGACCAATAGTGTTTATTAACTGTAAAAGAGATTAATGATGAGCTGATAGTCTGATACTACTGGGGTTAATAAATAAATAAATAAATAAATAATAAAATAAATAAATAATAGCTTGATAAAGTAGTGAATTGATACGTACATAAATTATAAATAGATAAATAAATAGATAGATAGATAAATGAATTATACATGAAAAGATAGATTAATTGATTGTAAATAAATAGGTAAATAAATTGTAAAGAGATGAATTATAATTAAGTAAATAAATAAATTGCATATAAAGAAATGAGTTGTAAATAGATAAGTAATATATATATATATATATATATATATGGTGAAAGAGAGAGAGAGAGAGAGAGAGAGAGAGAGAGAAAGAGAGAAGAGAGAAAGAGAGAGACGGAGAGAGATATTTATGATACATCGCCTCAAACCATAGCAAGATAACTAGATGCAGAAAATGATTTAGAGTTAGTTTTTACATTTTACACCTGAGTACGGTGAGAGAATGTGAGTATAGAGCTTTCTCCGAGGACTCAACTATGCGCCGATTGAGGCTCGAACCCCGGAACTTCCGATCCGAAAGCGAGTGTCATACCACTAGACCACATATCCGCACAAGGATACGATTATTTTTTTCAGTAAGACGGTGTTTTTTCACCTTGGAGATAGACAGGTCTTTCGTCAAATTTCGAAACGACACGTTTCCGGACAGATAATTGAGAATTGAGAGATTTCGAATCGATTGCCTTGTCGCCTGGGTCACCTATTTCTCCGTATGACTCAATCTTACAAGGATATAAGTTCAAGTACAACGTCTTTATTTGCAAAAGGCGGATTGCCGCAGATTTTATACAATTATGTGGTGACTTTCTCCATTATTGTGTTATTGAGTTCAAAGATAAATGTTTAATAGTTGACCAATTTTGTTATTGTTGGTAATATCTAAGATTTCTGGTGTGAGAGTGTTCCATTCCTTGATGGTTCTTGGAAAGAGACACTGTTTATTCAGCTTCAACACCAGATGTTCGAACGTTTGCCATAAAAAATAAGAGCTGTTATTTAATTAATCGATCACGCCACAAAAGCTACAAAACACACGGTAAGAACTCGAAAACGGCTTGAATTTGCTTGTAGGTAGCCATGGCAACCATATTGGGGCGCATTGAGTAAGAAACAATGGTAAACAAAATGCAAAGCATTTATCTATTTATAAGTCCATATTTAAAGTATATTAACTGTGACGGTTTTATGTTAAATAACAATGTGAAATTGAATGTAAGCTTCGATTTAATATACGAAAATAGATAAAATGGAAGTTTCGGGTTTCCCATTTATCAACAAAACAGGATGAATGAAACACTACAGACGAATGAGATAATGTGATAGTGGCGTCGTTAAGATGAATAAAGATGTTATTAAAGAGGGAAAGACTGTATGGACACCCTATATTCATTTTTATTACCTAAAACGGTATTCGTAGAGTGGCTTAACAGATCAAAAGTATCACGTATGACGTATCACATAGTCTATCACATGATCATTCTCACATAGAAAAATCAATAAAATTAACGCTTCATCAAAAAACAAGAACCAAGGCTGGAGAGTCAACCCTCAAAATATTACAGGTTGATGAAACTCCGGTAAAATTGAGAGGTTCTATACGACACTGTTCCATAATTAAAACTCACTCAATTACTAACTCAAATTATCAAGCAAAATAATAATATTGATTGTGTTTTTCTCGTTTAAAACCATTCAAAACACATACAGCTTGATGGTTCTTAAATTTTAAAAAAAATATGTGGTTAGCGTGGACTTTATTCTATTAGTTATAGCATCTCTAAAAATAAATTTTAAATTGAGCTTTTTATATAGCGCAATATCCACTAAACCTGCTCAAAGCGCTTTACAAGGGGTACCTAGCTAACAGCAACATTTAACATTTAGGATGGGACATGGCGTCTGTTAGGCGATATTACAATTTTTTAGGACAGAGACAACGCTTAACGGCCAAGTAATCGTTTTACACATGAGTACTGTGAGGGAATGTAAATAAAGAGCCTTCTTCAAGGACTCAACTATGCGCCGATTAGGCTCGAACCCAGGACCTTCCGATTAGAGAGCGAATGTCATACCACTAGACTACATAACCGCACACATTAAGTCGAATCGAAAAGACTAGTGTTTCATGCTCTTGTCAAACGTCCAAATTTCGACCCCTCTGAAGTTGGCAAAAACCGTCATACTATGCAATGGAAGTCGCAATGAGGCAAAATGAGAGTACGGCAAACAAAGTGCTACATGGATGATGTAAAGGAATGGACAAGGATGGACAGAACCAACACTAATGAGGAAAGCTAAGGACTGATCTGGATGGAGGGTTCTCACTGCAAAGCCATCTCCTATGTATCCTCTACGGTCACTCAGATCATGAGAATAAGGTGAGGTGAGGGGATGTGTTAAAGTCGCAAACAGAATTTGGTGAGGGTTTTTTTTAAACTCTTTCCTTTCTGATCATTTTCAGTATTTTCCCAAAATGGCAGGCTTACCCAGCAGAAAAAAAAAGTATTTTTTAATGTTCTTATTAATTAAACAAAGATCATTCTTCAAAGTTTGTGATGTACAAAATTAATCTGAGTAAGAAAAACGTATATTGTGTCGTAACAGATGTGACGATTTTGCTGTAGGTGGTAAAGAGAGGGTTAAAGTGCTAATCCTCATCCATGATGCAACCAACATTGAAACAAACTGGTACAAATAGAAACAGATGTTTGTCTTTCAGATAGACTCATACTGATAAAGATTTTTTTGTTATTTTCGCTGCTGTAAAATTTTAAACAGCATTTTGCCATCGTCAATGCCTTTTTTTAATGTTAAAATGATGCAGAAATAGAACTTATAATTATCCCTTTTAAAATGATACCATATTTAGCTTATTTAGAACGTTGTTTGATGGCCGAAATATCAACGGTTGAATGGTCAACTTGTGATCGTGTCTTAGTCCTTCAGAGCCATTGGACCCATGGGGCCGAAGTTTATCCCGGCTTCTATTGCATGAAACGGACAATAGCAATTGCTTGCTACCCTTTGAATAGGCGCTAGTCAATCGCAAAGCACTTTCCGCCAGATCTAACAGAGACACCAATCCAAATACTGCTGGGTGTACGTGTTTTTATTTCTTCCACAATAATGACGTATTTTGTGGTAACAGTAGCACATATTCTTATTAGAGCTGGACGAGACAAAATAAAATGATAAAAAGGAGCCGTCGATGAAAAAAAAATGATTTGAAAGAACTGAAAAATAAATTCCTGCCCGTCGACTCAAAATAATATCATATCGGATTTAACCGTATCATGTCAATATAGGATTAGATAATAACAGAGGGTTTAAGGATTTTTAATAGAAATGAGGATTTTTATTTATCTTACAATAAAATAGAGGGATTTATAACTTTATACTAAAAAGTGACGAGAAATATAATAGTTGACTTGGCCAAGTCTCATTTTCTTTGGCTAAACTTTAATTCTTCATCTAAATCCCCCCCCCCCCTCCCTCTCTCCCACGACATGTGCGTCTGTGTGGTCGTGTGGTATGGTTCTCACCTTCAGAATGATAGGTGCCGTTTCAAGACCCGCTCTGAGCGGCGCAAATGTTACGAGTTCTTAGATAAGGCTTTTTCCTCGAATTCTTCCATCTTGCTAATTTGCTAAAATTATGAGTACCTGGCCATTAACAGCGTTGTCTCTATCGAAAGAAATATTATACTATCGCCTTACAGTCGTCATGTCTTGTCCTGTTAATTTATGTTTAGTGTTGCTCTTGGCTAGGGACTTCTTGGAAAGCACTTTGAGTCCGTTTAGAAAAGTGGATATAGTAGCGCTATAATATTATATAAATGTTTATTTTTTTTAAATAATGTTTGAAGTAAAGGGTCTGATTTGTTTTAATTATTATTATAAAAATTACCAAACAATTCTGCCGATTTTCTGTGCTTGGATGGAGCAAAATATTTCCTGGAAAATCCAAAACGGGCAAACGTGACCGAACGTCTCAGAACGGTTTTATATCGAGATGTTCTTCATGAAGAAAACTGCCTATGAAGTCAAAATGACCAGATTTAGAATATGTAAGCTGCTTGAAATTGAAGAAATATTATAACTCACTCTTAACAATAATGGCATTGATTTTATCTCTAAGTTTTATCATTAAGCTCTAAGTTCAATTTTTAGCACCGTGTCACATTACCGATTTGAGTCGATGGGTTACAAATAATGTTACAAAATTGACGAGCATTGTTTAAATATTCGGCACCCCTTACCTGGAACTCCTTCCAAGATATATCAGAGACAGTAATGATGCAGAATTCTTGTTAAAACAAACATCTTAAAACGTTTCTTTTTAATATGTCGTAACACTGTAGAATTATATTGCTTTGTTTCATAATCAATATTTGAATGGTTGTATGTTTGAGTGAAAGTTGCCACGTTACTATTAAGCGCTTTGAGCCTGTTGATATACAGGGTAAGGCGCTGTATAAAAACCATATATTCTTAAATGTGACCCATCGTCTCAAAACGGTAATGTATCAGTATGAACCGAATGATATAAAGTCAAATTAAAGCCAAGCTGATACAGAGAAATGAAATGTTGGTGCCCTTTGTTCTAAAATTCTATATTCATTTTCCTCAATAAAACAAATAAACTTAAACCAAGTCTGATATTTTGGTTATAAATTCAATTTTCCGCATCTTAGCCATCCATACATTATACCGTTTGGAGGCGATGGGTCATGAATAGGCAAATGTAATGTTGTTTTTCACAAAGAAAGGCAAACAGTTTCCCATAACATCAAACGTCTTCGGTATAGCCTACAGTGATTAACCTTACTTCATTATTTAAATACAAAAACAGTGTAAATCAATGTTTTCTGTAAACAGATCGCTAAGGCGGGGAAAATAATCGTGCTCTGCGTGGGGATGTAATCGATTCTTACGTGGAGACAAAGTTTGTGAAAGGTCCATTCTCATGTTGTTAATGATGACGATGATGATGTTGGTTATAAATTAAGATGAAGGCGGGTTGCGGTGGTGGTGGTGGTGGCAATGATGATGATGATGTTGTTGATGATGTTGGTTATAAATTATCATGAAGGTGGGTTGTGGTTGTGGTGGTGGTGATGGTGGCAATGATGACGATGATGTTGATGATAATGTTGGTTATAAATTATCATGAAGGTGGGTTGTGGTTGTGGTGGTGGTGGTGGTGGCAATGATGAAGATGATGATGATGATGATGATGATGATGATAAAGATGATTATGCTAGAGATAGATAGATAGATAGATAGATAGATAGATAGATAGATAGATAGATAGATAGATAGATATTTAGATTTATAGATAGATCAATAGATATGTAAAGATATATATATATATATATATATATATATATATATATATATATATATATATAGTGTAGATAGATGGATAAATAAATAAACAGATAGATAGATGTATGTTTAGATATATCGATCGATAGATAGATAGATAGATAGATAGATAGATAGATAGATAGATAGATAGATATATTGATAGATAGATAGATAGATAGATAGATAGATAGATAGATAGATAGATAGATAGATAGATAGATCGATAGATAGATAGATAGATAGATAGATAGATAAATAGATAGATAGATAGATAGATAGATAGAAAAGATAGATAGATAGAGAGTGAGATAGAAAGATGGATAGATAGATAGACAGATAGATAGATAGATAGATAGATAGATAGATAGATAGATAGATAGATAGATAGATAGATAGATAGATAGATAGATAGATAGATAGATACGCATGTATCTCAACTTACCTTCTACCAAAAGAATGGACCAATGAAATCCATAATAAACGAATTTGGAAGCCACCAACGAGGATAATAACCCTTGTTTATTTATCCCACGTTCAATTCAAGATAATATAATCATATCACTTCATAAACACCAATGGTTTCATAGGTCAAAAGACCGTTAAATGCCCTGTCATGCAAACATATACATATTATTAATATAAACATAAGGAAAGATCATTCTGACGTATGGATAATATAAGTACACAGAATTGTATGTGCAAACAAAAGGTCAAACTGGTACATTAATAACAACTATTCACTAGTTATTAGTTGATCATAGGCATCACAAAAAATATAGAGAAAAAATTTGTTGATCATAAGCATCACAAAAAATATAGAGAAAAACAATCACATTCATTGCATGGGCACTTTAAGACATGGCGTCCTCTTTTAGCAGCATTTTAGGCATCAAAGAGTGTTTTAAATTATGTATTTTAAGCATCCACATTATCCAGTTTCATTTTCTAATGAGACCTGTTAGATTAATATACTTTAGATCATGTTATTTATACTCTAGATATTGATTTTACCCAATAAGTCAAATCGACATCAAAATAATCTCATTGAATTCGATTTTAAATTGATGTTAAAGCCAGTGGCCACATTTTATTTCCTGTAATATCAGTCTTTAGCACTGATGAATCAATATCGATAATTATCTTCGATTTTAAATGACGTAACTAACGATATTTATCATAATAATAATTACACGCTGATCAGTATTAAACGCGGTATTATTATACATAAAAAGGCTTATGTTGTGATTAGATGACATAAAATGACATTAACACACTAATGGTTGACTGCAAATTAATTCGATAATAGTAAAAACGTTACTTTTTTTCAAGAACATTTCAAGACAACCAAAAATTCTTCATAAATATAAATAGTTAGAAATATAATATGAGTTAATATTTTTTTTAATTTCTCACGTATTGTGAGATTAATCTAGCAAACTGATGCCTTAAATATGACTCATCGTCTCAAAACGGTATTATGTAGGAATGAATTGGACCCCAAAAATTGACTTTAGAATTAAAATTATAAGAAATACATTTTTTTAGAAATTTTTCAATATACGAAATTGTATATAGATATATTACATAATACGAATAGAAATAACCCCAAGTTTTTGTCTATAAATTCAATTCCGGACATAATACCGCTTCAAGACGTCGCTCATAATGTTCCTCGCAATAATTTACATAAATCTCTCTATTCAAGCAATTCTATCTTATCCTTTTTTTTTTGCTTAGATTCTTCACAAATATAATACATCGGAAAAATAATCAATTTTTTAGCTTTACGTCAGCATTTAAGGCACAGCCTTCAATAATACACGCAGAAATATTATTAATTCTATAAGATTCGATGAATACGATTTGTCAAACGCACCATGAATTATCACACCATATCACACAATCATAAGAATCGAAAGAATCATAAGAAAACATGAATTGATGAGTACATAAGAGTGATATGCCCGATGTTTACATTCATGTATGTGAAGAGTCTGTAGATAGATATAATACGGCCTCTACTCTCACACATGCACGCGTGCGCTGTCTCACCAATGCGGCGATCGAGGTAAGTGAATAATTAGTGCTCACGACAGCAAAATCGCGAGCATTGAGTGAAAGAGAATCCACCGGTAGTTAGTTGATGACTGGGAAAATGAGGGAAATGGGAGCGGCGGTGAGGAGAAGGATAAGAGTATTGAGTAGATGAGTAGAGGGGATATTCGTACAAGGAGGAATGGGAGATAAAAGTGAGGCATGGTCGCTTAGAGGATAACACGGAAACGTACATACACACACACACACACACACACACACACACCTACACACAAATAGCCCATTATATATATATATATATATATATATATATATATATATATATATATATATATATAATTTTAATTAACTTCTACAATAATATAGTTTCGAGCATTCGCTCTCATCAGGAGGTGATTTTGGGCGGATCAAACTTTTGATGTCATCAGAGGTCGGATCCACCCAAAATTAAACAAAACACTATAAAGGTTACCTTGTATTTGGGGCGATTTAATATCTAAATTCTTCATAAGGGTACCCATCTCCTCTTGGAAACCTTGCCTGCATACACATCTTTTAACCCTCTCATTACCACCTATTGAAAATCGTCACATTTGTCACGATGCAACCGTCACTATTTTCATCCAGATTTTATTTCTTTTTGCTTTAGCTATAAAAACTTGACATTCTGTAATCGGGTTCATGTTGTCGAGCAATAATATTATGTATAGAATATGCTTGTTGCTTTTCTGTTTTGGTAAGAAATGTCTGGTTTTGTGTTGAGTAGTGTGAATATTCGGGGGGAATTCCAAAAATGGCTGATAGAATAATAATAATAATAATACATGACATTTAAAACGCGCATTTTCATCACTGGGTGATGCTCAATTCGCGAAACAATAATATAAGGCAATATATGAATATGTAAGGAGATAGTTGAGATCAATAATACAAACTTAATACGAGACTCTTTTTTTTAGATTTTCAGCAAATATACTCGTATCACCCAGACATGACACACACTGATCAGAGATAGTGGGTCATTTTTTATATAAATATATTATTTGATTCAATGCATCAGTCTCGTATCATGTCGAAAGAATTAAATGGAGGGACATTTGAGTTTAAAGTCTGAATTATTTTAACAAGAGAATTTTCGACATGAAGACTTAGACACAAACTATACCCTCCTCAAATAAGTCATGTATCTAAACTTTAAGTGGATGAGTATTTAAATCAAATTTAAGCATCGCGTTCAACCAGATATAAAACAGTTTTGAGATTTTGATAACATAAAATGTAATTGTTGTAGAAAGAGAAACAAGAAATAAATACGAGACAGAGAGAGGGGGGGGGGGGGGTGGAGAAAGAATGCAGAAGAAAGCGGGAGAGTGCGCGTGTGTGTGTGTGTGAGAGAGAGAGAGAGAGAGAGAGAGAGAGAGAGAGAGGGGGGAGAGAGAGAGAATGCGAAATAAAGAAAGAGAAAGGAAAAGAATGCGCCCTCGTGGGACAGTGGAGAGAAAAAAAAAAAAAAGAGAGAGAGAGAGAGAGAGAGAGAGAGAGAGAGAGAGAATGCACGAGAGAGAGTGAAAGAGGCAAAGAAAGGAAAAATGCAAAATAAAAATAATGAGCTTTTATAGAGCGCAAATTCCACTAAACGTACTCAAATTGCTTTACAAAGGGCCCCTGACCAACAGCAACACGTAACATGTAGAACAAAACATGAAAAAGAGAGAGAGAATGAAAAGTGAAGTGAGAAAGAAAGAGAAAGAAAGAGGAAGAGAGGGGGAAGGGTATTTACATTCTCTCTCTCTCTCTCTCTCTCTCTCTCTCTCTCTCTCTCTCTCTCTCTCTCTCTCTCTGTGTGTGTGTGTGTGTGTGTCTATATATATATATATATATATATATAATTATATAGAGATATATATATATATATATATATATATATATATATATATATATATATAGATAGATAGATAGATAGGTAGATAGATAGATAGATAGATAATATATTATTTGTGTGTATATATATATATATATATATATATATATATATATATATATATATATATATGTGTGTGTGTGTATCCAGAGAGAGAGGGGGAGAGAGAGAGAGAGAGAGAGAGAGAGAGAGAGAGAGAGAGAGAGAGAGAGATGGAAGAGTGGGGATTGTAAAGAAATTGTTAAAAGGATTCTAATTAATTGTGATCATTACTATAATTATAGCTCTCCACACCATATGATTGAAAGGTCGGAGAATAGATATAGACTAAAATAAGGTGTGGTCGTTCTCATTCTTCTTCAAGTACCAAGTCTGTGCCAGACATCGGTGATCATGGTACGCCATTCATCTCTGTGATCGGATAACCTCAAAAAATCTAATATTACTCTTCTCTTTCTTTGTCACCCAGCTGTTCAAACTATTCAAATATGTTTTTCTTGGTCTACCTTTACTCTTTTTTACCTTCTACCTTTTCTGTGAGAGCAAGATGTTCAATACATTTATGTCAATTTAGGTGACCTAATAATTGCATTTGTCTTTTTCTTATTGTACGAATCAGTAACCTTTTAGTTTCAGCTTGCTCTAATACTTCTTCATTAGTTTTCTTAACACCCTTCTAAGAAACCACATTTCTGCTGCCTCCAGTTTCGTTCTAATGTCTTCTGTAACTGTAATGAACCAACTTTCACAGCCATATAATAATGCTGATCATACGTTTGATCGTTAATGAATAATAAATGGTCAGAGAACTATTTGCAGGTCTAATAACCAAGATTTATTTTGAGCTCACTGATGAAATGAAACTAACTCTCATACCAAGGCTAAAAATACTCCATTATTGCAATGTTTAATCAAGCCCATAACTTCGACAGGTATAAGACCTGCATGTATGTGCACGTTGGTGTAAGCAAATCATTGAGTAAAATTTCACTTTACAAGCAAATTATGGACCGAAGATTTTTATTTCATTTAATAATGTTTTTTAACGGATTTATTTATCTATTTATGTACGTATTATCTATATATTAATGTATCCATTTATCTAAAAAATGTATTTATTTGTTTGTTTAATTCTCTCCATATTATTTCATTTATTTATTTGTTTATGTATTTATTCGTTTATTTTTTATCGATATATCCATTTATCAATTTGTTCATTAATTTAATAACCTTTCCATTCATGTATTGATTTATATATCTATTTGTTTATTCATTTATCCATTTTTTAAAGGATTCATTCATGAAATTTATTTATTCATTTGTTTCTCGATTTATTACTCTGTTTAATTATTTATTTATTTTTAGGAAGAAAAAAAAACATCCAGGACGATCTGACATTGCTTCGTTATGTTTATAACATGTTCGTGTTGAACCAAATTAACTCATAGTCCAGAGAAGAAAATCATAAGCTGTTAATTTTTACCACTCTGGCTGTTTGTTAAAATGATTGGGTAGCTGGGTCTATTATATATGACAGAAAGTACTTTGCTATGGACTAGCGTCCTATCTATATAATAGCGATCAATTTCGGATGTCCGTCTAACGGTATCAAAATTGAGATAAACTCCTGATCCATATATGGATGGCTCTGGATGACTACTATACTGTCGTAATCTGAAAAACACGCATTTGATATTTTGGCCAGAAAACTCGTTCTTTGAATATCGATCGATTAAAATTCCCCTCATTTTGGCAATAATTTTATAGCATGGGTCACAAACAGCAAAAAAAACAAAAACATAAACAAACGAAAAAATTATTATTTCAGGTTTACATTCATCTCTCAAGTTCTTGTTCACTCTGATATAATGCCAAATTGATGGTTTCACACACACACACACACACACACACACACACACACACAATCTTCTCAATGCTGGGGTGAAATCCCGAGGCCGTAGTCTCTCCCACTTTGCAGGTGGAATTTCAGGAAGGCTAACTGGGAGGAATGCAATTCATAAATCGAGCGGGTCTTTCCTGCCAAATCTTCCCAAGTCTGAGAACAATAACCAGATTTTATAGGCTGCTAGATAAGAGTGCGCATCGCTTTTTATTCCACGGGGCAAACGGAAATCGGAAATTCTACACCCCTTGTTTGTCGGAAGAGTCGGAAAATCTGTACAAAGAGTACCATCAGATCTAGTCCCAGGGCGTAGCCGATAGGACCGGGGATTATCTTGATTTTACACACTCTAGCCGCCACGCTTGACGACTGATAAAGAAATTGGACCCCAACCGGAAAAGGCTGAACAGAATGCGAGGAAGACATAATAGGCTTCAACAGTCGTGACGTCACTTCCCTCGTAATGACGCATATTAACTTCTTAACTGGTTCTAAACAAACGGAATAATCTCGGAATCCCTACTTCTCCGACAAGCATAGAACTGTATCCAGAGGAGAAAAACATTATAAATCGGAACATGTTTTGACTTTTATACATTCTGATTAAATGACATGTGAAAAAGTTCTAGCCAGCATGAAGAATAAAATGTACCGATTTTCTTTGTTTAGAACCAAGCTGCTGGTTGCTAGGCGGACGTGACATCAGACTATTGAATCCTATTGACAAGAACATAAAGGACCGTAGCAAATGGGTCCCGACTCAGTTTATCGAGCATGGCATCCGCAAGGCATATCGTACGATCTGGGACTTGCTACATAAGGACAAAGAGTCGGACTGAACGGTTCTGTTCAGCCCCAGAGAAATGTCTGAAGTCATTAGCAATGTTAAGAACGAAAAATCTACATAAAATACGCTATCAACCTAGAAATACATGCAAATTTTATAAATGTAGATCAAAAATGAAGCTAGAAATATTTTTAATATATTATATATTTAGCTTGCCTTCGAATATATCCGGGGATTCTGAATTTCTAACTGCAATGGTAAATTGTTCCAAATTGAGGGACAATTGATGAAAACTCTTTTACCTTCACTTAATTTGTTCTGAGGATTGCGCTGTAAGAACACACCGCGGACAGTCGTAAGTTCAGAAAATAGGACTTCAAATCAGTAAGTTCAGTTATTTTGGAGCAGATCAATGGATGTTTAAAAACCAATGTGACTATTATGTGGTCAAACCCATAAATTACCGTTAGCTATATATATATATATAAATATATATATATATATATATATATATATATATATATATATATATATATATATATATAAATATATATATATATATATATATATATATATATATGTGTGTGTGTGTATATATATATATATGTATATATATTATATATGTGTGTGTGTGTGTGTGTGTGAATGTGTCACAATAGCCACAATATTGCTGTGACAGAATCAATCACTGTATGTGATATAACTGTGTGGTCATGTCGCATAATAATAATATTATTATTAAAGGATACGTATTTATAATATAATTCGTCTGACTCTAAACAAACGGCTACAACGATGGTCGCACAACTATTTACATTAAAAACAGATTTCCAATAATCGGTAACATTCCAATAACAGATCAAGTGCTTTACTCAATGCTAACACCCCTGGTTACGGTAGAGTTATGGATTTTTACATTTTGATGATGTCGACATCTGCTACTGTTGCCTTTGGCTAGAAAGACACATAATATATGAGGTTTTTAATTGACTATAGAATATCTGATCTTTTTTTTTCATGGTATGAAAAATACGTATTTAAATTTTGGCCAGAAAACTCGTCCTTCAAATATCAATCAATTAAAATGACCCTCATCTTGGCAAAAATTCTCAAACATAGGACTTCGCGAATTCTCAAGTTTGAGAGTTTTTGCCAAGATAAGAATCATTTTAATCGATCGATATTTGAAGGACGAGTTTTCTGGCCAAATTTTTAAACAATACATTTTCCAGAGTACGACATTTAACGGGTTAACTAAATAACTAAATTATAATAAAAGACAGAAAATGATAACAATGAGACTTAGCAGATCCTGAACGTCACCTAAACACACACAAAAAACTTTTAACTCACACAACCCTGACACTGATTATATCCGTAGTATACCTACGGTTACTTTTACCCCATGCCTATTTGATACATTAATCTCAGACAAATTATAGATAGGCGTGGTATCAAAGCTAATGTTCTTAACTTTTACATGATAATAGTAGTTAAATAAAACTATCTTTGCACATGTTCATTTTTAATACGTTTTTTTCCAATTTTGAGATGTAACAAAATTCTCTAGGATTGAGTGAGTTAACCACACCAACTTTATTTGCATGTGGCTTTGGTTTTCTGTCGGTTGAGTTAATATCCACTTTCCGCTATTAGGAATACCCAAAGAAAAATGTTAAAAAGGAAATTTCCAAGCACCGTATCTCTAAAAATAGATGAAAGTGAGTAGAGACAAGCGACTCATTCATAATTTCAATATTCTTCCGTTTTAAACAAATTATAATTTAATTCAAGGGAATCGATCATCTATTTCTGAACTCAACCCATTAATCGATTTAACCCTATACCTGCCAGATTCGATTTTACTCTCACTTGAAACGTTGCGGCTATGTGGTCTAGTGTTATGGCATTTGCCTTCGGATCGGTAGGTCACAGGTTCGAGTCCCGCTTTGAGCAGCGCATGGTTGAGTCCTTGGAAAAGGCTCTTTACTCACATTGTCTCACCGTACTCAGGTGTAAAATGGGTGCCTGTCCGTTAATAACGTTGTCTCTGTCCGAAAACAAAGTGTAAAAACACCTATCAGGCATCATGTCTCGTCTTACATTATATTATGTGTTGCTTTTGGCTAGGGACCCTTTGTCAAGCTCTTTAAACACGATTTGTGCAATTAAAATGCTCAGATTCTTTCTTCTTTAATCTCACAGCAAATAAAACCGCTTGGCGTTCTTAAAACGTTTTACAAGGAGTCCCATGTCAACATTAATACATATCATAATATTATTATTGTGAGACAGCCTGGCTTAGCTGTATGGTCTTTGCTTCGGAGCCGAAAAGTACCGAGTTCGATCACCCGCCGCGCTGTGTGTCATTGAACAAATCACCTAGCTTTAGCTCACTTTGCGGGCGCCTGGGTTATTCCAGTCTTCCCGTAAAAGATCCTAAAGAAAATGCTCTCCTTAGGGATGATCATGAATAAAGGGAATGTATTATTTACTTCATTTATATTTTATCTATTATTATAGGACAAGACGTCTGTTAGGCGTTAACACAGATTGTTGTCTTTTCAACGGGGACATCGCAGTTTCCAGCCACGTACTTTTTACCCCAAGCCTCATGATAATATTTTCGACTATAAATTCAAATTTCACATCTAGAATATTCCGCCACGATACCGTTCTGGGGTAGTAAATCAAAAATGTGAGGGAGGGTCTTTGTGGGGTTTTTGTTTGTTCTTTTTTTTCAAATATTTTTTTGCGTGTTTGTTTGTTTGGGGCTGCTTTTTTTTTCTTTTTTTTTGTGGGGGGTGCTATACTTTGTTATTGTATTTTTGTCACTGTATCCATTGCTCTAAACAAAACATATATTTAACACAAGTCTCATATTTTCTACTGTCGATGCTATGCGTTTAGATAAAAATGCTCACCAGTTCTGCCCGACATATGAATCGTTTCACCACACACAAAACTATGTTTAATCCAACGTTTATTGAGTGAATGCGTTTACTAATTGCTTCAGTCCCGTGATCAGTGACATTATAATAATTACGATTGTCCACTTATTTTTGGACATTTTCTACGAAGTCCCAGGTTTGAGATTTTTTCACAAGATGAGGATTATTTTAATCGATCGATATTTGAAATACGAGTTTTTTTCTGGCCAAAATTTTAGATACTTGTGTTCCCAGAGAACGGCAGTTATAGTGTAATATTAATATTAATCAATTTTGTGGTAACGAGATGAAGATAGAGTCATGACGTACACTCTTGTTATTACCCAAACATCTGTCGCTGTTCGCCCATTTATCTGAGATGACATTAAATAAATAAACAGACGACTCTAGCTATAATGCAGAGAGAGAGAGAGAGAGAGAGAGAGAGAGAGATAGAGAGAGAAAGAGAGAAAGAGAGAGAGAGAGAGAGAGACAGAGACAGAGAGAGAGAGAATGAAAGCGTAATATACACTCAGACATACAAATACAATCTTCTTTCTTTGATTTTAAACTGCCTTCAGATTGCTTTCTATATATTGATGCTATGTGTTTAAGTAAAATATTCAGCAGTTGTATCAGTTGAATCATATTAAAAACAGAAATATATTATAATGTGTAACCTTACGCGTTTTTAACATTATGTTAAAGAGACTTTCATGAAAACCAGTAATTGACAAAAGCCGAGTGACGTCAACTATATTCATTCTGGTCTATAATGCGGCTGGCGCCTGAATCATTTCCTTCTTCCCTCGTAATAGCACCAAAAGACACACGCACACACACACACACACACACACACACACACACACACACACACATATATATATATATATATATAATATATATATATATATATATATATATATATACATATTTAATGGTTTGAGTGTGTGTGTGGAGGGGGGTGTATGTGTATATGTGTGTGTGATATTTTGTTTGCCCTTGGTGTATATGCAGATATACAGGGTGTCCACAAACTCGTTCCCTCATTTCAAAGACGTATCATTTTAAAAGCGTTAAAAATATTGGCATCTGGCTTTCACCGTCTTCTAGATAGTTGACCTCTGAGCTGCAAGTGCAAACTTTGGAAGCGTGTACTATTGAACCTATGGGGCCAGTCCTAGACGCTGCCCTGCCACCCGAGTAGGCGGGCTTCAGGGAAGGGAATTGCACCACGGATCAGGTCATTGCCCTTACAGGCATATGGAAGCAGGGTTCGAAAATAAATAGCAAACTGGTGCTGT
>NC_088361.1:90622184-90629684 GCF_034508935.2 Berghia stephanieae | reverse complement strand
CTTTCTTTAAAAAATATAGATAGAATGCGCTTGGCCAAGGAGTTCACAACATTGCCATCCG
Organism: Berghia stephanieae; assembly: GCF_034508935.2. NCBI lineage: Eukaryota > Metazoa > Mollusca > Gastropoda > Nudibranchia > Aeolidiidae > Berghia > Berghia stephanieae. The sequence continues at coordinate 90,629,623 of NC_088361.1, read as the reverse complement.
GAAGTATAACGGACCAACACACAAACTCTGTGTAACCATGAATTTTTATAGTCTGGTTAATACAGTTTAGTGAGAACAACTCACAAACGCGGATGGCAAAAACAATAATAAAGGCCTGAGTGACGTCATCTGCATACTATCTATAGCCTTGTGGAGAACATTGTGCTTATTTGAGTCAATAAAAAAATTGATACGGCGCACAACTCTACTGAAAGATTTGAAAAATAGAACTGTATTTTTACAGATAGATAAACAGATAACTTGATTTCCTTTTATAATTTAAAGTCAGTTTGAAAGTTTGTTAAGTCAAATATATATCATTAAAAAATTACCGAAGACACTAACATCTCATGGCCACACCCTCAACTCTATCTGTCCAGTAGAGTCCTTACTTCCGTTGTGTTGATTTAGCGGTGATCAGTGTTGTTATGTAGTAGTGTGTTCTCATTGCGTGTATGTTTATATGTGTGCGTGTGTGTATGTGTGTGTGTGTGTGGTATACATGTGTGTGTGTGTGTGTGTGTTTTGGAATGTGGTTGCGTGGAAGAAAAAAAAAAAAGGGGGGGGGGGGGGGAGGGTGTCCATCAAGTAGAGAAATTCCTGAGCAAGGGGGGGGGGGGGGTGTCTTTTTTACGAAACCCGCCGAAACCCGCCGAAACCCGCCGAAACCCGCCGAAACCCGACGATAACCGACGAATCCCGACAAAGTTATGGGAAGTAGGTGGCTGTGGGGAGTGAACCTAGAACTCAGGGAAGTGTACACCATTGGGGAGTGAACCTGGGACTGGGTTTCGGCGGGTTTCGTAAAAAAGAACCAGTGCTTTTTTACGAAACCCGCCGAAACCCCCGAAACCCGACGAAACCCGACAATATCCAGCAAAGTTATGGGAAGTAGACAACTGTGGGGAGTGAACCCGATACTCAGGGAAGTGTACACCAGTCGGGAGTGAACCTGAGGCTAAGGTTATCGGCCGGTTTCGGCGGGTTTCGTAAAAAAGAATTAGTGCTTTATTACGAAACCCGCCGAAACCCGCCGAAACCCGACAATATCCGGCAAAGTTATTGGAGTTTGGCAACAGTGGGGGGTGATCCTGGGAGTCAGGGAATTGCACACCAGTGTGGAGATAACCTGGGACTGTGTAAAAAGGATATCAGTGGGAAATAAACCTGGGACTAAAGGGAGATGGATACCATTGGAAGTTGAAGCCGGATATGGGAGTTGAGTACCAGAGGAGAATGAACCTGACACTATAGAAGGTGGGCGCCAGTGGGGAGTGAACCTGGGACTCAGGGAATTTCACACCAGTCGGGAGTTAACCTGGGGCTCTGTAAAAAGGATATCAGTGGGAAATAAACCTGGGACTAAAGGGAGATGGATACCATTGAAAGTTGAAGCCGGATATGAGAGTTTGGTACCAGAGGAGAATGAACCTGACACTATAGGAGGTGGGCGCCAGTGAGGAGTGAACCTGGGACTATGTAAACAGGATATCAGTGGGAAATAACCTGGGATTAAAGGGAGGTGGATACTATTGGGAGTTGAAGCCGGATTTGGGAGTTGGGTACCAGAGGAGAGAGAAACCTGACACTATAGGAGGTGGGCGCCAGTGGGGAGTGAACCTGGGACTATGTAAAAAGGATATCAGTGGGAAATAAACCTGGGACTAAAGGGAGATGAATACCATTGAAAGTTGAAGCCGGATATGAGAGTTTGGTACCAGAGGAGAATGAACCTGACACTATAGGAGGTGGGCGCCAGTGGGGAGTGAACCTGGGACTATGTAAACAGGATATCAGTGGGAAATAAACCTGGGACTAAAGGGAGATGGATACCATTGAAAGTTGAAGCCGGATATGAGAGTTTGGTACCAGAGGAGAATGAACCTGACACTATAGAAGGTGGGCGCCAGTGGGGAGTGAACCTGGGACTCAGGGAATTTCACACCAGTCGGGAGTTAACCTGGGGCTCTGTAAAAAGGATATCAGTGGGAAATAAACCTGGGACTAAAGGGAGATGGATACCATTGAAAGTTGAAGCCGGATATGAGAGTTTGGTACCAGAGGAGAATGAACCTGACACTATAGGAGGTGGGCGCCAGTGAGGAGTGAACCTGGGACTATGTAAACAGGATATCAGTGGGAAATAACCTGGGATTAAAGGGAGGTGGATACCATTGAAAGTTGAAGCCGGATATGAGAGTTTGGTACCAGAGGAGAATGAACCTGACACTATAGGAGGTGGGCGCCAGTGAGGAGTGAACCTGGGACTATGTAAACAGGATATCAGTGGGAAATAAACCTGGGACTAAAGGGAGGTGGATACCATTGGGAGTTGAAGCCGGATTTGGGAGTTGGGTACCAGAGGAGAGAGAAACCTGACACTATAGGAAATAAACCTGGGACTAAAGGGAGATGGACACCATTGAAAGTTGAAGATTGATATGGGAGTTGAGTACCAGAGGAGAATGAACCTGACACTATAGGAGGTGGGCGCCAGTGTGGAGTGAACCTGGGACTCAGGGAAGTGCACACCAATTTGGAGTTAACCTGGGACTGTGAGAGATGGATAACTGTGGTTATCCGAGCCGAACTAAGGAGTTGGGTACCAGAGGAGACTGAACCTGACACTATAAAAGGTGGGCACCAGTGGGGAGTGAACCTGGGAGTCAGGGAATTGCACACCAGTGGGGAGTTAACCTGTAAATATCTAAAAAAGGATATCAGTGGGAAATAAATCCGGCTTCAACTCCCAATGGTATCCATCTCCCTTTAGTCCCAGATTTATTTCCTACTGATATCCTTTATACATATTCCCAGGTTAACTCCCCACTGGTGTGCAATTTCCTGAGTCCCAGGTTCACTCTCCACTGGCGCCCACCTCCTATTGTGTCAGGTTCATTCTCCTCTGGTACCAAACTTTCATATCCGGTTTCAACTTTCAATGGTATCCATGTCCCTTTAGTCCAAGGTTTATTTCCCACTGATATCCTGTTTACATAGTCCCAGGTTCACTCCCCATTGGCGCCCATCCCCTATAGTGTCAGGTTCATTCTCCTCTGGTACCCAACTCCCAAATCCGGCTTCAACTCCCAATGGTATCCACCTCCCTTTAATCCCAGGTTTATTTCCCACTGATATCCTGTTTACATAGTCCCAGGTTCACTCCTCACTGGCGCCCACCTCCTATAGTGTCAGGTTCATTCTCCTCTGGTACCAAACTCTCATATCCGGCTTCAACTTTCAATGGTATCCATCTCCCTTTAGTCCCAGGTTTATTTCCCACTGATATCCTTTTTACAGAGTCCCAGGTTAACTCCTGACTGGTGTGAAATTCCCTGAGTCCCAGGTTCACTCCCCACTGGCGCCCACCTTCTATAGTGTCAGGTTCATTCTCCTCTGGTACCCAACTCCCATATCCGGCTTCAACTTTCAATGGTATCCATCTCCCTTTAGTCCCAGGTTTATTTCCCACTGATATCCTTTTTACACAGTCCCAGGTTAACTCCCCACTGGTGTGCAATTCCCTGACTCCCAGGATCACCCCCCCCTGTTGCCAAACTCCCATAACTTTGCCGGATATTGTCGGGTTTCGGTGGGTTTCGGCGGGTTTCGGCGGGTTTCGTAATAAAGCACTAATTCTTTTTTACGAAACCCGCCGAAACCGGCCGATAACCTTAGTCTCAGGTTCACTCCCGACTGGTGTACACTTCCCTGAGTATCGGGTTCACTCCCCACAGTTGTCTACTTCCCATAACTTTGCTGGATATTGTCGGGTTTCGTCGGGTTTCGGCGGGTTTCGGCGGGTTTCGTAAAAAAGCACTGGTTCTTTTTTACGAAACCCGCCGAAACCCAGTCCCAGGTTCACTCCCCAATGGTGTACACTTCCCTGAGTTCTAGGTTCACTCCCCACAGCCACCTACTTCCCATAACTTTGTCGGGATTCGTCGGGTTTCGTCGGGTTTCGGCGGGTTTCGGCGGGTTTCGCAGGGTTTCGGCGGGTTTCGGCGGGTTTCGTAAAAAAGACACACCGCAAGGGGGGGGGGGGGGGGGGGGGGGAGTGTGTTTGCTAGGAACTGTCAGATTGGCATTTTTCAGCAAATCGTGGCATTCATGGTGATATAATTCATTTGATCACATGACGGTATTCGGATTTACAGAAATTTTAAACAAGTTTCACCGATTAACAACATCAACTAATATTACTGCTGATATTACTGTCGTTTTTATGCCATCGATGTGATAATTATTGCCCTGGGAAATATTTAGTTAAACGTTTCGGCAAACTGTCAATTGGTTCTGTCTAGCTTCTAGCCCGAACAAACCAAAAGTAGACAGATTTGGGGACTTGATATTTTTCGCGTCCGCTTCAGATTTTCATTTGACCTCACATAAGTAAAGAGTAAAGGGGAGACATTCCGAAAGCTCCTACATCCCCAGTATTCATTCAATTTGTATTTTCACCGTTGATCTTTTGTCAGGCGTTTATTTATTCAATTTGTCATCATATAAAAGCGTTTTAAAAACTCTAGAACAAACCTTGATAGATTTGTGAAAGTTTAAAATTTCCCAATTTGACCATTGTTTTGATTCTCGGCCGCCATTTTTATTTGTTAAGTATTGAAGGTAGTGCAAAGCACTCCCAAGTAAAGCGGGATAAAGACTTGCGACTTATTGATATTGATATCTACTGACGGATAAACTAAAATCATGCCGAATAAAGCATGGCAGCGACGACAAGCACATCGATTAAAATGTGCATCTAATCGTAATCAAGCTAATCAAGAAAATGATTCTGGCAATATCGAATGAAAATGGTTCTTTCCCCGCGAAATTGCGGGCTTTTTACTAGTGTATTCAAATACGAAGAGTAAGTACAATTAGACACTGGATTCTTTCGAACATGGCTAAACGTTTGATAAATGTCTTTGTGTTATCCAAATTAGATTATTGCAACTCCATTTTAATCACCATCTCCAAAGAAAATATTAAAACTTTTCAAGTTGTACAAAACAACGTTGCTAGACTAGATGTAATAAAATCCCCAAAAAAATATTAAATCATCTGCTTCTTATCTCCTTAGAGAGTTACACTGGCTACCTGTTGAGAAACGCATCATCTAAAAAATATGTTCCATTGTCTGTAAAACACGAAATAGTCCTGCATATTTATATGAAATTGTACACCCCTAATTTCAGAGTAGAAATCTAAGATCTTAAAACGATAAAACAACCGTATCTAAACCTAAAACAACCCGCAAATTAGTGAACAATCGTTTGACACTCCATTTTGGGACGATTTCCTCCATAATTAAGGAAGTGCTGACTCAGTACCAAATCTAAATTGAAAGCTCACTTTTATGTCTCAGATTTCTGCTTTGTAAATGAGGTTTTACCTATCATGTGTGTAAAATGTAATGTCTATTGCTATACAAGTACTAATTGATATTGCTATGTTTGTATTTTTCATGGTATTTCTTTATCTATTTTAAGAATGCAAGACGCCTACAGCCTGATGAAATCGGGGTAAGGCGTTATACAAATGCAATTTATTATCATTATTACTGCCATTAATGCTTCGGAAACCTGATTTCTTCCAGTGCCGTACGGGCAGAAGGTCAACTAAAAAACCGAGGTTTCTCAAACACAGCTTCAAAAATCTGGCATTTTCTGTCTTCTACTACCGGAAAATCTCTAGCCTTTATGTTTTTCAAGTCCAATTTAAGTCTGTTTTAAAATAGATTTAACTGGATTTATTTTATTGCTTTTAAAAATAAGTTTTGGTGCTTTGCTTTATATCTTATTATATTTTTCCTCTGAGAATCCGTATTTTATAATAAAGCGACAGAGGATTGTGCGCTATAGAAATGATTTAATATTATTATTATTATTATCATCAGCATCATTATCATCATCATCATCATCATCATTATTATTATTATTATTATTATTATTATTATTATTATTATTATTATTATTATTATTATTATTATTATTATCATTATTATTATTATTATTATTATTATTATTATTATTATTATTATTGATAATAATATCATCATCATCATTATTATTTATTGGGCACTTGATTCCTTATAATAATATGTAATTATTTTGAGCCGCGTATAACAATATCTGAGATTTTGAAAGCGCAAAATACACCAAATTTGCTTGAAACGCATTAGAATGAGTCCAGGGAGTCCAGGCAAAAGTAACAATTAATATGGAGTCAACTTATTCTATCCAAAGAAACGTCACTTAAAATACAATAGCGCATATTAAATCGATGACATCGAATCATATCCGTGCAGCGAATGCAATATGTTTGCAAAGGGAAATAACTTAACCTATTAGGTTGATATCTTATTTTTAACATGGTTAATTCCCTTGCTTTGTTGGGAAGCGCCACTAACAACGCCACTACCACACTCATTCGTCTGTAGTATTTTATTCATCCTAATTTGTTGATAAAAGGGAAACCCGAAACGTCCGTTTTATCTGTTTTCGAATATCAAATTGAAGATTACATTCAATTTCACAATGTTATATATTTCTTCGAGCTTCGAGCAGCAATATTCACATTACATGGTTGATTGTGGAATTCCTATTGAAGTTTATTGTGTCGGTGGGAGCAAATTTAGTGTTACTCCTCGCAATCTTTCCCTTTATTTGGGCCCAATTAGGACTCGATTGTATTGAGCTCATGGTGATATGAGGAAGTCGCACAGCCTCTTGTCTTAACCCCCTGATTCTTTTCACTAAGGAGTATAGTTGATAATAAATCGTGAGAGAATGTAATGCTGTGTTATTGAAGTAATAAGCAACATTAATTGTTAATTTGGCAATTTTGAGTATATAATCACTATTCCAAACGATTTAAAGCGAGAGATTTCATAACAGTCTTCGGTAATTTAAATATGATGTAGATAATAATATGCAATAAATCATAAATTCAAAATTCGAAGCAAACTACATAAATTGTAACTTTATAGATAGTATGCGCTTGGCAAAGAAGCTCATAATATTGCCATCCGGACGTATAACGAACCAACACACAAAACTATGTGTAACCATGAACTTTTATAGTCTGGTTAATACAGTTTAGTGAGAATCACTCACAAACGCGGATGGCAAAATACAATAACATAGGCTTGTTTGACGTCATCTTCATTCTATCTATAACAGTTAAAGCCGTGGGTGAAAATTGACGGGGATCAATTTGCCCGAAAGACATACCGGTGAAACCAGTTTGCCTGAAAAAAGATGCAATTTTTTAAAATTTTTTTTTGCGATCTGCGACTCGCCGATTGAGTGCCAACCTTCCCAGAGTGAAAAGTGCATTTAATTCTATGATCCTAAATGTGTTTTTTTGTAAAACAAAAAAACTATTTAGTCTGCACGATTGAAAACAAAATTTATATAAAAGCTGACACCAAACCCAAA
>NC_088361.1:90589684-90619684 GCF_034508935.2 Berghia stephanieae | reverse complement strand
TGTTATTTATTCCTTCGAGCTTTAAGCATTAACGTTTGCATTAACTCTCTTTTTACTGATCCTTTTCAGTATTTTCCCAAAATAACAGGCTTTCCAAGAAGAAAAATTGATTTTTTAAACTCAAACAAGACACTCTACAAAACAACTTTATGTTCTTATTAATTAAACAAAGATCATTCTTCGCAGTTTCATCATCATCCATCGTGGCTTGTGCTCTTGAGCACGTTGCCGGTCAGCTGTCTCCACGAATCACGATTCTCTGCGGTGCGCATGAAATCTGTGTTGCTTTTTAAGTCACATTTGGTCATTCTTAGCTTATTTAGATAAGTCATTCTTTGTCTACCTCTAGCTCTCTTTCCTTCGAGCATCCCAGATGTTACCAACTTTTCTATTCCGTCTCTTCTCCACACATGTCCCAGAAAGCGTAACTGCCTCTTTCTGATGTTATCGATCAGTATTCGTCGCTTTCTCACCTTCTCCAACACTTCCTCGTTCGTACACCTGTCTGTCCATGATACCCTCAACATTCTTCTATACACCCACATCTCAAATGCCTCTAACCTCCTTGTACATTCTTTGTCAAGCGTCCACGTTTCATTCACAACCGTATAAAAGGGTACTCATAACATATGTTTCTACTACATTCATTCTGGTCTTCTAGTTTAGGTTGTTGTTTGACACAACTGGTCGCATTTTATGGAACACGATTTTTGCTATTGCTATTCTTTGTTTTATATCCCCTATGTCACGTCGTCATGGGTGATGATAGTGCCTAAATATTTAAATTTATTTACTTGTTTGATGGTCTCTCCTTTGCTTGACAAGTGGAAGGTCGCGTTGTTGTCATTCTTTGATACCACCCATGCATTCTGTTTTCTTAATATTTAATTTCAGGCCCATCTCTTCACTTTTGCACACCACTATATCTATAATTTTCTGCACGTGTTCTGGGGAGTAGGCCATCAGAGTACCATCATCTGCGTATCTTATGCTATTCATATTCTGCCCTCCAACGACGACGCCTTTCATATCTTCAATTTCTTTGAATATTATTTCACTATATATGTTAAAAAAGGTCCGGTGATAAGACGCGACCTTGTCTTACTCCCTTCTCGATGTTAAAGAAGTCCGATGTTTCATTATCCAGTTTGACACACGCTGTTTGATTCCAATTTAAGTTTTTCACAAGTCGAAGGTCTTTACTGCCTATACCAATCTTTTCTAAGATTTTGAATAGCGTATCGTGCTGTACTGAATCAAAAGCTTTGGAATAATCAATGAAGCATAGATAAAGTGATTTTTGATTTTCGATTGACCGTTGCATTAATGTTTTCAATGTAGAGATTGCATTTACCGTACCCTTTTCTTTAACAAAACCAAACTGCTCATCACTTATCTCTGGAGAGATCTTGCTCCTCTTTCTTTTCATAAGTATGTTTACCATAATTGTTGTGGCCTGGCTCATTATGCTGATTGTTCTGTGTTGGTCACAGTCGATAGTACCTTGTTTTTTGGGTATTGTAATGAATACCGATTGTCTTAAGACATTAGGCAATTCACCCTTTTCATATAAGACATTAAAGGCTTTTGTCAGAATGTCTATTCCCAGATCGTCGAGGTCGTCAATCAATTCTTTGAGAAGCTATCTTGGCCTACCGCTTTCCCCTTTTTCATCGCTTTGCAAGAATCTTCTACTTCTTCTCGCATAATCTGGGGACCCGTGTTCACAGTAGAGATTTCTTTATCCAAGCTCGTCCCTCTTTTGTCATCCGCGTATAGATTTTTTTATGTATACTTCCCAACGTTCCAAAATTTCGTTGTTGTCGATAAGTATATTACCGTTTGCGTCTTTAACGCATTTTCTTGCCACGTCTATGCGTTTTCCACTTAGATCTTGTATTGACTGGTAGAATTGTTTGGTGTTAGAATGTTTTAGTCTTTCAATTCTGTGACATTCATGTTCAATATAATCTTCCTTTGCTCTCTTACACTCACGTTTTATAATCTTATTAGCTTCTTTATATTCATTGCTGTTGCGTTCTAGTTTTCGTCTTTCATTCATAAGTTTCAAGATCTTGTCATCCATCCACTTATGTTTTGATTCGTGTTTTTTCACAGATGGAATAGTTTCTCTTGCAGATTCTGTGATGCAGTTCGATACTTGATTTCAGTACTCATCTATGTTTATATCTGAGGTCAAGTTTTCACTTTTTTCTTTCACGCATTCTTTGTGATCATTTTTTATTTGATGGCTAATTCTCAATAGATCTAATTGCAGTTTTTGTTCCACTTTCTTTTTCTTTATTTGTTTAAATTTTTTTTTTCGAAGTTTATGATGTACAAAATAAATCTGAATAAGAAAAATGCATATTGTGTCCTAACAAATGTGACGATTTTGCTACAGGTGGTAAGGAGAGGGTTAATGGAATGCCAAATCCATAGGTCGGTTTGTGTCGTTGTGTCTTATTTTGATGAATCAATTCAAGTTGAGGTTTCTCCAAAGAATCAGGTTTTCAGATGAGACTTGTTTTATAAATACGAACGGATATGTAAAGAACAGAAAATACAGTCACTGTTTTTTTTTTTATGAGCTTTTATATAGCGCAACATCCACTAAACGTGCTCAAAGAGCACAAGCTGTCCCTGGCCAACAGCAACATTTAACATGTAGGACGGGACATGACCCTTATTAGGCGATATTTAATTTTTTCAGACAGAGACAGCGGTGATAACGGCCAGGTACTCATTTACACGTGAGTACGGGTGAAAGAGTAAAAGAGCGTTTTCCAAGGACTCAACTATGCGCGGAGCTAGGCTCGAACCTAGGACCTTCCGATCCGAAAGCAAGTGTCATACCACAAGATCACATAGCCGTTTTAGCAAAACCAGATAAAGTTTATCATGATCAAATGGTTACCGTATCGGCTGCAGTGAGTCACCAAAGTCATAATTGGACCTTTTTTCTTTGTTGACCAAGTTGAGGCAATGACATGGCTAAACTATATACTGGTAAGGTAACTACTTGTAGTAGTTACAGCCTCCTGGTTGAATACTGAAATAAAATATAGGTAATGGCACAGAGAAAAAGAAAAAGAAAAAGAAAAATAATATACTATCATCGAAATTATAATCAGCATCATCATGTTCATAATCGTCATCATCATCATCATCATCATCATCATCATCATCATCATCATCATCATCATCATCATCATCATCATCTTCATCATCATCATCATCATACTCTTCATCTGCAACAACAGCAGCAGCAAAGAGTAGGAAGATCATATAATATTAGTCACTGGTTCATTATCAAGTAAAACAAAATGATAATACGCATATTAAATGATGACATTGGCATGGACTTATATGGAAACGAAACTATTGATGACTGACTAATATGTAAACAGACCTGCCAACTTGATATTTTTAAAATTTGTCATTTTTAGGAGTAAAAAATTGTAGTCTCTATAGTTAACTTTATAAACCAACAATTTGCCCCAACAAAGATTAAATTATAACACCTCAAAATCTTAAAATTAAGTAGGCTAGCATCAACATTTCTTTTTAATAAGATGTAATGATTTTGAGATGTTCATAAAATTATGAAATTGGAGTCATCTGGAAAACACTAATAACAAAATTTGTTTACATCAATTTCTTTGATTTGGATAATAAAGAATAAACTAAAGCTTACGATCTGGCAAGCGAAAGCAATAGAAGTTTTCAGTTTTAAGTTTTTCCTCACTTTTCAGAGACTTTAAATGGCTATCTGAAACTAAAAACAATGATCTGAGTGAAGTCAATTTCATTTCTTCTATATGTACGCAGTTTGATGAGGGATTCAGCAGTGTGTGATTTCTGGAATGATGTGTTATCTGCCTGGTAGTAAGCACCGGAACCGCTGGGGTATTTGAATACAACTCCCGCGGCACCAGTACTTAGCATGAGGCTAGAATATCTTTGGTTGTCACTCCTGCTCCACTTGTATTTAACATGAGGTTAGAACATCTTTGGTTGTCGAATGTGGATACAATTCACGCGACACTAGTACTTAGCAAGCGGCTAGAATATCTTTGTTTGTCATCCTTAAATACAATTCTCGCACCACAAGTTCTTAACATTGTGCTAGAATATAATTGGTTGTCGCCCTTGAACTAGCTTACAAAACAGAGGCGAGAATATCTTTGGTTGTCGCCCTTGAATACAACTCTCGCACCACAAGTTCATAGCATTGTGCCAGAATATATTTTGTTGTCGCCCTTTAACACAAATATCGCCCACTTGTACTTAACATGTTAAAGAATAGGTTGTCGCCACCGGATAGAACTCCTGTCAGAACATAACACTAGATTCTATATGGGAGGTTATGCGCTGGAATACAATAAACTATCCTTTGAAAACTCAGCGTATCACAGACCAAAGTTTGATATTTATTTACTCTTTTTATCAATAAATCTATTGGCTGCCCAAAACAACACAAACATTAGCAAAATATGACATTAAAAAAGCTATAAGACAAGTCATTCGATGTTTCATTACAGGTATTTCAATAAGGTGTAGTAAAATATCAAAGATCATTTCTGAATGGATAAGTAAAACACCAATACTTAATAAATGAATAGGAGATAATTTTTAATATTTTATTTTGATTTTCATTCAAAATTTATTCCTCTCACCTAATTTATGACACTGTGAAGTCCAGATACTGGATTGTGAAACAGAAATTTGAATTCTTAAAACGTTTTACAACATTACAACTCTACAACAAAATCTTTTCATGGTTACCCGGCAGGAGTTTGCTTAACGTACCGGTTTAAGAAAAAAATATTTTTTCAATCCTCCTCACAGGACGGAGTCGCACCAGATGCAAGAGTGGATTTTCTTGTCCTGTGCCCATCAGAGATGGTTTATACAGTCGGGTAACGACGCTTGTCATGAGAAGGTTGGTTGATGTTCATTTTAGCACGGGCCTTGTCTTGGAATCGCTTTGGATGCGGGACAACCACCATGTTAAGCACTGATGTGCAGGTAAGACTTGCATACAATACCTGCGGCACCACTACTTATCAAAGTGTATTGTCTGGGGTTTCTTCACGTCTTGCTCGTTGTGGTGATAATGATGATGACGATGAAGATGATGATGTGGATGATGATGATGATGATGATGATGATGATGATGATGATGATGATGATGATGATGATGGTGATGATGATGATGATGATGATGATGATGATGATGATGATGATGATGATGATGATGAGGATGAGGATGATGATGATGATGATCATAAATTATGATGATGATGACGACGACGACGATGATGATGATGATGACGATGATGATGATGATGATGATGATGATGATGATGACGATGATGATGATGGCGATGATGATGATCATGATCATGGTGGTGATGGTGGTGGTGGTTGCGGTGATGGTAAAAATGAGGTTGATTGTTTAATCAAGAACGAATCATAATCATAGCCATAGCTTGTAAAAAAAAAAACAACACACAACAGAATAATAACGTACGTACGTCGTTACAGTGCTGGTATATCGATATATTATATTAAGTGTATTATAAGCACACTAGCCCATTAATATTATTATTGCCCTCTGGTCGATAAATTCGTGTAATAAAGGATCATTAAAGGAGTGTGTAATAAGTAACAATAAGTAACATTTACTATGACTATGAGGCGATAAGGGTCCCGATAGCTCAGTTGGTAGAGCACTCGTTTCACACGCAAAAGGACCGAGATCGATTCAGGGTACAGTCAAGATCGTTTTCTGACACCCCCTGCTCCCGTCAATCTACCCAGCAGTAACTGGGTAGGTAGTTGTCAATGTCAATGTTGGACTGAAACACAGCACTATTTGACCAAAAAAAAATAAGGAGATGGTTTTCAAAACCTGCAAATTGACAGACACCCAGATGAGAATATGTTAAAACTCTCTTTCTCTTAGTCTATTGAGCGCCTTGAAATCAACGGAGATAGATAGCAGCGAAACACTCGGGACATTGTAATTCTACACGACCTAGCAATTCAAGTATTTTCCTCTTTAAATCAAGTAATAAATGACAAAAAGTAGCGATTTTCTGTGAATGGTGAGAGGAGACTTAGCAGGTATTGAAAGGCACCTCCTTAAATTATATAGGCTGATTGAAGGGTTACTTCCTATTTTCTTTTTAATATAATTTATTTAAATGTTGTTGGTTTTTTTTTTAACTTTTGTTGCTGTTGTTGTTGTTTATTAACTTTGGTTATAAAAATTATCTTAAAATTGCAAAATTCTTTACATGATTGTAAAATAACATTCTAATCTACTAATCGTTACAACTTTATGTTAACAAACACTTCATTTTAAACGCCCTGCTTCGAAAGTTGACCTTTTATGTCTGTTTGTTTGGTTTGGTTTATTTTGTTGTTTTGTTTTTGTTTTTGTTTTTTGTTTTTTTTTTTTTTTTTTTTTTTTTTTTGTTTTTTGTTTTTTTTTTGTTATTGTTGTTTTGCTTGTTTTTATTTTGTTTTGTTTTTGTTTTTTGTTGTTGTTTATTTTTTAGGGGAAAGGTGTTTTGTTTTGTTTTGTTTTGTGTTTTTTATTAACCAGTTAACTACCGTTTAAGAGACGCGTATTTAAAAAGTAGGCCAAAAAACTCTCCCTTCATATTATATCGATCGATATTTCAAGTACGAGTTTCCTTGCCAATTTTAAAAATAATACGGGTTTATTCATTCAAGCTATAAGTTGTTGACATTCGGCTGAAAGATACTTTTCCTCAATGAAGAAAAAGTCACGTGCTGTGAAAATATACTGTTCAATTACATCCCAATCGACTAAAATTGTTTTTTAAGAGGAATTATACTGTACTCAAGAACCAAATCTTTATTGACACCCTGTAATTATATACAACAATGATTTCTCGACGTTGAGGCCTACAGTTTATGATAAAAATAGCAATAAGAATTTTGTATTTAAGAACAACGAGCCCTAATTATGGGTAGTTGATTTAAACCGTGACCCATGACGTTAATCTGGTGTTATGCCTGAATGAACTTCACGAAGGTGAGAAAAATCAAAGCGTTTAAAGTCAAAATTAACAGAGAAAATTTAAGAATTTTTTTTTAGATTTAAGGAATGAAATTCCAAATCAGTACTCGTTGATTCTAGCTCTAGAACGCTCGAGATAGAGGCCAAAAGGCGTTCTAGAATCAGAGCGTTCCGAAATCTGATGCTCATGGGAGGTAACTAGCATAGATAACACAGTAGTCTGTGGTAACTAGTGACATCTATAATCATATTATAGTACAAAGTAGACTCATGGGAGGTAACCAATACCGAGTTCCAGAGCGTCGTATTGCAGAGCGTGCTGGCATTTATTGGTGTGCTAGAATTCAATGAAAAAATAACGATAAGTATTGAATTCTAAGCTTCAATTTATTTCCTCTTTATCAACAAAACACGATTAATAAACCACTATGTGTGAATGGCGTAGTTAAGGTGAATAAACATTATTTAACTCACCTTAACTACGCCGTTCACACATATCTTATTCGTCCTTAATGTTTTATTCATCGTGTTTTGTTGATAAAGAGGAAACTCAATAGGTCCGCAGAATCTTTCTTCGTCTAATAAATTGAAGCTTACAATTCAATACCTATCATTATTATTTCCTTCGAGCTTCATGCAGCAACATGTTCATCGTAGAATCCAGCGAGGGCTAATTGCGATCACAGAATTTCAGAGAGTTTTTTAAATCAATAAAATGAGTTTCTTTAGCAAAACATGCTCTACAACACACTGTTCATTTTCTTTAAATTTTTGGATGTACAAAAGAAATTTGAATAAGAAAAAGATTGGTTGTATCGTAACGAATGTGACGATTTTCCTTTAGTAAGTAAGGAGAGGGTTAAACCTTAAATTTCATAAGGCAAGGTCAAAGTTCGGAAATCGTAACAGCAGACCTGCGTACCATTACGAAAAATTCGTAGAACTACGAAAAATGGCTCCAATTGCAGAACTTAAGGATCATCTCAAAGTCATTAAAGCTTATTGGAGATGATAGTTGATGCCAGATTAAACAATTGTTTAAGTTTTTGAAGTGTTATTTATTTATTCCTTGAGAAAGTACATTGTTGCTCTGTAAAGTTAGGAATAGCAACTACAATTTTCATCTCCTAAAAACTACGAATTTCTACATTTTTAAGTCGGCAGGCGTGTAAAAGTAACAGGGAAAGCCATTGAAGACGTGGAGAAGACCGGTAGAAAGGGAGAAATGACATCCTTTGATTGGAGATGTGGGAACGTTCGAAAGCTGACGAAAGACATCAGTCACTAGCGCTACTTAATGTCGACCTTATAAATGTATCGATGAAGCAACACAGAGAAATTAGTAAGTAAATAAATAAGTACCTAAGCAAGTAAGTAAGTAATTATTAAGTAGTTAAAGTAAGATCACAAATCAATTCTAAATATCAGTCCAACCTCGAAATTGAATACTAAGATTGGTCCCAAATCCATAATGGCAAAACACCAGGAACTCATGAGAACATAATAAATGGCTCGTTCCAAGCGCACCTCCTTTATAAGAAAATTGGCCACCTTTTTTTTTCAATATGATGCCAAATTATCCAATAATACAGACTACAGATGACAGTTCCGCACAGTTTAACGCACAGTTAGTTGACGACAGCAAAAGCATCAGAATCGTCAGCAGCAGCAGCAGCAGGTTTGTCGTCCCGTCCAACATAAAGAGAAAAACCAGAATGGTGTACGAAGTACAAAGGTAGGGTAGTAGAAGGTTAGTTCGATCACCATCATTCATTGTGAGCGACATCTGTTGCCATCACACATATTATATTATATATCCCCGCACGTGTGAGCAGCACATAGCCTACATTATTGTGTTATAGTTGGGGGGGGGGGGGAGTAACTAATAATATGAAGGGTGGAGGTGAGGATGTGACGGGGGGGGGGGGGGACACTAAGAGACAAGGGGATCACACGAGCATAAAATAATAATGTTGTATTGACTGGCTTGTGTCTTGGTGAATGGTATGTGTCGTTGTGTGTGTATGTGTGTATGTGTGTGTGTGTTTGTGTGTAGCCGTGAGTGAGTAACTAGCCTACTTGCCTTTGTATTCACAACGACAGTCTCTTATTCAAAAGAAAAGAGAAAAAAAAACCCAGGTCGTGTCATTCTCATCCCTTTCCTACCACCCCCTCTCCCCTTTCTGCTCCTCGCTCTCATTTTACTTTTAACATGAGAAACACACATCACAATAGTCTTCAACAGTCGTATTGTCACTTCCTTCCTAATGACGTATGGTAACTTAGTAACACTGGCTCTAAACTATCGGAACAATGGCGGACGCCGTATGAAATATTTCCCCGGCGAGCTTAAACGCGTATCCAGAGGAAAAAAAACCCATCAATTTGATCATGTATTGACTTTTACACATTCTGATCACAAGGCATATGAAAAGGGAATGAAAAGTTCTAGCCAGCATGAAGAATAAAAAGTAATGATTTTCTTTGTTTAGAACCAAGATGGCCGCCGTTGCCGGGCGCGTGACATCAGACTATTGAATCCAATTCACACTTCCTTCTTCATCTGTTTACTTCCTCAATGTTTGCTAACGCGGTTCTCTCATACATTATATAAGTAATAAGATAAGATAAAATTCCCTTTATTCACCCCATAGGGGAAATTTGTCTCTAGGGTCTATCCCAAGGGAAGACTTCGTCAGCCGCAGTGCAGCGCCGCAATTTGAGCCAGGACGATGTGACTTGCTCAAGGTCACACAGCGCAGCGGTACCTTTCGCGTACGAAGCAAGACCTAACCCCATGGGCCACGCTGATCCCCTATATTATCATAACATGTGACTTTTCGCATCAATATGGTACTAATACAGACATGTCTACTTAAACATTTAAAAATTCGTAACTTTAAGGAGATAACAATTGTAGTCGCTATTGCAAGTTAACTTTTAAAAATCAACAATTTGCCATAATTAAGGTTAAATAACACTTCAAAATTCATAACATGTGTAGTCTGCATCAACCTTTATTTTCAATAAGTTTTAATGACTTAAGAATGCTTATGCATGGCTCATGAGATTCCGAAGCTAGAGCCAAATGTCGTAATTCTACGAATGTTTCGTTGTACTAGGCAGGTTTGATGGTAATTACTAGGCAGGTTTGATGGTAATTACTAGGCAGATTTGATGGTAATTACTAGGCAGATTTGATGGTAATTACTAGGCAGGTTTGATGGTAATTACTAGGCAGATTTGATGGTAATTACTAGGCAGGTTTGATGGTAATTAATCCAGGTGATCCTCCGATGTCAAAAAAAAATGTCATGAAAATTGAAATGAATAGAAATATCAAATGTTTGTTTTCACGCTCTTTTAGGGCTCATGATATTATTGTTCCTCAATAATAAAAATAAACTCGAGCTTTTAAATAGGGCAATATCCACTTAATGTGCTCAAAGCGCTTTACAACAACATGTAGAACGAGACATGACATCTGTTAGGCGATATTACAATTTTTTGCGACAGAGACAACGCTGTTAACGACCAGGTACTCATTTTAAACCTGAGTACGGTGAGAGAATGTGAGTAAATAGCCTTTTCCAAGGACTCAACTGTGCGCCGAGCGCGGTTCGAACTCAGGACCTTCCGATCAAAAAGCGAGTGTCATACCACTAGACCACATAGCAGCACATGAAGCATGTTCATATATTTGTGACTCACCGTCCAAAACGGTATTATGCTGGAATGAATCGAACACCGAAAGATAGATTTAGAAGAAAAAAATAAGAATCAGTACCCTAGATTTTTTTGGTTGGATCTATATATATATATATATATATATATATATATATATATATATATATATATATATATATATATATATGGTCCCGAATTTGAGATATTTCGTCAAGATGAGAGCCATTTAAATCGATCGATATTTGAAGGATAAGTTTTATGGCCAAATTTGTAAATACATACGTGTCTTTCCAGAATACAGCAGTTAACTGGTTGATTAATGAAAAAAAAAAAACAAGAAGAAAAGAAAAAAAAAACTCATGGATATATTTGCATATATTTAACTCCAATAGTAAAGAAAAACCATTAGGTATAACTATACCATAACTATAACATTACAAGATGCAGATATAACATTCCATGTTTAACCCTGCTATTTTGTGGAATAATAATTAATAATTTAAAAAATCGTGCACGTGAGAACACGGTCAGTATAAGAAATAAGAGAAGCAGTAAATCGCCACGAACACAAATTACGCACCACAACTGTCAACTGTCTTGAGTTATGATCTTCGACATTCAGGTTTACACGCAAAAAGACGCTTGTTGAACATTTTCAAGCTGTATGAATCTATTGGAATAACACATTATTATGTTATTATAATCCAACAATGAACAAAAAAAATGAATATAACAGCTTCGAAAAAAAAAATATCAAACACGAAACGTTTCGACCTCAAAGCCCTTCTTCAGCCTATAACAGAAAAAAATAAATAAATAAAAAACACGGGTTTTGAGCTACCAGAATTATTTTTTTTAAGCTGTTATATTAATTCGTGTACATTACTTGTAAAAGTCCACAGCTTTTCGTATCTTGGACACTTTGAATATAATATCATAATCCACTGCTGATCGAATTCATTCATTTTCTTTTCTTTTTAAATGGCAATGTAGGTTAATCCTCTATCTACAATCTGGGTTAGTGGTGACGAAAATAAGTCCTTTTTTCCCCCTTCTCTTTCGATAAAATCTGGAGCAGCGTTTATCGATAATTTTCATTTCACTGTCTACAGCAGGCTGCAGTTGTGGTGACGTTTGCATTCTATGTCAGCGGGTTTTCGTGTCAGACCAAGTTACCGCCGAAATTCAAGACCCGATGAATGTCATAACTTGGGGGATTTTTACTCCACAATATTGTCTAAATGCATAGTTAGTTATGTTGACATTACCGAGTAGCTATTTGGAGTGGAACAACAAACAAAAGGGCTGAAGCCTGAAAACACCGCCTTGAGGGGATCCGGTGAAGAAGTAGAAGGGAAAAGGGTGAGGGTGACTTGAGGAAGGGGTGGGTGGCAGGAAAAAATAGAAGAAGTAAAAGGGTGGGTTGGTTGAAAGGGGTGTGTAAGGACATTGAGGGGCGGGGACATGGGAAGGGGGGGGGGGGTACAGGAAGACGAAGATCCATGTTATCAAATGAGATTTGGAGGGAACAGGTAACATTAATTTAAATTGAGGAAATTATTATAATCTGGTAGGCGTTACGGATTTTTGGATAAAGAAAAAGCAGGAGTTAAAAGTATAGAGGGAGCGAAGGAATTAGTAAGAGAGAGGTTCCATTATGTGACCCACCGTCTCTAAACAGTATGATGTCGGATTGCGCATGACACTTTAAATTTGATAACCAATTAAATTTATAAAATCAAAGTTAAAATAAATAATTATGTCTTTACTAAACAGATGAGTTGTTTTGTTTGTATTGTTAATTTTTGGTGGCCTTATTTTTTGTTTTTGTTTTTGTTTTTTGTGGGGGTTTTTTTTATCAAACTTTTAAAAAAAAATATTTTTCTCATTCTACAACATTTATGCGGAGCAATACCACCTAATTTGCTCAAACCGCTTTACAATGGGTCTCCAGCTAGGACTTCATATATAGATGTCGCTGGTCTCCAGCCAACAGCAACATTTAACATGCAGGATGAGACATGATGCCATTTAGATGATAATATTGCATTTTTTTTTTCAGACAGATACAACTCTGTTAACGGTCATTTACTCATTTTACAGCTGAGTTCGGAGAAAGAATGTGAGTAAAGAGTGTTTTTCCAAGGACTAAACTATGCGCCGCTTATAGCAGGACTCAAACCCTGGATGTTCCGGTCCCAAGACGAGTGCAATACGACTAGATAACATATTATTTTCTTACTATTTTGATTTAAACTCGATTTAAAATTTCGATAAGTAACATTGAAAATTGAAGGTGAAAAAAGTTGGGTTTTTTTTCTAAATTCTTGCCGTTTTCCTTCTTTTTTTTTTTTTTTTTTTTTTTTTTTTTGTTGATAAGAAAGAATAGGGATGTTAAGTCATGCATGAACGTTATTTAAAATGGGCGGGGTGGGGTGGGATGAATAAAGGAAGAGGAAGTTTGTGGTGGGAGGGAATGAGTCTACGCCATAACGATCTCAATCTATGAAGCGCCTACCGTGTAGATCTAATGAGTGTGGGCTTAGAAAAATATTATTTTATGGAATATGGTGTTTATGAGTGAGTGTATTTTAATGCCAGTTTGTTTCTGTGTGTGTGTGTGTTCTGTGTGTGTGTGTGTGTGTGAGCGCGCGCGAATGTGTGTTTGTAATGGGAGGTGGAATATCTAAATGTATGAATTGTTGGTATGAGAGATAATGGGGGGGGGGGTATGTGTATCCGTGAGTGTGTGTCTTTTGCATGTGTATGCTTGTGTTTGTGTGAGTGTGTGTTTGTGTCTGTTGTGTTTATCTGGGAGGGGGGAGGGTGAGTGGGTGAGTGGGTGAAAAATATAGAGATATTGAAATAGATAGGTGACAGAGAAGACAAAGAATGGGGGAGGAGTTGCGTGTTCAATGAGAGAGTGATGGAAAAGAGAGAGAGAGAGAGAGAGAGAGAAAGAGAGAGAGAGAGAGAGAGAGAGAGAGAGAGAGAGAGAGAGAGAGAGAGAGAGGAATGTCAGCTAGGATCACGATTCTTGACTTATATTTTTTGTTTTGTTTGTTTGTTTTATATTTTAAGGGTGGGGGGGGGGGGGCGGGGGCGGGGATTTTTTGAAACTGTTTTATTTTATTTTTATTTTTTTTGTATGTGTATATTAATTAAGTATGTAACTTCAATGTGCACTCAATTACGTGCTTCAGAAAGTTATTAGAGTAAAAGAAAACCAAATTAAATGGCCACGGTAAACTTAACTTCAGTAAACTTACAAAACGACATTTTAAAATTTTGGCCAAGTAAAACTAATTCACATCATATTATATCGATCGATTAAGATAAACCCTAATAATTTGTCAAACGTTATTTAGCTTGAGACTTCAAACGTGTCCCTTTGTATGAATAAAATTATTGTCAAGCTGAAGATCATTTGAATAAGTTGATATGCCTGTGCTAAAAGTTGTTGGGGATAAATGTAAAAAGTTGATATTTGTGTGCACCGCAGGAAAATGTGCGCCAATTTTAAGCTTCCATGTTTGTCAATGAGTTTGGATTGTCAATTTGGCGTTTTAAATGCCAAAACGCAAGATATCCTATTTTTCGAATCATGGCAGCGTGATATAAAATTAAAATATATTTCCAATTCCATTTAATTTGCGTTTGAGCAGAAAAAAAGTGATAGCTGGAAAAGATAGACAGAGAGAAAGGTAGATAGTCAGCTAGACAGACGGATGGAGAGACAGAAAGACAGACAGAACAATATATAAAGAATAGATAGATCGACTGATTGATTGATAGTGATAGGTAAAGGTAAGCAGATAGGTCTAGAGGTAGGTAGACAGACAGGTAGATACAGTACATAAATAGATTAATAGATAAATAGGTGGTTGGTAGGTAAATAGGGTAGATGGATAGATGAATGGATGGATGGATAGATAAATAGGTGGATTAATATAAATGGAACAAACGAATGTGATTGTTGATTAAGTTAGCTTTGAAAGGGCGAGTAAATCATGCATAAATCTAAAGTAAGTAAAAAGAATTAATGAACAGAACTTACGTGTAATGTGAAGTCCAAAAGTAGAGTCCGTCGCAATCATAGCAGAAAGAGTCTCACAATTTCTATGAAAATAATATTAGGGAACCAATGGTTTCAACTCGCATCTTCATAAGACGGTTTTGAATGTGACATTTGGAAATGAGGCAATTATTGCACAAACAAATCCATTTAAGATTGCACAAGAAAAAAAGGAAAAAGAAAATAAAGAAAAGAACAATGAAATGTTTTGTGATATATTTTCATTAGAATTGTACGCAGGCCTCGGTTGGCTCGTGTGAAAATCTCTTTGGCAACATTATAGATATGTGACCAATCGTCTCAAAACGGTATCATGTCAGGGTTAATTAAACAAAAGTATTGAATATAATAATAATAATAATAATAATAATAATAATAATAATAATAATAATAATAATAATAATAATAATAATAATAATAATGATGATGATAATAATAATAATCATAATAATGAGAAGAAGAAGAAGAAGAAGAAGAAGAAGAAGAAGAAGAAGAAGAAGAAGAAGAAGAAGAAGAAGAAGAAGAAGAAGAAGAAGAAGAAGACGACGACGAAGAAGAAGAAGACGACGACGACGACGAAGAAGAAGAAGAAGAAGAAGAAGAAGAAGAAGAAGAAGAAGAAGAAGAAGAAGAAGAAGAAGAAGAAGAAGAAGAAGACGACGACGAAGAAGAAAGAAGAAGAAGAAGAAGAAGAAGAAGAAGAAGAAGAAGAAGAAGAAGAAGAAGAAGAAGAAGAAGAAGAAGAAGAAGAAGAAGAAGAAGAGGAAGAAGAAGAAAGAAGTATAAACTTAACCAGTAACTTTTAATTGAAATAAATGCTTTGATCAAGTAGAATGAGTATTGATTGTTCAACTTCAAAGAATTTAGATTCCTTAATTTTCATTATTTCGACTTTTACTTGAAACTCAATTTTCTTTATCTATCTAAATTTATTTCCATATAAAACCATTTTGAGACGGCTAGTCAAATATGGTAATATTGCTTACCTCTCCCTCTCTGTCCTGATGTCTCTCATCCAGCGGCATTTATACAGTATAAGATGTCCTAGCTCTCATCAGGTTCATCATCAAGACTGCTTCTTTTACTCACACAACACACCCTTTTATAATGGTTGAGATTGCATGGCTGGCCATGATGGGAACTAACCCTGAGACCACCAGCACAACGGCCATCCCCCCAACTTGTCACAACGGATGTTACCGTATTGTCAACTCAACTGACACAAAGCCATCCATTAGATTTTTTATGAATTGCTTAAATCGCCTGACCTCCAATGTCAATATTTCCCTAAATATAAATAAGACTTGGCAATAAAACAGGAGGAGAACGGGATTATAATAAGGTTCTAACAGTGTAAAATGATAGCACAACTAAAAACTTTAACAACTCTTCCTCGTTTCCCCCCGTCCATACTGTAAATATTATGGCATCGACCCCCCTAGGGAAAGACAGAGAGAAAGAAGTAGAGGAAAAAAAAAGCCTCAGACTTTGAAATTTGATTCCGGATCTCAGACAGATACTGCTGTGGTCAATTTTCCCATTCAGAGTGGACGCGTGGGGGTGGTTATGTTCTTGGCAGGACAAAGGGTGCTCACCTGACCAACACAAATAGGGTGGGAGGATGGACGAACCCAAGAGGGTAAGGGGTTAAGGTGAGAAAATTGGTAAATGGACATTATAAATCGGACAGGTGAAAACGAAGTGCCCGACCTTATGCCCCTACGGCACGTGTCTAGTTGCTATATTATGTTATGCTGTTGTGGTATAGGAAGTGCTGGGTGAGGATTTATTTGTTACTAGACGTCTAATAATGTATTGAATGAATGAATGACTGAATGAATGAATGGATAGATGGACGAATGAATTGATTAATAAATGAATAAATGTTTCACTGACTGAATGAATGAATGAAATGAATGAATGAAGGGTTTAAACAAATGAAAGAAATTTTAAAAAATGGAATAAATGCCTGAATGAATGAATGAGCAAACAAAATGAATGACTGAATTAATTAATTAATGAAAGAGTACCCTCAGTTTCTTTTCCTATTCCAGTTCAACCAACAAGAAAGTTTGCTTTGATTTTTTTTTTTTTTAAGGAAGTGATCTAGACACCACATTTACACGGATTTACCAAACATACGCTAAACAAAGTGTCATTTATTTTCACAGCAGGCCATGTTTCCATTATATACAGGGCCAATCGCACGTAAAGTGTTCTTTTTGTACCAACACTCTTACAATATCCGTCACTACCTATATTCTTTGACACCTGAGTCGAGTTGGGTAATGTGAGCAAAGTGCCTTACTCAATAACATAACATCGGGACAATGATTTTCAACTATCACTGCCACCCATTCCGCCACTGATCACACTTAACTTTGCTTGACTTTTGTGACAAGATAAGACACCGTACCGCCCAGTCACCAAGCCAAAGTAGCATTGTAGCTAATTTTGAGTTTTCGAGTCCAGATAATTTTGACCAAAAGCGGGCTTTGTCCCCAGAACAGAAAAAAGGAGGAGCCCAGCTCCTCTCCATTTTTTGTGATCCCCATGGACCATATCTACGGGCAAATCAAATAATTTAATTTGATTGGAAACGAGTTACCAATAGTTACCGCCGCCGCCCGTGGACTGTGTAGAAATTAAAAACATAAAAGAGATGGTAATTTATTAGGGTGATTGGAGGGTTTCCCTATTGTACTGGTAGTTGATAGTTTGTATTGGCGGCACATTAATCCTGTATGCATGACCAGTTCGTTTTGGGTTGAGTGAAATTAATATCGTATTGGAGAAGGAACAATTTCAATGTTCGAACTGCCCAGGTCTTGGTTGGTTTGATATAGGGGTTCTTTGTGAGTTTGAATTTCTCTTCCCCGCCTCCCTTCTCCATCACTCTATCCTTCCCCCCCCCCCCCCAGCCCCCCCCCCCCCCTCCTTTCTCTCTCTCTCTCTCTCTCTCTCTCTCTCTCTCTCTCTCTCTCTCTCTCTCTCTCTCTCTCTATCTCTCTCTCTCTCTCTCTCTCTTTCTCTCCACTATCTGTGTATCTGTTTCTCCTCTATGTGGCCAAAATGAAAAAAATAATTACTATGTGTGTATGTGTGTTTGTTTGTCTGTGTGTGTATATATATATATATATATATATATATATATATATATATATATATATATTATATATATATGTGTGTGTGTGTGTGTGTGTGTGTGTGGATGGGTGGATGGTAAACTATCAGTCGTATCACACTCCCAATTAATATCAGTTTTTTGGGGGTTTTTTGCCCTTAATATCCCCAATCACCTCACCCCACAGCCACCCACTCAGTCAGTCAACCCCCCCCCCCTCCCACCCCCCTTCCCTAAACAACAACAACAACAAAACAGCTGTTGTCCTGACGAGGCGGCTGGGCGGCTACATACGTCGTCTGTCCATAGAATCAAGCAGGCAGCATACATCACATTATACAACTTGGTAACAAAGAGAGAAAAGGGCCTGTCGATTACTGTCTCTGTCTACTGTCTACTACATACTACTGTGTCGTCTACCCCAGCTGTGACCAACCATATTATACAGGCCCCAGCGAGACTTAGCCTATACCGTTGGAAACACGTCGAGGCTGTGGTAACAGCATTGCCCCATTTTGCCCACACATTACATACAACAGCAGCAGCAGTCAACATAAAGAGAACGGAATAAATAAAATTTAAAGAGTTCAATCAGGCGGTGAATAGATAAATATAAAAAAAGAAAATTTAAAAAGAAATTGGAATAGCAATAAATTTTAATGACCAAAACTATCGATTTTGTTAATATGATAATATTATAGCCTGTGTCCGCGGCACGTTGGGAACAAAATGAATGTTACTCACAATCACAAATGGTGCGCGTTCGTAGTTGTGTAGACAGGTTTAACCAAGCTATAACTTTTACAGACAATTGTTACACTTGTGTCCCAGATCGTTTGATTAAATGTCATCAATCCAGCAATGAACGCCAGATACAATAGATTTTTTTAAAATAATCTACTTTATTTATTTTTTTCTTTTCTTTCTTTTTTTTTTGTTTTGTTTTGTTTTGTTTTGTTTTGCTTTTTTTTTTTGTTCTTCTTAATTTAAATTGAGTTAGTAAACTATGAACTGGCATTCACTTTTATTAGTGATTTAACATTGTTGTAATGGACATTACTGTTTTGAGTTGGTTTGAAAGTTATTTCCATTACAACGATGAGCAACGTCATGACAATTTGGGTTCAATAGACCTTTACAAAAGTACAAGATGAGGATCAGTTTAATAAATTGATATTATTGAAGGACGAGTTTTCTGGCCAAAATTTTAAATACGCGTTTCTTTTGGGGTTTTTTTTTTTTTCATAATGCGATAGTATAGGTCTAATGAATATAGTTTTTTAAAACAATGCTGTTTATTTTATATTTATGATTATTTATTTTTATTTTTATTGTCTTTTAAATTTAAATAAGGACAATTAATTTGGAATAGTTTGGCTCGGCAGAAGAGGCGGTATTTTACCTGGCATTTAATTATTTTCTGTTTGAATCGATATGTTTTAAAACAATTCTATCTACTTTATCATAATTTTATAGCCATTTAAACAATGTTCTGTTTTCTGGGGGTTTTTTTTGTTTGTTTTTATTTTGTTTTGTTTTGTTTGGGAGGAGGGAATTTGTTGTTGTTTTTTGTTTCCTTTTTTATTTTGTTTGTTTTGTTTTTTTTGTTTTTTGTTGTTGTTTTTTTGTTTTTTTTTTTGGCGGGGGGGGGGGGGTTTATTATTTTCTTTTGTTTTTTGTAGGTTTGTTTGTTTTTTGGTTCTTTTCTTTTTTTTTCTTTTTTTTTTTGGGGGGGGGGGGTGAAGTGAACTGGTGACCCGCATATTTAATATATATCATTTTCTGCTTTCATTCCCTACTTCTTCGTTTTTTTGCTTGTTCGTTTTTTTTCTGTTTTTTTTTTTAATTTATTTTAAAGGGCATTTTTACATAATTTTATGTCATGAATATGTCGTAAGCTGTTGCAATGCGGAATGCGCATTGTTTCTAATTGAATATTATTATTATGTTAATTTATAACTCGTGCGTGGTGTGTACCAGTCTGTGTGTGCATCACGCCTTTAACAATTAACACACAAAAGCAGGCAGAAGTCCTGTGTATTTCAAGTGTGGAATATTATAATAAGTATTGTATTATGTGGCCCTTCGCCTCCACCTGGTGTCACATGGGAAGGTGAGGGGGGAGGGGGGGGGGGGGGGGTTGTGAAGCAAGTTTCTATAAAAGTGAGCTTTACCTTAAAATTGGAAGAAATTTAAATGCGAAAAAGGTAATTTTTTTGGATTTTTTTTTACATATAGCGCAATATCCACTAAACGAGCTCAAAGGGCATTACAATTCAGTATAACAAATTTTGTAAACGAACAATTTATTGGTGGAAAAAAAGGGTGGGGGGGGGGGGCGTATAAGAAGGAGTATTTATTACAAATAACTTTATACATGAAAAACATAACTATTATTTAAAATGATGATGTATGACTAACTTTGTTACTGGTAAAGTTATTGGAAGAGAGAGGAATATTTATCATTGCTAATTTTGTTAATGATAAGTTTAGGGCAAGGGAAATACTAACTTTGTAAGCAATCTATTATAGGGTATTAATCATAAGTAACAATAACATGAATTGGGGGGAGGGAGTATTCATTATAACTGACGTTGTAAATGAACAATATACCCTCAGCCAAATTAATTGAATAATGCTCAAACGTCAACAGTCATAACATTTTCTTATTCTTTTATTGTTACTCGATTTATGAGCATTTTCAAACTAATTATCATCATCATCATCATCATCATCATCATCATCATCATCATCATCATCATCATCATCATCATCATCATCATCATCATCATAATTTTTGCACGCAAAAAGACCTCAGTTGAGCATCTATAATTAATGATCCACATAATATAAATCTATGGTGTGTGTTCATTATCTTCACATAAAGAGACGTAAATGACCTGCAAATTCATTGGAAATCAATAAGGTATATATAAAAAAGAATACTTCCTCCTCCATACTACTTTCTTATCACCATAGACGCCTAACAGATCATTAAAGGCTCCACCGTTGTCCTTATTGATTCATGTTGATATATAGGCTATTATTTGTCTTCTAAGATGAGCTTAATATAAAATGTAACAGCAATGGTAGCGATTTTGATTCTCACTTTATGAAATAACTCTTTTTTTCTCTTTTTTTTTCCTATTTTTTTTTTTTTAGATTGACGAAATTGTGTTTATGATATACCGTAAGAGTCAAAAATTAACTCCATAAGTTTCACATTTACGATTATAAGTTCAATTTCCAACGCCAGTTAATCCCAACATATCACCGTTTTGAGAAAACTGGTCACATTTAATGTGTGCATTTGTGTCAAAACAGGAGCAGGAGGAGCAGGAGGAGGAGGACAAGAAAAAAGATGAGAGAGTTTGGAATAGGAGGAGGAGGAGGAGGAGGGGGAGGAGGAGGAGGAGGAGGAGGAGGAGGACAAGAAAAAAGATGAGAGAGTTTGGAAGAGGAGGAGGAGGAGGAGGAGGAGGAAAATAACAAGAAAAATGATGAGAGAGTTGGAAAAGAAAGAGGAGGAGGAGGAGGAGGAGGAGGAGGAGGAGGAGGAGGAGGAGGAGGAGGAGGAGAACAAGAAAAAGAAGAGATAGTTGGAGGGGAGGGGTGGTGGAGGAGGAGAAGGAGGAAGAGGAGGAAGAGAACAAGAAAAAAGAAGAGATAGTTGGAGGGGAGGTGTGGTGGATGAGGAGGAGGAGGAGGAATAGGAACAAGAAGAATGCAAAAAGAAGTAGAAGAAGAGGAGGAGGACAAAAAACAATATGACAGAGTTGGAAGAAGAGAAGGAGGAGGAGAATGAGGATAAGGAGGAGAGGAGCAAGAAAAAAAGAAAAAGAAGAAGAAGAGGAGAAGGAGGAAGAGAAAGATGGGAAGGAGGAGGAGGAGGAGGAGGAGGAAAGAGGAAATGGGGACAGGGATGAGGGCTGCATGGAGGAGAACAGGAGGAGGAGGGGGTAGGAGGAGGAGGAGTAGGGAGAGGAGGAGGAGGAGGAGGAGGAGGAGGAGGAGGAGGAGGAGAACAAACAATTACAGAACCCACTATCCCTAGGCGATATATCTACGAGAAATTTTATCTCTATTTGAGTATTATGTGTTCGGTAAAATTCGACAGTCCATACTTTAACACTGATACTATAATTAAATATAATAATAAATAAGAAATAATAATAACTAATATTATAATAATACGGACTATTTGAACTTTGAACTCCACTAACTTGACTTGTACTAATCATCAATAAATTAATACTAAGCAATGAACACGATTGTTTGTAGAATTTTTATGATTGCACTACACACTGAAAGACATAAGATATTATTGTATATATGCATATTCCCTTTGTTCTGAGTTGCAAACAATAGTGTGTTATTATTTCTTAATTGATGATTATGCTATAAAATCGGATTCAACGTTACGGGTTTAACTTGCGAAATTTCACTATCATTGTTGTTGCTACAAAATATGTTGAAGGGATTCCCAATATTAAATATTTCAATTCACCAAGCTAATTAATGGAAACAGAAAGTCTCTCTCTCTCTCTCTCTCTCTCTCTCTCTCTCTCTCTCTCTCTCTCTCTCTCTCTCTCTCTCTCTCTCTCTCTCTCTCTCTCTCTCCCTCTATCTCTCTATCTATCTATCTATCTCCCCCCCTCCCTCCCTCCTTCCCCCTCTATTTCACTATTTCTCTCATTCACGTTTTCTTCTTCTTCCCCCCCCCCCCCCACACACACACACACACACACGTACACACACACACATCTCTTTTCCTATTTTCTACAATCATATTGTGTTAAAACTATAATTTCATACAAATAAACCTCAACACAATAAAGAACTAGACGTCTATTTAAAGCAACGATGATTTACAAATGTGTGTTAAAATAAAATGAAAGAAAATTTGCTCTTTTACCACAGAAAAAAAAAGATTTTAAAAAAGAATTTTTTTAAAAAATAGTTTAAAACACGGTTGTAAAATTGAAACAGGGAATATAACATATTCTTAACACTGAGTGCTCGCTATCCTAGACAAATTGTGTTTTAAAAGAAAAAATGATAATACTGTTATGAGAAAGAAAAAAAAAAGATTTTAAATGACGTGCCTTGAGGAACACACAGACACACTCACACACAAAACACATACAAACGCACAAACACACACATACTCACATGTAGAACACCTAATTAAACACGCGAACACACACATACACACACATACACATACACACGTACACATAGACATACACAAATACACTGAGTACACACTCACGCACAAACACAAACACACAAAAATAAGAACAGCGATTTTTAGATTGTGTCCTGGTTTAGCATTTCCTGTTTATTGTTCCAATCCAGGCTAAGTTATTCAAGAGAGAAGCGACATTATTTCTAAGAAACGACTCCTCTTTTAAAGAGTGCTTCCTTCCTTTCATTGGGTATGTATGCATGACAAGAGCTAGCTACATTATGATCGGGGTTTGAGATTTAAACCACCCATAAAAGAGAAAACCTTTACAATGTTGTAATAATGTTGATTTGAGAGATAGAGTTGTGGGCTGTAATGAGGTAAGCGAATGAGTTTAGAGGGAGTGAAAGAGAAGGAGGAAGGGGGATAGGATAGGGAGAGAGAGAGAGAGAGAGAGAGAGAGAGAGAGAGAGAGAGAGAGAGAGAGAGAGAGAGGGGGGGGCAGGTGTGGTTGGAAGAGGACAGTCATCAATAAAGAGGACGTGCATTGCTGATCACAATTTTTGCTTCTTCCTGCGTTCCCCGTCGATAACGATGAAATAAAGTACTAAGGCTACAGGAAACTGATGGTGGTGGGGGGGGGGGGGGGGGGGGGGGGGGGGTGGCGGGTTTATGGATATGCAGGTATCTGGATGCATTGATTGATGTAGACATATATGAAAATTGATAAATAGATTGACGGAAAAAAAGAAATGTTTATTCTGAAAATACCAAAGTGAAAAATAAGGGACCAGGCACTGGTGTAAAATAAAATAGAAAAAATTGAAGAGGAATGTAAAAACCTGTGTCATTGTCGCTGTTTCTTTCACTCCTTTTAGCTTTTAAAGTATTTTGATAAATTTGGAATCATCTTAATAAAGTAAGAGTTCAAGTGAGAATTTTCTGGCCCAATTTCTTTTTCAATTGATTTTTTTTTTTACCTGGCCTTTTATAGTTTAAAAATGCGTTTTGCACGGAGGAGTCCCACAATGTCAGTCTTGTTCAAACATTGGAACAGTGCACAGATAATAAACACAATCAGTTGTTTAGGCGGGATAGATCTCACACCGGATATCCTCTGTCTGGAACTTTATAACATGACACCTGTAATAAAGGAGACCACAGCCCTGCAATGGCCATTACTCCCCCCCCCCCCCCCCACCCCCAACGCACACACACTCCCACACCAAATGTACACATACTGACGTACTGACAAATCATTTTTTGTTTTAAATAGCCAGAAATGTTATACGCTTCAAAGATTTCATTAATTCGAAATATCTCAATTAGAATGATTCTCAATCAAACTTGCGACTGAAAAGAAATAAAAGAATTGTTTTTTTTTTTTTAGAAAGAGGTCTCGAATTTTGATTTTTTAAAATTCTATCCATAGTTTTGAGGTTTCTGGCCAAAATTTAATATATTATTGCCAGAGTACTCCAGACAGTTTGTTTATGACTTTGTCATTTTTATACAATCAGAAATTTTTATAAACCAGTTAACTGCCATAAGACACGTATTTTTTTTTTTAATCTCCAGAAAACTCGCTCTTAAATTATCGATCGATCTAAAAGACTCTGATCTTAGCAAAAACTCTCAAGCCTGGAACCTCTCGATTTTAATTGGTTGAAAACGTGTGATACGAAATATAAGGACCTTCGAAGGCTTGGATTAACTGTGTGTGTGTGTGTGTGTGTGTGTGTGTGTGTTTGTGAGTGGATCTTTGTTTAGAGTGAGCAAAGAAACAGAGATATATACAGAGAAAGAGCGATGGAGATAGGTGGGAAGGGGGGGGGGGGCGAAGAGATAGTAAAATCCCCCCCCCCCCTTTTCCGCCCAGCTGGTGAGAACATTTTTCAAACCTAAGACTTATGACTCGATTCCATATCGATCGATTGAAATGATCCCCAACAAAATATTCAACCTGAGACTTTTAAACTCTCAGGTTTAATCATATCTTGACAAATTAGGGGATTATTTCAGCCATCAACATCATGTTAACATTTTCAGGGCAAAATATGAATTAGCATGATTTTGTAAGTTATACGTGAGTTTTTGAGTCGATGTTTTTAGCCAAATAATAAAAATAATAATAATAATAATAATAATAATAATATAATAATAATAATAATAATAATAATAATAATAATAATAATAATAATAATAAACAACAATAATATATAATAATAATAATAATAATAATAATAATAATAATAATAATGATAATAATGATAATAATAATAATAATAATAATAATAATAATAATAATAATAATAATAATAATAATAATAATAATAATAATAATAATCAATTAGTTAATTTAATTAATTAATTAACTAAGTAAAAGCTCAACGTTCATAAGATTTTCTTTTATATTTAATATCATAACAATCCATACACAATCTTCGTAAGAAATTCATACTAAAGAACAGCAAGCCTTCCGAATGGTAGCTCAGGTAGACCACTCGCTTCACATGCAAAGGGACCGAGATCGATACCGAGTAAAGTCGAGATCTGGGTATGTTAGAACTGGTGGAAAGTACATTGCGATAGAGTAGCGTCCTAACCAAGGGATATGAATCAATTGCTTTTCTATTTCACGCTATAGAATCGGGATAAATTCCGTCTTTATGGGCCAAATTGCTCTGAACGACATTTTATTAAACTGGCGTTCAAATATAAATGCATTCGTTTAGGAGAATAAAATGTATAATATTCACTGGGTTTTTTTATTTATCTAATTATATATATATATATATATATATATATATATATATATATATATATAATTTGAACATATATTTAGCTACACGGTGGGTCACAAGAAATCTAGCAAGTACTCACCCTTTTCGTCTTATCTTGATTGTGTCAACAAAAATCTTGTGGACCCATACTGAAATGTTGCATATTTCTTGTGTACTTTCTGGTTTATTCATTCATTGCTCGTTGATTTTTTAAAACTCGAAGGTTGGTTTCTCTCACAGTTGATCTTATATACACTGCATTGCAAGTCTTTTCTCCTATTAAAAAAAAAAACATAATGTGTCTAAATACACACTCCACCTTGTGCTTTTTACACTTTCTCCAACTTGAAATTACGAGAAATATTATTAGACACTGTTGTATTCGAATAATATTGTTAATTCGTTTTAAGGTGAATGAAACACAATTTTGAAATGAATTCTGTGGTATCTCGATAACAGGATACTATCACACTGTAGACTAAGTCGTTTTCTAGAAGCTGTGGACTGTAGGACACAAATTTCTAAAGTTCACAAACATCATTGCACCAGCCAGCTAACTGAACGAAGAGTAAAAAGTCTTGTGAGTGATTAAATATAATATATTATTATAATATTAATAGAAATACAATATTGAACTTGTTCCTTTTTGCGGCACGTGTGACAACGGAGCCTGGATGGAGACTAATGACTGGCCCGTTGCTAGCTCCCCACGTTTATATAGGAAAAAAGGCCTTTATCTCGCCGCTGGTTTACCTACCACAGCAGCTGTTCACCGCATACATAATAACGCTATGCATATTATAATATTGATGAGACTTTTACATTTTGGTATAATTTATAATATTATTATATATCCACGCTCAACTGTCCTATCTTCCTTCCATTGGTCAATTAGATAGATGAAGTGGTACCGGTGCGATGATGAATTATTCATTATTCATTTAATTATTTGAAGTATCATTATCGTCCCCCCCCCCCCAATTCCACCTTCCTCCCCTTATCTCGCAGTAACATCGAAATAAAGCGCACATTTTCCGCTAGGAACACATTAGCTTATTATTTCTGATGAGCACTGATGATAAAGCGTGTATTTTCTGTTTAAGTGAATTTTTTAAAAACCTTCTTCAGTCATAAAAAAAGAAAGAAAACAAAAAACAAAAAAAACAAAAACAAAAAAACACAAACGATAGACTAGGTCCTAAAAAAAGAGCAGAAAGCAATTTATACGGATTGGTAAAGCCTGTGTCACACTATAGAAACCAGGATAAACTCTGCTCCATGTGCCTAATGGTTCCGAGGAACTACTTCTTTTTTTCTTGACACAATGTATATATATATATATATATATATATATATATATATATATATATATATATATATATATATATATAGGGAAGCGATGTGGCCGAGTGGTTAAGGCTGTGACCGGGAAGGACACGGGTTCGAGCCTCGCTTTAGGCACTTTCGTTTCTTTCCTTGAGCAATATTATTAACCCCCAATTTGCTGACTTGGACAACGTGGGTGATTCCTGTTGACATCAGACATCTTGTTTGATGAGTTATCTATATTCTTTCGTGGAATGCCCAGGCGAAGATATCTTATGATTTCGTGGCGAAAAAGGCATAATTTTTTTTAATTGTTAATATATATATATATATATATATATATATATATATATATATATATATATATATATATATATATCAAAATAAAGGAAGCAAAAATAACTTATAAAAGATACAACACCAAATAAACGTCGTTTACTTTGTTTTGTATCTTTTATCAAAGTCACTTTTAACCCCCCCCCCCCCCCCTTTATTTTACTATGCAGTTTATTGACTCATTTCGGCTTCTCTAGGTTTTGGTAAAGATATATATATATATATATATATATATATATATATATATATATATATATATATATATATATATATATGATCTATCGCCCAAAACTGTATAAGTCTATGAATCGGACGACGATGTATAGATAGAATGCGCTTGGCCAAGGAGTTCACAACATTGCCATCCGGAAGTATAACGGACCAACACACAAACTCTGTGTAACCGTGAACTTTTATAGTCTGGTTAATACAGTTTAGTGAGAACAACTCACAAACGCGGATGGCAAAAACAATAACAAAGGCCCGAGTGACGTCATCTGCATACTATATATATATATAAATATATATATATATATATATATATATATATATATATATATATATATATATATATATATATATATAT
Organism: Berghia stephanieae; assembly: GCF_034508935.2. Classification (NCBI taxonomy): domain Eukaryota; kingdom Metazoa; phylum Mollusca; class Gastropoda; order Nudibranchia; family Aeolidiidae; genus Berghia; species Berghia stephanieae. The sequence goes on along the minus strand of NC_088361.1, from coordinate 90,591,522 downwards.
ATAGTAACAAATAAGGGAGCAGGCTAATTTTAAGACGAGACATGATGCCTATTGTCCACGACCAGGTACTCATTTTGCACCTGAGTACGGTGAGATTTATTGCCAAGAAATCAACGATGAGCCGCTCAATGTGGGGCTCATACCCTGGAACCTACGGCCCGAAGGCCAGTGTCATACCATTGGACCACATAACCGCAATTATTTTTATTCTCCTCAACAAACTAAAATTTAGACCAACAGTTTTCTTGGCAATTTTAAATAAATAAATAAATAAAATAAAATTCTCTTTTTCATCCCTTAGGCGAGATTTGTCTCTTGGGTCTATTCCAAGGGAAGACTGGAATAACCCAGGCGTCAGCCGCAGTACAGCGCCGCAAATTGAACTAAGGCGAGGTGACTTGCTCAAGGCCACACAGCGCAGCAGCGGGTGATCGAACTGGATACCTTTCGGGTAGGAAGCAAAGACCGTACCGCTGAGCCACGCTGCCTCCAAACATTTTTAATAGTTTTTTTCTTAACTGAAATACTATCGTTTTGAAGTGACAGGTAACACATTGTGATTTGGTAATGGTGTATCACAGATTGGCAATATAAATGACAATTGTCACATATTTTCCTGTAACGGGATACTGCACCATTCGCAACCATTATTGAACACGACTCAATACCATTAATTAACACTGTACTGTAAATGTGTTGAACGTATCTGTTTACTCACCATATCTGCACGCCAGATCAATCGTACCAACAAACAAAATCGTGTGTAACATTAATAATTAAACGTTTGTAATCTGCTTGAAAGAATTTTATTTAGTTAGAACTTATCACCCGACCTACTTTTTTTTAAAAAGTCATTCAGAGCCATAGGTCCATGAAGCCCGTAGTTTACCCCGGTTTCTCTAGCGTGAAACGGACACTGGCGATTGCTTGCTATCCTTTGGATAAGACGCTGGTCTATCAAAAAGTACTTTCCGCCAGATCTATTAGACACAGCAACCCAATCACTGCTGGGTGGACAGGGGGGGTCAGAAAAAACTCTCGACTGGGGGATCGATCTCGGTCCCTTTGCTTGTGAAGCGAGTGCTCTACCAACTGAGCTATCCGGACCCCCACCCCCCCCCCCCCCCCCGACCTATTTACTTATAATATAGTTATCCTCATTGAGCCCGGGGGGGGGGGGGGGGAAGGGGTGGTGCATAAGACATCTATCACCCAACTACCGGTCTAAAAAACAGGAAAATAAACAAAGACCTGAGCGACGTTGTTCATTATAAATTATTATAATTTTTGATTTCAGACCACCAGTTGAGTGATAAGTTTTAACTCAATTTATAAACCAGACTATTGATGCTATGCGGTTTGGTAAAATACTCACAACATCCACCAAACTATGTGCAACCTTGAACGTTTATAGAAAGAAGGAAATTGATGTCTTTCACCCCTTTGTTATTGTTTTTGTTTTGTTTAGTTTGTTTTTTAAAGAATTTGTTTTTTTTGTTTTTTTTTTGGTTTTTTGTTGGGGGGGGGGGGTGCCAGCCTTTTTTTTTTTTGAGTAGTTCTCGCTAAATTCAACAATTAGACTATAGATAGTATGCGCTTGGCTAAGAAGCTCATAACATTGCCATCCGGAAGTATAACGGACCAACACACAAAACTGTGTGTATCCATGAACGTTTATAGTCGGGTTAATACAGTTCAGTGAGCATTACTCATAAACGCGGATGGCAAAAAACAATAACAAAGACCTGAGTGACGTCATCTGCATACTATCTATAAACGTTGAAGGTTACAAAAAATAGTATTATGTTAGTACATTATATCCGGCTGGCGTATGTTAT
>NC_088361.1:90582184-90584684 GCF_034508935.2 Berghia stephanieae | reverse complement strand
ATCCCTTACCTGTTTTAATGCTCTCCTTACCAACCATAGGAAAATCGTCACATTCGTTACGATAATCTCATTCTGATTTTTCTTGTACATCACAAAATGTAAAAAGAAATGCTTTGATTACAGCTATAAATAAGAAACACTGTGTTGTAAAAGCTCATTTAGCTGAACAACATTCTGTATAGAATGCACTTTATACTTTTTTGTTTGATCGAGTAAGAAAAGTCTATTTTTGTATTGGGTGGGTGAGAATTTTCGGGGAAAATTCTAAAAATGTGACCCATCGTCTCAAAACGGTATTATGTCGGAACGGACCAGATGCTTAAAAACCGAATTAAATGTTAAAACTGGTCAAAAATATAAATTATTGGCATTAACGCCCTAAACTATGGTATCCATTCTCCTCAATACAAAATCAAGAAAGTCTGATATTTCTGGCTATAACTTCAATTTTCAACATCTTAACCATCCCGACTTAATACCGCTTTGAGGCGAAGGGTCACAAATGGCTGGTAAGGAGAGAGTTAAGAGAGGGCTGCATGGCATCCTCTATGTCGGTGCGGATGAGGCGAATTATAACCTGTAGATATTTCACCCATCAAAACTCGGGATTTGTGACACATACCTCAACAGATATAGATAGAACGAGGTGGACGTCACTCCGGTCTTTGTTATTGTTTTTTTTTTTTTTTTTTGACAGCCACGTTTATGAGTAATTCTCACTAAAAAGGTATTGACCAGACTATAGACAGTATGAAGTTGACGTCACTCAGGTCTTTGTTATTGTTTATCTTACCCAAGCGCACAACATCTATAGATAGAATGAAGATGACGTCACTCAAGTCTTTGTTATCATATTTTGCCATCCGCGTTTGTGAGTGATTCTCACTAAACTGTATTAACCAGACTATAAAAGTTCATGTTTACACATAGTTTTGTGTGTTGGTCCGTTATACGTCCGGATGGCAATGTTATGAGCTTCTTAGCCAAGTGCATACTATCTATAGATCGTGTGACTTATTTATTCATAAATTAATGAATAAACACAGAGATAGACACATAGATAGAGACATTTTGCTAAATAAATAAATAGATTAAAAAAGTAAATATTAAAGTATACCGCCTCTCTCTCTCTCTCTCTCTCTCTCTCTCTCTCTCTCTCTCTCTCTCTCTCTCTCTCTCTCTCTACTCTCTCTCTCTCTGTGATAATAATGATGCTGAAGATGATGATGATGACGACGATGATGATAATGATGGCTGTTTTCAACGAATATAATATTATTGCCGTTATGTGATAAAGCTGTTCAGCTTTATGTCCAAGTGATGTTTAATTTCACCTGAAGCAAAGGTCTCAACACTAAAATTCCCTAATTCTTATAAGCTTAATTTTTACTCACTTTTCAATGTCTGAGTCATTCCTACATAATACGAAGTTAACACCATGGATTACATTACTGGTACTGACACCACTCGTGATATGAGTCAATAGCTGTTTAGTTTTGTTTTCAGAACTGATTTGCATACCATAATCAAACACCAGTGTGGGTGATTTAATTCTCTCCTACCGATCATTTCCAGTATTTTCCCAAAAATGGCAGGTTTACCCAGCAGAAAAAAAATGATTTTTAAAACTTAAATAATCTCTCTACCAAACAACTTTATGTTCTTATTAATTAAACAAAGATCATTCTTCAAAGTTTGTGATGTACAAAATCAATCTGAACAAGAAAAATGTATATTGTGTCGTAACAAATGTGACGATTTTGCTGTAGGTGGTAAGGAGAGGGTTAAACGTATCATCCTCAGTGCATCTTAACCCAGCCCAGATATTATTTTTAAAATGTGCGGCGATGTGGTCTTGCGGTATGGCAGTCACTTTCGGATCCTGGGTTCGAGCCTCGCTCGGTGCATAGTTGAGTCCTTGGAAAAGGGTCTTTACTCAAATTCTCTCAGGTGTAACATGATTACCTGGCCGTTACAGTCGGGGAAAAAAATTGTAATATCGCTTAATAGGCGTCATGTCTCGTTCTATATGTTACGTGTTGCTGTTGATCGGGGCCCTTTGTAAAGCGCGTTGAGCACGTTTAGTTGATATTGCGCTATATAAAAGCTCAAAGCTCAAACTTAATGGACGCAACAGGTAGACCTACTTCGTGTCCGAACATTGAGTAATATTTATTTATTGATGTTTTAGGTTTTTTCCACATTATGAACGATCAGCGAGCATTGAACACCGTGTGAAACCAATGCCCAGTTGAACGGTCACAACATTGTAAAAACCACTTGAAATGTTCAATTCTTTAAGGTGATATGGACCAGACATCCTTGAAATAATTTTGGCCTGGTGGGGTCTTCTGATCTCCCATGTTGGGCAGGAGGTCACTTGCTGTGTCTTCTATGCACCACCATCTATTTTCCCATTCCAATTCTGTTTGTTTTTTTCTGGATTGAGATTGCTCGGGTTCTTTTCCTGGTCCTGGTTGGGATCTTTAGCTTATACTCC
>NC_088361.1:90564684-90574684 GCF_034508935.2 Berghia stephanieae | reverse complement strand
TTTTTTTTAAAATAACGTAATATATCGATTGAAATACGCAGTTAGAAGGGGAGATAACACTATTCTGGCATACTCTGAAAATAACAAGTATCTATAATAAATTGACCAGAAAACGTGTCCTTCAAAATCGATCCATGAAAATGACCTTCATCTTGTCAAAAACTGTCAAACCTGGGACTTTACTTACCTTCAAGTCATAAATTTTGGGGACATTTTGACAAGATGAAGGTAATTTTCAAACGATTGATATTAATTTGATGGACAAGCTTTCTGGCCAAAATTTTGAATACGTGTTTTGTCGGGATACTGCAGTTTTTTGCCATGAAATTCAAATAATAATAATAATAATAATAATAATAATAATAATAATAATAATAATAATAATAATAATAATAAATGTGCAAGGCGCCCGTCCGAATACGAATGAAAATGAAACACTAGTTAGTTAGCCTGGATTCTCGTGACTCAACAACCAACGGTGGTCACAGGTTGCAAGGCTTTCATCAGCTCGAAACTAAAAGCGGTTCTTTGACAATTTTATTTCAGTTTTAGTCCTAGGCCTGGGCTCAGGTATTATCGATTAATTAGAAACGGAGATGAGGATGGAGAGATGGCCAAATTTCCAATACGCGAATTATACAATTTTGGCCACATTTTTCTTGAGCTTGAAAAAATTACTTGAGCTTTTATAATAGCGCAATATCCACTAAACGTGCTCAAAGCATTTATAACAACAAGTAACAAGTAGAATGAGACATGACGCCTGTTAGGCGACATTACAATTTTTTTCTGACAGAGACAGCGCTGTTAACGCCCAGATACTCATTTTAGATCTGACTACGGCGAGAAATGTAAGTAAAGAACCTTTTTCAAGGACTCAACTATGCTCAGGAGCTTCCCATTCGAAGGCGAGTGCCATACCACAAGACCAATTAGCCGCAAATTTTTGCATAGTACCTGGAGATTGGTACTTTATAGAATGAATGAAGAAGACATCATTCAGTTGGTTGTTGTTTTTAAGACCGCCAGTCAAATGATTGATTCTCACCAACGTCCACTTACTTACAGGTCTTTTAACCCAAATTGTTTTGGGCTCATTGTTGTTTTGGAAATACTCTCAGACCAACGCAATCGTCACCCAACAGGCGATTTGAAAACAATAACAGAGAAGTGAGTGGTCTCAACTTCATTTCATTATATAGATAGAATGCGCTTGGCCAAGGAGTTCACAACATTGCCATCCGGAAGTATAACGTACTAACACACAAACTCTGTGTAACCATGAACTTTTATAGTCTGGTTAATACAGTTTAGTGAGAACATTTCACAAACGCGGATGGCAAAAACAATAACAAAGGCCTGAGTGACGTCATCTGCATACTATCTATAGACTGGGATAGATATATTTCATTGCTCTTTTTTCCATTCTTTTTTTTAGGATGAGTTGCCAGATTAAAAGTTTTAATCATATATATTACTCAACTCTAAGTCCGTCAGAGCGTGGCCTTCGTAAAGTTATGGCCTGATACTGACCAAAAAAATGACGTCAAAATGCCAGTCTTTTGCCACAAAAGAAAACAAATCGTGAGTTGTATTCAATAGTTCAACCAATGAAATAACTTGTCTCCATGAGCTCTACTAACGACAACTCACTAAGCGGTGCAAAAAAACAAATAATGACGTCAAACTGCCAGTCCTTTTGGATTTCAGTATCAGGCCATAACATAACGATGGCTTCGGTCAGAGCGGGGCCTTCGTAAACGCATGACCTGATCAACAAATCACGTCAAAACACTAGTCTTTGGAAAAAAAACGAAAACAAATCGTGAGTTGTATTCAACAGTTTAACCAATGAGATCTCTTGTTTCCTAGACGACTACTATAAAGACAACTCACTTGGCGGTTCACAAACCTAAAAGTGACGCCAAAATATGGGTCTTAGTGGGGTTTTAATGTCATACGTTAACGATGGCTATGGCCAGAGCCATCAGGCCCATGAAGCCGGAGTTTTCAAATGCCGGCAACAACTATGTTATCTGGGACGCCCCAAGATAAGTCGGTATTTTTTTTTTTCGATAGAAAAGCGTCCTATCCCATGGGTAGCATGCAATTACTATTTATAAAGATACAAACCCGAAGAATATTCGGCAGCTCAGTGGGCCTTGTTTCTGGCTCTGAAAGCTACTTTTATTATATTATGTTAAGTAGAAGAAATTCGATACCGATATTATTCATGTTGCTGGCTATAATGTGGTCATGTTTATGGCATGCTAATTTGTGGACAGATAAATTTGGGAATATTTTTCTTATAAAAAAAAGATGTTATACATATCTGAAATTTGAAACTTCCATTGACGTTTAGAATCTATAAATGTAATATTTTATATTAGTATTAGAGACAACATTCTCAGATTAAAAAAGGTTGGTAATAATATTGTCTTACTTGATTTTTATCTTATCCATCCTGATCAACACACACTCCTCCACCCCACCCACCCCCCACCTTTCACCCCGTTCCCTCAACCCCCTTCCCCTTCATCCTCACTTTGCTCATTCTATTTATGTTTGTTTTGTTTTTTTTTCGTTGTTGTTGAAAACTGCAACTTATTTGTTAACTTATAATTTTATTTTGTTTTCTACCAATCTACCAATTAGGGGAGAGGGAGAGAGAGAGAGAGAGAGAGAGAGAGAGAGAGAGAGAGAGAGATCAGCTGCAGTTCATGACCACAAAATGAGCAATCGAGGTTAAGTTTCTCGCTCAATGAAAAAAACAAACAAAAAAAACTAGATGACGACAACTCGGCTAGAACTCCAGTGTCCTCCCCCTTCAGTACCCTATCTATTCGTCTACCTCGCTACCAGCCCACGCCCCTCCCCTCCCCCCCCCCCCCCCCCCCCCCCCCCCACCCCCCCCTCCTCTAACCCCCAACCCACCTCGCTCACTCTTAGGATTACATTACTCTTGGGATTCAAGTAAACTTTCAGACTGTAATCTGATATAGACGTCGTCTAGTTTGTTTGGTTTTTTTAAAACACATTTAAAACATTTTTGGTCAGAAAACTTGTCCTTAAAATATCGATCATTTTAATCGATCGATATTTTGAGGACGAGTTTTCTGGCCAAAATTTTTAATACTATTTTTTTTTTTAGAGTACGGCTAGCTGGTGTCATCTGGGCAATGCAAAACCACGTGACTAACAAACGCAGCCAGTCAAGCACAGCAAGCAAACTGTTGAGCAGAATAATAAATTATTATTAATGAATTGAATTTACTTGAGCATTGAACGGATGGAAGGAACACTGCAGCAGGGACGATCAGTCTGTTCACTCACGGCAAAATAGGCTGTACTGCCGTAGTCTGAAAAAAGACTTTTTTTTTTTAATTTTGGCCAGAAAACTCATCCTTCACATATCGATCAATTAAAATGACCTTTATCTTGTCAAAACTCTCAAACCTGGGACTTCCTTGAAAACTTTATTGACGTCCGAAGATTTTGACACGATAAGGGCCATTTTAATCGATCGATATTTGAAGGACAAATTTTCTGGCCAATTCTTTTTAAAATGTGCTTTTTTTTTTTTAAGTATGTATGTGCACATCTACATGTGTTGCCAGATTAGTTTTTGAGTAAAACGCAAAGTCATTTAACATTGCCAGATTTTGGTATTGAAAAAATTTCAAGTGTTTTTTAGGTAGAGGAAGATGTACATGAAAGTAAAAATAAATCTTTATTTTAATATCAGGAAGCCTTGAAATGTATACAAATACACTGCAATGTCACAAAAGTAAGGAACAAACATTAATCTAACAGCTTCGAAAAAAAAAAAAGAACAAAATACAGAATACGGAACGTTTCGGGTTCAAACCTCTTCTTCAGTCAACAACAAGAAACAATAAAATTATTAATGCATAAGTTAAAATTCATACAGACGTTAGATGTGCTGGGATATAGAATAAATTCAAGCAGACTCTGGATTGGAGCAGAGTCGTGCAAAATGGGAGCGATCTATATTCATGTTTTCGTCCAACCAGGTCATCAATCACATGGTTTGTTGCTGTCCAACGATTGGATATATCTTAACAAATGTAAACACGCTAATTTGTTTACGAACGATGTAAACATACACATGCGTCAAGCTGAATAAAATGATCAATCGTGATGTTAGATATTTCAAAAGCTGTGAACACTTTTCACTAAGTGGGTCACTTTGAGCACATTTTGCAATGTGACCAATGACCTCGAGCACATGGAAAGTTAATATAGATCATGCCCATTGATCAACGGAAAGAAATCAAAGTCACGATTCAGACCAAAATTAAGAGGTGCCTAAATTATGATACAATAAGATGGAGAGAAGGATAAAGTGAGTAAATGTGAATCATATATATTATGGGAACAACAAGGGAGAGGTATTGTTGAAGAATACTAGACGGCGATGGTGTTATTATTGACAAGATTGAAAATAAGAAGTCAGATGGGGTGAGAAATAGGGAAGCCAAAAGCCCAAAAAGACATTAAAAATTCGTCAAGATTTTGGAATTCGGCATTGAAAACGACAAACTGGCAACCCTCATTCCTCCCTCGTGTTCTGATCAGCAACGTCCTGTGCGACGTTTGCAATATTATTGTTAAACGATTTCTGTATTTAATTCTGCCTTAGCTGACACAAATCAAGGCGACACCTGTCACACTTCAAAGAGAGAGAGAGAAAGAGAGAAATGGGGGGGGGGGGGGGGGGGACGAATGGGATTTGGTATGAAAACGGAAGAGAGAAAAACATAGGATGTTGGGGGGAGGGGGGGGGGTGAGAGAGAGATAAAGAGAAGGGAGGAAAGAGATGCGTGTTGTGTGTGATTGGGTGGGGGGGGGGAGGAGCGAAAATCGAATAGGATGTGGCATGCAAACGAGAGAGAGAGAGAGAGAGAGAGAGAGAGAGAGAGAGAGAGAGGTGTATTTCTTATTACAAGTACGACACACTTCTCAGTTCGCGTTCTTTTATGAGGGAGCGGAAGGAGGGGGGGGGGGGGGAGTTGGGGGGGGGGGGAGGAGGTTAGTTGGAGTGTGGGAAGGAGTGGTGGTTAGGGGTGAATTACAGGATGAGGTTTTTTATTTCATTATTAATAATTAAATTATCTCCATATCTTGTACAATAATATGTATCAGACCATAGAATATATTATATCCAAGCTATATTCATTTCAGTGAGTACAAGCCCCCTGTAGGGCGATCTTTTTCTAGCGGATTGCTAACCATCAATTGTTTACAAAAGATAGAACGAAGTTAACTTCACTCAGGTCTTTGTTATTGTTTTTGTCATCAGCGTTTATGAGTAATTCTCACTAAACTGTATTCACCAGACAATCAAGGTTACACTCAGTTTTGCGTGTTTTTCCGTCATACTTCCGGATGGCAATGTTGTGTGATTTTCAGCCAAGCGCACACTATCTATGGATTGAACGAAGATGACGTCACTCAAGTCATTGTTATTGTTTTTTGCCATCCGCGTTCATGAGTAATGCTCACTGAACTGTATTAACCCGACTATAAACGTTCATGGATACACACCGTTTTGTGTGTTGGTCCGTTATACTTCCGGATGTCAATGTTATGAGCTTCTTAGCCAAGCGCATACTATCTATATACAGGGAGGGAACGAAATTCACGTCACTGAGCTTTTTCTCACTGCTTTTAGCCAGCTATGTTTATGAGTAAATCTCACTTAATGCTATCAATCAAACTATAGATAGTATGCGCTTGGCTAAGAAGCTCATAACATTGCCATCCGTAAGTATAACGGACTAACACACAAAACTGTGTGTATCCATGAACGTTTATAGTCAGGTTAATACAGTTCAGTGAGCATTACTCATAAACGCGGATGGCAAAAAACAATGACAAAGACCTGAGTGACGTCATCTTCGAACTATCTATAGATAGAATGAAGCTGATGTCACTCATGTCTTTGTTACTGTTTTTGCTTTTTTTTTTTCTTTGCCATCCATATTATTGGGTAGTTCTCACCAAACTGCATTAATCAGACAAGGTTTAAGGTTACACATATTTTAATGTATTGGTCCGTTATATTTCCGAATGGCAATGTTGTGAGTTTCTTAGCTTAGCAAACAGCATCTATAAACGTTCTGTTTTGTGTGTCAGTACGTTACATCCGGCTGGCGGATTTTGTGAATAGTTGGGCTAAACGTAAATCATCAACTGCATTAATATGAGTCGAATGTAATAAAAATAATATGTGACTCACTGCCTGGATTCGGTTTTATGTCCGTCTGGGGAACTCAGATTATGTCTATAGGCGGATTTTAAGTTAAAATGATCACATATGCAACTCACCTCCTCAAAGTGGTATTAAGTCGGGATAAATAAGGTAATAGACACAAACTTGGGGTTCATGTCTTGCACTGCAGAAAAAAAAGCAAAACAAAACCAACAAATAAATTTTAAAAATAAACAAAAAAGAACAAACAAAAAACAAACAGACATACATGTATATTTCTTTTAATTTTAATTCAAAATATTCACTTTTGTGGAGGGCCCAATCTGTCCTAACATAATACGTTTTGAGAGGATAGGTAACATCTATCTGGGGTTTATTTATTTTTATCATCTTTTTTTTTTTTTTTTGTTGTATTCTTATTTTGTTTTGTTTTATTTTTTTGCTTTGTTTGTTGTTTTCTTTCTGTTCGTTCTTTTATTTATTTTTTTTTGTTTCTTTTAGTTTTTGGTGTTTGTCTTTGTTTCGTTTTTTTTTTTTGTTGTTTCTTTCTTTTAGTTTTTGGTGTTTGTCTTTGTTTTGTTTTTTTTGGGGTTTTTTTTTTGGGGGGGGGGGTTGTTGTTTTTTTTATTGGTTTTTTTTTTTTTTTGTTTGCTTGTTTGTTTTAGTTTTTTTTTTTTTTTCTTTTTTGGTCAGTAATAAACCAAAAGTTACTCTCGTCAATATTCAATATGTAAAACCAACCAAACATATTATAATTTGCAATGGGACATACGATCCGAGTTTGTTGCTTGTTTTTTGTTTGTTTGTTTTTTGTTTTGCTTTTATTTTTTGTTTGTTTTTTTTTTGTGGGGGGGGGGGGGTTGTTTTGTTTTGTTTTTTTGTTTTTTTTGTATTTGTTTTTTGCTTTTTTCTTGTTTTTTTTTTCCTTTTTGTTTTTTTTTTTTTTTTTTGTTTTTTTTTTTTTTTTTTGTTTTTGTTTTTTTTTTTTTGTTTTCTTTTTCACTGAAACAAAAGTTATTCTTGGCGATATTCAACATGCAAACAAACCTTACATAAAGTATTGGGACGGAATAAATACCACAAATGATAACGTGTTAAGTGCCTTAATAACCAAAGAATAAGGACGGTTTCAAATTTAGTATGCGCCCCATTGCTTCAACACGGTATTAATTACATTGGGATTTTTACAAGACACAAAATCATATTTCAGTCTAAATTATCAATTTTGGACCCAATGGCTATGAAAGACTACTTTTTATTATTAAAAAGAATGAACTCTCTTTCATGAGGGCTGTAAAAAAAAAACCCTAAAATTTTGTATTTCTAGTGATTTTAACTTTAAATTTAATTTTCAGCGAGAATTTCCATACGATGTAGATACAGTGTAATATCGTTTGAGTTGGCGAGTCACAAAATGAAATGTGGAAAACATTTTCACAAGAAACGTTAACTTATAAAAATCCTTTGAATAGGATGTCAATCTATTTAAAAGTACTTTCCGCCGGATCTTACAGAATCAGCTACCTAATGACTGCGGTGTTTATCCCAATTTTTATATAACAAACAAAACGGACATACAAAAACAATTGCTTGTTTCCCTTTGGTCCCTAGAGAGAGAGTGAGAGAGAGAGAGAGAGAGAGAGAGAGAGAGAGAGAGAGGGAGGAGAGAGAGAGACAGAGAGAGAGACAGAGAGAGAGAGAGAGAGAAAGAGAGAGAGAGAGAGAGAGAGAAAGAGAAAGAGAAGGAGAGAGGGAATGGAGGGAGATAGAGATCGCGGGAGAGAGGGGGAGAAAAAAAGGGGGGGAGGGAGAGAGAGAGAGAGAGAGAAAGAGAGAGAGAGAGAGAGAGAGAGAGGAAGAGAGAGAGAGGGGGAAGAGACAGAGAGGAGAGAAAGAGAGAGGAGAGAGAGAGAAGAAGAAGAGAGAGGGGGAGAGATGAGAGGAGAGAGAGTGGGAGTGAGAGAGAGAGAGAGAGAGGGAGAGAGAGAGGAGAGAAAGAGGGAGAAAGCGAGAGGAGATGAGAGAAGGAGGAGAGATGGGTAGAGAGGGGGAGAAGGAAGGAGAGACTGAGGAGAGAGAGGAGGAGAGAGGTGAGAAAGAAGGAGAGAGAGAGAGAGAGAGAGAGAGAGAGAGAGAGAGAAGAGAGAGGGGAGAGAGGGGGGGAAATATAGGTAAAGAGAGGGAGAAGGACAGGGACGGCTGGTAATAATGGGCAGGGTGGGCAAATACCAGCCTGTTTTTTCAAGTTATATGCTGTATTACCAGGTCCGAAATAATCAAATCTAAATTAGATAATTTCAAAAGTTACTACTTAAAATTGATACTTTGTACTGAAATCAATTTGTGTGTATTTTTGATAGATTGCGAATCACCATGCATCCCGTAATACATAAACCAGGATACGCTCCTGTTCTTTTTATCACCCCCCCCCCCCCAACCACTCCACTCCACTCCGCCCACATCGTCATCTCATCGTCACGTCGCCTGACGGTGATTTTGCTGTCTGGCCTCTCTAGTACTAGGTCGGGCTAATTCAAATGAGCCCACCTTATTAACCAGTGTACACTAAATAGAGATTTTGGCAAACGAACTTTTTCTTATTTATTGCCTTACTTGTGCTGGGAAGGTTCCAGTATTGAATTAAATTTATTAATTTACTAATATTATATCAATTTAGTATTAGTTTGTGTTGTTTTAATATATTTGTTTATCCATTTAAATTATTTCTTTTTTTTCCCCTCGTTTTCTTTAGTGTTTCTCAAAACTCATTTATTTAAATTGTTTTCTTATTTGTTTGTTGTTGTTGTTGTTGTTTTTTGTTGTTGTTTTTTGTTTTGTTTTTTAACAAATTAATTTGTTAATTCTTTTTTTTTTTATTATTCTTAAAGTAATTACCGCTGTATTTTTATTGCCAGACTAAATATTTTTGCAAAACAATGTAATTTTCTATTGTATTCCCTCTAATAAAACAAAACACTTTTATTCAAAAGTCACGACTAAATAAATATATAAAATACAACCACCATTTTGGTTTTCTCAACAATTGAATTAGTATACGAGAAATACTCTTCTGAGTAAGGAGATAGTTGAATTCTAAGTTATAGAGGAAATACGGAAGGGTGGGCAGATTCCGTACTTGCCCGTCCTGAAGCTAATACATACATAAGATGGTTCGCGATGAAGAGGCGGGAAGCAAGGGATTGGTTGGGTAAGGAGCAAAGATAACACGGTAATTATTGTGACGATAGTCAAACGAATACATGAGGAGAGATTGGTAACATTATTTTGTCTTAATTATATTGTATGAAGTATTGGCGAAAGCCTAATATTAAATAAACGTTGTTTTTGTTTGTCTTATTTTGACTATGGAACTGATACTGATACTTGTCATAGCAGACCTGCCTACTTTAGATAGGAAAATAAAAATCGTAGTTTTCAGGGCTAATAAAATCGTAGATATTTTAACTACCCTTTAAAAAAATCACCGGAATTTTCGTCTGTTTTGATAGATATCAAATTTTAAAAAACGAGAAAAAATATTGGAAACGTAATAATGATGGTGATGGTGGTATAGTGGTAGCGGTGGTGGTAGTAGTAATGATGATGGTAATATTATTATTATTATTATTATTATTATTATTATTATTATTATTATTATTATTATTATTATTATTATTATTATTATTATTATTATTATTATTATTATTTTTATTATTATTATTATTATTATTATTATTGTTATTATTATTATTATTATTATTATTA
>NC_088361.1:90537184-90562184 GCF_034508935.2 Berghia stephanieae | reverse complement strand
TGTTGGAGTCAGACTACATCGATGTTTCAGGCCTAATCAGCCATCGTCAGGACTGTGTGTTACATGAGTTTGGTTTGTTGTCTGTTGTTGTTTATTGAACAAACATACCAAACAGACAATTGTTGTCTTCAACAACAGACAACAAACCAAACTCATGTAACACACAGTCCTGACGATGGCTGATTAGGCCTGAAACATCGATGTAGATTAACTCCAACATTGTGGTAAATTTTAAAATAATAATTCGCTCCATTGCTACATGTCGAGCACTATCCATACCATATTTGTATCAAACACGACTCAATATATATATATATATATATATATTATATATATATATATGGCTATGTGATCTTGTGGTATGACATTCGCTTTCGGATCGGAAGATCCTGGGTTCGAGCCTCGCTCGGCGCATAGTCGAGTCCTTGGAAAAGACTCTTGACTCACATTCTCTCACCGTACTCATGTGTAAAATTAGCACCAGTCGTTAACAGCGTTGTCTCTGTCGGGGAAAAAATTGTAATACCGCCTAACATGCGTCATCATGTCTCATTCAATATATTACATTTTGCTATTGGATTCAGTAGTCTGATGTCACGCCGCCCGCAGACGGCGGTCATCTTTGTTCTAAACAAAGAAAATAATTACTTTTTATTCTTCATGCTGGCAAGAACTTTTCATATGCCTTGTGATCAGAATGTGTAAAAGTCAAAACATGACCAAATTTATGTTTTTTTCCCTCTGAATACGCTTCTATGTTCGCCGGGGAAATATTTCATACGGGCGTCCGCCATTGTTCCGATAGTTTAGAGCCATTGTTACTAAGTTACCATGCGTCATTAGGAAGGAAGTGACGTTACGACTGTTGAAGAGTATTGGTCATGGGCTTTAATAAACCGCTTTGAACACGTTTAGTAAATATTGCGCTATATAAAAGCTCAACTTTATAATGTTTTTTTTTATGAGAATAGTGGTGGAAGTGTCTTAGCCAGTTAACTTCTATTCTCTGGTTTTAATTATTATAATTAATATGACAATGTTACATTTAATGTAAGAATTTTGAGCTTGTTATAATTTCACTCGACCATTCCAAAGTAAGTTTTAAAAACATTATATATTATGATGACCTTTAATCACAGGGTCAAGCCTGTGTAAGATATCAATATAAGAAAGTATATATCTCGTATATCTATATTGATATTCAAAAGAGATTATCAACAGACCCAACTACATCCACTGTCCTCATTAAAACATACATAAGTAAAACCCCAAGTTTAATTCCTATGATCGTGTTTCGGACTCTAAACTCTCCTTCAGCCAATTACAAAAACAGCTTATAGATAGTATGCGCTTGGCTAAGAAGCTCATAACATTGCCATCCGGAAGTATAACGGACCAACACACAAAACTGTGTGTACCCATGAACGTTTATAGTCAGGTTAATACAGTTCAGTGAGCATTACTCATAAACGCGGATGGCAAAAAAACAATAACAAAGACCTGAGTGACGTCATATTCGAACTATCTATTGCCTACATCACGTTAAATCCAGGTAGACGCAAAGTTTTCCTCATCGTATTATTTCCCGACGAGTGATGTTAGTAACGGTATCGTAATAAAGGGAAATAACCCTAGAATTATATACAACTATGAATCCGAACAATATTTAATGATTATTTCCCTTGCATTAACTTTGTCCCGCGACATGATTCAATGAGAAAGAGGTAAATACATTTACCTCCCTGGGCGTAGGAAAATACGGAAAATCCTTTTCGTTATATAACCAAAAAAATTAAATAAATGAATAAATAAATAAGAAGAAGAAGAAGAAAAAAATAAACGAATAGTCAGGAGTAAAAAAACGTGTACCTGGCAAGTATCAGCGTTGTCTCTGTCGGAAAAAAAAAAATTTAATATCGGTTTACAACACTTCTTGTTTACATGATAATTGTCGCTCTTAGCTTTGGACTGGTTTGGGTCTAATTATTAGGAAAATCCTTCGAAAAATTGATTTTGAGATTTTGGTGGAAATTGATATTTTATTACCCTAGAAATAATATAATTGAAGTCCAAATTCTCAAAGTAGACTATAAAGGCATGAAAAACACAGTCGAAAATGGTACAGATAGTAAGAAAAGTGTGAAAAACGGGAAGCTATTTTGATATTTTCTCAAAATGTCATATTTCTAAGGGTATGGGATACTGTGTCAAACGTTTCTCTGAATCTATTCAATGAAATTGTCTGAAAATTTCCACAGTTATCACAGAGATAATGTATTGTGTCACCATAGAGAGATTTTTTTGATAAGATATGTGAATTTTGAATTATAATCCTAATTCTGAATTTTTAACATCAATTATTTCATAACATTTTGATTCTCAACCTTGTGATGTTTTAATAAAAATTCCATAAGCTAAAGCCGTAAAAGCTCTCTATGGTGACACACTATAGTACAATGTTGACAAGAGGGAAGAATATGGAGGTCATTCCTTCATTAGTTTTTGTGGAACGTTTGCCACAAGATTGTTATATTTTTTGATGTCAGACCCCCAAATTAGGTCGCAAAATGGGTATCGACACAGATAATTAAAATTTTTCACCATAAATGTTGTTTTTTAACCTATAATGACGATACAGAATGATTAAAACCGCCCAATATTGGTAATTAAAAATTTTTTTTGAAAAGACCCAAACCGCCCCTTAAACAGCGATTTGAACAGCATTAGTAGATATTGCGTTATGTTGAAAGCTCAGCGTTTTTTGTTTTTTGTTTTGTTGTTTGGTTGGTTTGTTGGTTTGTTTGTTGTTGTTTTGTTTTTGTTTTTGTTGTTGTTTTTTTTTATATTCTTTATCTTTTGGTTTGTTTGTTTTTCTCTATTTTTTGTTCGTTTGTTTTTTGTTGGGTTTTTTGGGGTATTTTTTTGTTTTGTTGTTGTTGTTGTTTTGTTTAGTTTGTTTTTGTTTTGTTTGATTTTTTGTTTGTTTGTTAAATTCAATAATTCGATTGCTATCTAGATACAAGCGATTCTGCCATTAACCCAAGGTGGAGAGAAGATAACCAAGCCCCATATCCTATAACCTCCAATTATTCGGACTGTCCGAAAAGTCATCATTCAGCATTCAGCAAACAATGCCAATGATTTTTAACCAAGAGAATGCGAACGACATAGATATTACACATTTATTGGAATGTGCTTAAATAAAATACTTACCTATTGTGTGTACTTACCCCGATCTGTTTGCTTGTCGAGTTAAGAATTAGAGGTTTAATATTATGAGACCTCTAGTTTTTAATTCGACAAGCAAACAAATCAGAGTAAATACAAATTCACGATTAGTGTGTGTATTTATTTAACGGATGGGGAGACAATGGCTGTAACAACAATATTTTATTTATTGAGTTATATTTTTAATGTTGTTACTGACAAATTGAGGGATCAGTGGCGATCCCGATACGGGCTATTGATTGATTGGTGAGCTGGTTTTTACAAATAGATATATGGATAGATAGATAGATAGATAGATAGATAGATAGATAGATAGATAGATAGATGGATAGATAGATAGCTGGATAGATCGATATATTGATTGATTGATTGATTGATTGATTGATTGATTGATAGATAGAGAGGGAGATATAGATAGATAGATATGTAGATAAATAGATAAAAATGCAGGTTTATAAATAGATAGATAGATAGATAGATAGATAGATAGATAGATAGATAGATAGATAGATAGATAGATAGATAGATAGATAGATAGATAGATAGATAGATAGATAGATAGATAGATAGATAGATAGATGTTGATACAAATCGATAGACGAACAATAAATATTCACAATTAATTTGTGAATTATAATCAAGCGATAGGTTTCTTGACCAATCAAAGCATGAGATTTGTGATACACACTCAACATTAGAATGAATGAATTTGACGTCACTCTGCTCTTTGATATTGTCTCTAGATCGCCAATTAGGTGATAAGTAAACATAAATGTTTAAAATTTCTCATAGATGTGTGTGTGTGTGTGTGTGTGTATATATATATATATATGTATGTGTGTGTGTGTGTGTGTGTGTATGTGTGTGTGTTGGTTGGTTTAATTGATCTTGATGGTAGAACTGGTGAGTCTTTTACAGAAATACATACTATTCATAGTAATGCCCTTTGTTGTTTGCTTAAAAGTTAACAACCACTGCCATTGTTTACTGAATAATGACTGTCCGAGGGCCGTGGTAATTTACTCTCCACACTACGAGTTAATTTAGGCGGGGAGAAAATGACAACACCAAATGTAGACAACGGTAGGAGCTGCCTTATACAAATTATTTTGCATTCTATTTTATTTGTTTTCCACGTTAATTTGTTTACTATTGTACTGATGTCCATTATTGTCTATAGTGTTCCAATACGAAGCCTCTCCATTTTCACTCTTTCGTAAGTATTAACTCACTCAATCCTAGAGATTTTTGCTACTTTTCAAAATTGAAAAAAATGTATTAAAAATGAGCATTGATATATACCGTTTTATTCCACTACCATTAACATGTAAAAACTAAAAATATTAGCTTTGATATAATTTGTCCCCTCCTCCATAATTTGTCTCGTAAAATAAAAGTAACCTGGGTAAACTACGGATATAGTCGTTGTTAGGGTTGAGTGAGTTAACACCAAATGTACACGTTTTTATTGATTCATAATATAATATACATTTTAACGATTACAACGGGAAATTATAGTGACAAGTGGCGATCACAATACAAACTATTGATTGGCAATTTTGTGGTTTTTAGAGTCGCGACAGGTGTGACAATCATGCGAGGTATTATTATTACTTATAATATTGACCAGCCGTGGGATCACGAGAATGGGGCTTGAACGGTAAATAACAGGCTTAGTGCCTTAAACGATCGTAAACTGTGTTTGATTTCCTCGTCAATATGTGACTATATTATTATTAACGTTTATGAAGATGGTGATAATGATGTTGGTGATAATAATGAACATGATACTAAATCATATAGATCTAAGATCACATAACCGCCCAAAATAAATATGCTTAAAGGCTTTTTTAAGGGCGTATAAACATTCTAACAAGTTTAATTGTCGCAGATATTTTTTAAACTGTGTATAGACAAGTTTGCACAGTTGAAACAATTTAAACTTATAATAATATGATGTTTGCTGATAGATTTTAACGATTTTGCCACGCACATGGTGCCGAAAAAAAGGCGTTCCTTTTTTTTTTTTTTTTTTTTTTTTTTTTTTACAACAAAATAAAATTCTATCCAAAGTACTCGTACAAACGAAACACACTTTGAACAGGAACAACATGCCAAATTTGGTATTCGAGCATTTTTTACTAGACTACTTTTTACTCGCCATCACAAATAGTAAAATCAATAATGATGATAAGAATAATGACAACAGCACAATGATGATGATGGTAATAATACTAATATAATAAGGATCATAATAATAATAATAATAATAATAATAATAATAATAATAATAATAATAATAATAATAATAATAATAATAATAACAATAATAATAATAAAACAAAATTAATAATAATAATAATAATAATAATAATAATAATAATAATAATAATAATAATATTAATAATAATAATAATAATAATAATAATAATAATAATGATAATAATAATAATAATAATAATAATAATAATAATTATAATAACAATAATAATAATAATAATAATAATAATAATAATAATAATAATAATAATAATAATAAATAATAATAATAATAATAATAATAATAATAATAATAATAATAATAATAATAATAATAATAATAATAATAATAATAATAATAATAATAATAATAATAATAATAATAATAATAATAATTTTGAGTAAACTAATTATGAATGATCAATATGTAAATATGGAAGAGCAATGGGCTTAAGACTGTCCCTCGAGGCACTCCTGATCTTACTGGTGTTTTGTTTAATTATGCTTTATTTACATGAAAAAAATATCTTGATTCACTTTTTTTCCTATTGTCTCGATGGTCTAACAATATTCAATGTTGTCACGGAATTTCTTTCTTTTTTCCCCTTTTATTAAATTTCTCGTTTGTTCTTTCCTTTTGGTACCATCTGGTTAACGTAAGTAACCAGAAGTAATGTATAATGAGCTTAATGTCATAATATTTCGGCTATTGAATGAATTTCTAATACAATTTTTAAAAATCCTTCATAATCTACCTCATAGTTTTTGAATCAATTTGGCCTTTGGCAGTTGTAAAGTCGTTCACAGTTGATATCATCTGTAATCTACAGCTTAATTTTCGCCTGAGGCATGGGACCATAATGAACACAATCGATATATTTTGTAGATTTCTAAACAATTCATAGTGGTTCCGATAGCTCAGTTGTTAGAGCACTCACTTCACACGCAAAGGAGCCAAGATCAATCTTGGGTGCAATCAGGGTTTTTCTCAAGATTGGGTAGCTGGGTCTGTTAAATATGACAGACTGTTTTTGTTTCCACAGGCCAGCGTACTATCCAAAGGGTAGAGAGCAATTAATTGTTATTGTCCGTTTCAGGTTGTAGAAACCGGGATAGATTCCGGCTCCATGGACCTAATGACTCTGAAGGACATTCAAACAATCCATGATTTAACCCTATCCTTATCAACTGTAGATAGTTCGAAGATGACGTCACTCAGGTCTTTGTTATTGTTTTTTTGCCATCCGCGTTTATGAGTAATGCTCACTGAACTGTATTAACCTGACTATAAACGTTCATGGATACACACAGTTTTGTGTGTTGGTCCGTTATACTTCCGGATGGCAATGTTATGAGCTTCTTAGCCAAGCGCATACTATCTATAGGAAGATCGTCACATTCGTTACGATACAACCAACATTTTTCTTATTCAAATTTGTTTTGTACATCACAACATTTAAAGAAAATGAACAATGTGTTGTAGCGTAGCCATCGTTAATTTATAGATAGAATGCGCTTGGCCAAGGAGTTCACAACATTGCCATCCGGAAGTATAACGGACCAACACACAAACTCTGTGTAACCATGAACTTTTATAGTCTGGTTAATACAGTTTAGTGAGAACAACTCACAAACGCGGATGGCAAAAACAATAACAAAGGCCTGAGTGACGTCATCTGCATACTATCTATAGATAGTTCGAAGATGACGTCACTCGGGTCTTTGTTATTGTTTTTTGCCATCCGCATTTATGAGTAATTCTCATCAAACTGTATTAACCAGACTATAAACGATCATGGTTACACATAGTTTTGCGTGTTGGCCAGTTATACTTCCGGATGGCAATGTTGTGAACTTCTTAGCCAAGTGCATACTATCTATAGCCTGACACTGAAACCCAAAAAGACAAGTGGTCCCATTGGTTGAACTAATGAATACAACTCACGATTTGTTTTCTTTTGTGGCCAAAGACTGGTATTTTGACGTCATTTTTTGATCAGTGTCAGGCTATAGATAGAATGCGCTTGGCCAAGGAGTTCACAACATTGCCATCCGGAAGTATAACAGACGACACACAAAACTCTGTGTAACCATGAACTTTTATAGTCTTGTTAATAAAGTTTAGTGATAACAACTCACAAACGCGGATGGCAAAAAACAGTAACAAAGGCATGTGTGACGTCATCTTCATTCTATCTATAAGTTAACGATGGCTTCGGTTGTAGAGCATGTTTTGCTAAAGACCACTAGACCACACAGCCGCACATAGCGTGGCCTTCGTAAAGTTATGGCCCGACACTGACCAAACAATTACGTCAAAATGCCAGTCTTTTGCCACAAAAGAAAACAAATCGTGAGTTGTATTCAATAGTTCAACCAATGAAATAACTTGTTTTCATGAGCACTACTAACGACAACTCACTAAGCGGTGCAAAAACCAAATAATGTTGTCAAACTGCCAGTCCTTTTGGATTTCAGTGTCAGGCTAAAACATAACGATGGCTACGCACATAGCCGGGTAAAATCACTTGGTTATGATGGAGAATAAATACTACTTTTTGCACTATAAAAGACTCCAAGTCCGTATTTCTTATCTTTCTATTTCTAAATTCACTTTTGGGAGCCGGAGTCATCCCGAGATAATTATCGTTTTGAGTTGATGGGTCACAAATTATATGAATTGACTAGATATGACCCTCACCTTGTCAAAACTCTAAAACTTGGGATTTCCGTGAAGTCTAGCCAAAATTTTATATACGTGTTGTTTTTTTTTTTTTTTTTTTGCAGAGTATTACGCCAAAGTAGGGTATTACTGTAAGAAAAATTAAAATATCAAATCTCTCATCAACAGTTTGAACAAAATTGACGTCCCTCAGGTCTGATATTGTTTTGGCCAGCCATATTTATTCTCGCTAAATCGTATTAATCAGACTATAGATGCTGTGCGCTTGACTAAGAAACTCACAACGCTGCCATCCGGAAATATAACGGACCAACGCACAAAACTATGTGTAACCATGAACATTTATGAGTCTTCTAAATAAACGCAATTCATCAATATAACTTTTACTTCAGTTTTCGTCATCGGGTTTACACGTTGCCTTTGTAAACTCAAAGCCTGATACTGACCGTAGCCTTAATACATTCATAGTCCGGAACTGAACGTAGCCTTTGTGGACTCATAACCTGATACTGACCGAAGCCTTCGTAAACGCATAGCTAGTATTGATCGTAGCCTTCATAAACTCATAGCCTGATCCTGACCGAAGCCTTTGTACACTCATAGCCTGATACTGATCATAGCCTTCATAAACTCATAGCCTGATCCTGACCGTAGCCTTCGTAGAGTCATAGCCTGACACTGACCATAGCCTTCTTAAAATCATAGCCTGATACTGACCGTAGCTAGCCATAAACTCATAGCCTGATACTGGCCGTAGCTTGCCGTAAACTTATAGCCCGATACTGACCGTAGCTAGCCGTAAACTCATAGTCCTATACTGGTCGTAGCTAGCCGTAAACGCATAGCCTGATACTGGCCGTAGCTAGCCGTAAACTCATAGCCTGATACTGACTGTAGCTAGCCGTAAACTCATAGCCTGATACTGACCGTAGCTAGCCGTAAACTCATAGCCTGATTCTGACTGTAGCTAGCCGTAAACTCATAGCCTGATACTTACCGTAGCTAGACGTAAACTCATAGCCTGATACTGACCGTAGCCTTAGTAAATTCATAGTCTGGCACTGAACGTAGCCTTTTGGACTCATAACCTGATACTGACCGAAGTCTTCATAAACTCATAACCTGATACTGACCGAAGCCTTCGTAAACTCATAGCCTGATACTGACCGTAGCCTTCGTAGAGTCATAGCCTGATCCTGACCGAAGCCTTCGTAAACTCATAGCCTGATGCTGACCGTAGCCTTCGTAAACTCATAGCCTGATACTGACCGTAGCTTTCGTAGAGTCATAGCCTAATACGGACCATAGCCTTCGTAAACTCATAGCCTGATACGGACCATAGCCTTCGTAAAATCATAGCCTGATACTGACCGTAGCCTTCGTAGAGTCATAGCCTGATACTGACCGTAGCCTTCGTAAACGCTTAGCCTGATACTGAACATAGCCTTCGTAGAGTCATAGCCTGACACTGACTAAAAATTTCGTAAAGATACAGACCAAAAGAAAGCGAATCGTGAGTTGTATTCAATAAATCTAACAATAGGATCATTTATTGTTTCATTGAGCAGAACTACTAATGACAACTCATTTACCATTTACCAAAAAGTGACGTCAAAATACAAGTCCTTGTGTAAAGCTATGAAAATCAACCAAGGCTACGGTTAACCACAGGTGCACATATTAATCTCAAGGTCTGATAACCGAAAGCACTTATTATGGGCTAGTTCAAACATGGTTGTAATGACCAATATTTTTGCGATGGTTTGAGTTTGACAACAATAAGCCCATAACGAAGTGTACTCATTCACGGATCTGATAACCACAATTGGTATGGGCTTATTGTTGTAATGGAACTTTTTTTTTAAATCGTGAGCATTTATCTAGAACAATATGCACTAACAAACTCAAAGCGCATTACAAAGAGCCAACAGCTACACAACATGTAGACTAGGCATGACACCGATATTACTATTTTTCTGTGAAACCAACCCGAAATTACGCGAAATAATATGAGCCATTTAAAACGTGTTGAATCAAGCCCATACTTGTGTTCGGCTATTATGTGCACTAAGGGCCATAACAATCTGTTTTATCAGATCTGCACCTATTATAGGGTTCGCTTCAACATAAAACCGTATTGAGACAATGTGTCATATATTTAACTTTTTTCTCCCTTGATGTGATAAAAGCTGTTGTCTAATTTTTCCCCCTCCCCGTGTGTAGTTTGCAGGGACGGCTGGTAATAATGGGCAGGGTGGGCAAATACCAGCCTGTTTTTTCAAGTTATATGCTGTATTACCAGGTCCGAAATAATCAAATTTAAATTAGATAATTTCAAAAGTTACTACTTAAACGTGATACTTCGTACTGAAATCAATTTGTGTGTATTTTTGATAGATTGCGAATCACCATGCACCCCTGAATGCATAAACCAGGATACGCTCCTGTTCTTTTTTTTTATCCCTCCCCCCCCCCCCCCCCCCCAAACCACTCCACTCCGCCCACATCGTCATCTCATCGTCACGTCGCCTGACGATTTTCGCTGTCTGGCCTCTCTAGTACTAGGTCGGGCTAATTCAAATGAGCCCACCTTATTAACCAGTGAAAACTAAATAGGGATTTTGGCAAACGAACTTTCTCTTATTTATTGCCTTACTTGTGCTGGTACCATTGATGTAATGACTTTGGGAAGGTTCCAGTATTGAATTAAATTTATTAATTTACTAATTTTATATCAATTTAGTATTAATTTGTGTTGTTTTTATATATTTGTTTATCCATTTAAACCATTTCTTTTTTTCTCGTTTTCTTTAGTGCTTCTCAAAACTCATTTATTTAAATTGTTTTCTTATTTGTTTTTTGTTGTTGTTTTTTTTTGTTTTTTTTTTTTGTTTTGTTTTTTAACAAATTAATTTGTTAGTTTTTTTTTTATTCTTAAAGTAATTACCGCTGTATTTTTATTGCCAGACAAAATAATTTTGCAAAACAATGCAATTTTCTATTGTATTCCGTCTAATAAAACAAAACACTTTTATTCAAAAGTCACGACTAAATAAATATATAAAATACAACCACCATTTTGGTTTTCTCAAAAATTGAATTAGTATACGAGAAATACTCTTCTGAGAAAGGAGAGAGTTGAATTCTAACTAAGTTATAGAGGAAATAAATACGTTTAATATAAAGGAAGGGTGGGCAGATTCCGTACTTGCCCGTCCTGAAGCTAATACATACATAATATAGTTCGCGATGAACGGCGGGAAGCTAGGGGTTGGTTGTGCGAGGAGTAAAGATAACACGGTCATTATTGTGATAGTCTAACGAATGCATGAGGAGAGATTGGTAACATTATTTTGTCTTAATTGTATTGTATGAAGTATTGGCGAAAGCCTAAGATTAAATAAACTTTGTTTTTGTTTGCCTTATTTTGACTATGGAACTAATACTTGTCATAGCAGACCTTGAAATAGGAAAATAAAAGATCGCAGTTTTCAGGGCTAATAAAATCGTAGATATTTTAACTACCCTTTAAAAAAATCACCGGAATTTTCGTCTGTTTTGATAGATATCAAATTTTAAAAGACGAGAAAAAAAAATGATTGGAAACGTAATAATGATGGTGATGGTGGTAGTGATAGTGGTAGCGGTGGTGGTAGTAGTATTGATGGTGGTGGTAGTAATGATGATGGTAATATTATTATCATTATTATTATTATTATTATTATTATTATTATTATTATTATTATTATTATTATTATTATTATTATTATTATTATTATTGTTATTATTATTATTATTATTATTATTATTATTATTATTATTATTATTATGATCATTATTATTATTATTATTATTATTATTATTATTATTATTATTATTATTATTATTATTATTATTATTATTATCGTTATTGTTATTGTTATTATTGTTATTATTGTTATTATTGTTATTGTTATTATTATTATTATTATTATTATTATTATTATTATTATTATTACTATTACTATTACTATTAGTATTATTATTATTATTATTATTATTATTATTATTATTATTATTATTATTATTATTATTATTATTATTATTGTACGTATTGGTGGTATTATTATTGTTGTATTTTTTTTTTGTGGTTATTAATGGTATCAGTTTATTATTTGGTTCTATTTACCATTTTTTTCCACTTTCATGTATGTGGTCATCAAATTGTATGATTTATTGTCGAAAGCCTAAGATTGAATAAACTTTGTAATATCGTATGGTAACTATCATTGTCGACGACATCGTCGTTGTCGTCATCATCATCATCATCATCATCATCATCATCATCATCATCATCATCATCATCATCATCATCATCATCATCATCAGCATCATCATCATTAACAACAACAACAACATTAACAAGTACTACAATAGCAATAAAAACAATATCAACATCATCATACAATTTCCGTTATCGTCTCCACAACTATCATTCTAACCAACAGCACCACCAAAACCACTATCATAATTACATCCTCCTCCACCACCACCACCACCACCACCGCTACCACTATTCCAACCACTACCACCACCGGCACAATCATTCTAACCACCAAGACAGCAGTAAAAATGATGCAATTTGAGCTCTGAATGAAAATCGAGTCATATCGCTGTTGTTGCTTCTCGATGAAAATTTTAATGTTACTACATACTACTGAAAACCAGTAATGTAACAGAAATATTAATCTCGCCGTTGAGGGATTAAAGCATCTCTTTAATTTTTCAGAGTGAACGAAATGGAATTGTATTGTCAAGGTGTTGTCGCATTTTGTCTCGTCGCTTTATTTTTTTGTTGTATTCTTTCGTGATTCATTTTTGATTACGTTTGGAATAATTAAAATCTACTGGTATTGTCATTTCATTGTGAATGTTATTATTTGTGGTTGAAATATTATTTTTTAAAGGTGAAAGAAAATTAATTAAAATAAAATAAAATAAATAAATAAATACTATAATAAATACATTAATTGATAAAAAAAAATAAAAATAAATAAATATATATATATATATATATATATATATATATATATATATGACCGAATCATCTTTGCCCTACCACTGTATATAGGCTAGAACCGCCACTGGTAGTTTGTAAGCTAGCAATCAAAGTAATTGATAATCGATAATAGGTAATTACTGCAGGGCAAACACTCAAGCTGCTCGAAGGATTAAGAGAGATGATTTGAATCGCTGTTGAATGAAATCATAATCCTGAACTCACCATGTTGAATGTGTTGTGCTATGTGCTCTATTGTGCTGTGTCCCAATAAAATATTTAATTAGATCGGGTTTCAAAACGTGTTGCATGGTTGTAAAATCATAAAACTTTTTATTATGAATAGATTAGCTAATGCAAGCAGCTGGTGTGTGATTTTCGCATCACCTTATAAGACTTCTTCACTTCCTCCTCCTCCTCCTCCTCCTCCTCCTCCTCCTCCTCCTCCTCCTCCTCCTCCTCTTCTTCTTCTTCTTCTTCTTCTTCTTCTTCTTCTTCTTCTTCTTCTTCTTCTTCTTCTTCTTCTTCTTCTTCTTCTTCTTCTTCTTTCTTCTTCTTCTTCTTCCACCTCTCCTCCTCCTCCCTCTCTCCTCCATTCCTCCTCTCCTCCTCCTCCTCCCCTATCCTTCCTCCTCCTCTTTCCTGCTCCGAATCCTCTCGATTCTCTCCTCCTCCCCCTATCCCTTCTGCTCCCAATTCTTCTTCTTCTTCTTCTTCTTCTTCTTCTTCTTCTTCTTCTTCTTCTTCTTCTTCTTCTTCTTCTTCTTCTTCTTCTTCTTTCTCATCTGTATAATTGTCATCTTAGAGAGTATGACACTGTTTCGATAGGAACCCAAAAAGAACACACACACAAAAAAAAGAATTAACAGTCACAGCGGTAACCCAACGTCTCAAAGCGGTATTAAGTCGGAATGAGATAGGTGTTGGAAATTGAACTTATAGACACAAACATGAAACTCGGGGTTGATTTCCATATACACGTTATGATAGAGCGTAGACAATAATTTTTACATTCCAAAAGTTCAAAAATTAACATATTCTCTCATTTCAACTCTAAATCCACTTTTCGGGTTCCCAGTCATGCCGACATGCATAATACCGTTTTGAGACGGTGGATTTACAGTGGGGTAAGGAAGTCCTGACGTCATACCTTCTACTATTCCGGTTCCAAACTCATTGGAATTTTGTATGTAACCAGTCCATCGGAGGACTAATAATGAATAGTTTACATATTGAATCATAAGTGGCATCAGTGAATGACATAATCAGTCGGATGATGAAAAAGGGTTTGAACTGAGATATTTCCAAGTTTAGTTAGAAGGTCAATTTTGATCAAAAATTAGTTCTTGTCATAAATTATGAAATCAATACTTTTTGTACATTTTCGGGAAATATCAAAGCTTAATTTCACTTCTAAATTTTCACTACTAGTCAAGTTGAAAAAGTATGAAATTTGAGAAATGTTGCTGGATACCTTTCCAATACATCTGACCATAAATTCATGAAAAATCACTCGATTTTCTTGAAATAAAGATTAAAATGCTCCGGGGAGCATATTCATTCAGAAAATGCAAAAAATAAAATGCAAATCCAAAACTTGCACCTTCTGACTGATTATTTCATCCTCTGACACTATTAGCATGATTTATGTATATATGTAGATTCTTAGAATTACGGGACGTAAAAAAACCAGGATGGATGACCTTTGATGACGAGCAGATAGAATGAAGTTGAAGTCATTCAGGTCTTTGTTATTGGTTTTTACCATCCGCGTTTATGAGTAATTCTCACTTAACTGTATTATCCAGACTATAAAAGTTCATAGTTACACACAGTTTTGTGTGTTGGTCCGTTAAACTTCCGGATGGCAATGTTGTGAGCTTCTTAGCCAAGCGCACACTATGTATATTTAGACTAGAAATTAGATGCCATTACACTGAAACCAGAAGATCAATTGCACAAGGTATAAGTGTCCTGTGGGTAGAGTGGTTTTACACTTCCATTTTTTTTTGGCATCACACTTTTTACCCTTATTATTGTCAAAGCAACTAAATGGTGACCGGGGGGGGTTTGCGGATATAGAAAAATAAATTAATGTACTTACTTCAAGAGGTGAAATAGCTGGTTGACATAGAAGGCTGTGGACTCCTGTCTGGATATTTGATGACTGTTGCACTTTCAAAGCTAGGAGTTGTTTGTCTTTTAGCTCATGGATATAAATGAAAATGTTTTCTGTACACAATTAGGAGTCCTCTATAACTATTTATTGTTTTACTGGATTGTAAATGATTAATGGTTGTTGAGTTGTTTTTTTTAACCAATTCAGCAAAATTTTCTGATTTGGAGACTTGCTGATTGATTTACAATTCCTATTTTAAGTCATTTCTTTTTGTTTGTTTATTTGTACGTTGGTTTGATCGGGGGTTTTTTTTTTTGTGTGGCGTTGTTTTTTGTCCAGATCAAAATAAAAGTTTGCTTAATATTCTCTGTTAAAACATAATTAATTGGTTTCTTTTAAGACCCGACCAAAAAAGTAGATCAAAATTCGGTTGTATCATGATTTTTTTTCAAAAATACGAAAAGCACTTTGAAAAGAAAGGCACAGGTAAATACTTTTATTAACTTCTCATTATTCACATGGGTCAAGCCATGTTCAACTTTTTGGTCATTTCTGTAATAAATTTTTAAAATTCAATACTGCCTTACTCTGATAAAAACCACACCTTTAAAATTTGGGCCAAAATTTGTATCCTTCATCCTTGATATTTTCATGTAGCGGGTAGCTGTTGTGAGTATTGTACTTAATTATATAGATAGCATCAACGGTCAAATAACATTAGTTAAGTTTATTTGTTTATTGCCGAAAATAGCTTCAGCTCCTTTCTTTGATCAAAGCTTCAAATTATTATTTTTGATATCATCTGATCATTCAAATTATTCTAACTTTAAATTACCCTTTCCATATTTGGTTCACCCCGTTTTTATATACCCCACAGCCTGAAAATGGTATTAATATGTCGAGGCGATCAGATAGATAAAATTATCTTTGAAGTCAAAATGACCAGAAATAGAAAATATAATCTGTTTGAAATTGAAAAAATATAACTAACTCTTTTCAATGATGGCATTAATTACGTATTATCTCTAATTTTACACATAAAGCTCAAAATAAATTTTTTAGCATCATGTCCATCTAGAAATATTGCCGTATTGAGTCGATAGGTCATATAAAATTGCCAAAAGCATTCATATTTAATTTTTTTTTAATTATGTATTTCAGTCGTCTTTGGCTAATACACGCACATTCCATTCAAATACATTTCAATGTAATTCACTGACAGCACTTATTGTAACCACTGGGTTACTACTACTACTACTACTACTACTACTACTACTACTACTACTACTACTACTACTACTACTACTACTATTACTGCACAAATACTACTGCTACTAATACTACTACTACAACTACTACTACTGCTACTACTACTACTACTACTACTACTACTACTACTACTACTACTACTACTACTACTACTTCTACCACGACTACAACAACTACTACTATTACTACTACTACTACTACTACTACTACTACTACTACTACTACTACTACTACTACTACTACTACTACTACTATTCTCAACAACATTTATGACCTACCTCTCAAATTGGTATTATGTCGGGATCAAGCTGAACCCTACAGGTGAATTTTGAGTTAAGTTGATAAGAAATCTTCGTCTTTGAGTATGATTTTGTTTGGGTGTTTATTATTTATTTTTTTTGCCTGTTTGTTTGTTTTTGTTTTGTTTTGTTTATCTTTGATTTTTTTTTCTCTTTTATCTGGAGGGTTTTTTTGTTGTTTTTTTTTTTTTTTTTTTTTTTTTTTTTTTTTTTTTTTTTTTTAATATAAGAAAATATATTTATTCTCCACAACGATGAATAAATGAAAATCACCAAGTTTTATATTTGCGGATACTTTCTTAATTTCAACACCTAGTTCATTCCGACATAAAACCGCTCAAAGACGGTGGATCACATGTATTATTCGTATGCGTATATAAAATTTACATAATACCGTTCAATGGCTATAGGTCACAAGTATATTATAAAAGTTCGTAATAAAAGCACAAAGAATAAAGTTCACCGCTTTTAAATACATCTTAATATTCTTTCAAGTCTATAACTTCAAGCACTTATTGTGTAAAACACGCGCCTACCACTTACTCACTACTAAACTACTCTCAAACTACAACTGTTACTGAAATAAGTATGAAATCAAGTCATCACCACACTAATCGCCCCGTTAGTTCTGATACGACAAATATCTCGAGGAGATCTAAATACTATATCCTAAAGTATCGACAGTTCATTAATACTAATAATAATATACAGATTAAACACGTGGCGAATGAGCAATAAAAGATTGAGCAGGTTACGGGCTGGTGAGCACACATCGACGTTCAGATCCGTGTAAACTCACTTTAACTCTTAATGTGCAGATCCCTGTAGACAAGTCAATAACGAAAACACAATTCATATGACGATTATTTATTTAGCCGTGCGCTGACAAAAGACAGTCTTATCGTTTTAGATATATTATAAATTACTTGTACGTTGGACTTGAGCATTTATATAGCGCAATATCCTCGATTCACAAGCAAAGGGACCGAGGCTGATCCAGGGTTCAGTCTTGTCCAGAATCACCCAGCAGTGATTGGGTAACTGGGTCTAGTAGATCTGGCGGAAAGTACTTTGCGATAGACTAGCGTCTATTCAAAGGGTAGCAGCAATTTTACACTATAGAAACCGGCATAAACTCCGGCTCTGGCCTTTAACAGCGTTGTCTCTGTCTAGAAAATATTGTTATATCGTAACAGGCGTCAGGTCCCGTTCTACATGTTACATGCTGCTATTTAGTCAGGGACCCTTTGTAAAGCGCTTTGAGCACGTTTATTGGATATTTCACAATATAAAAGCTCAAGTTTACAGCTCAAGTTCAAGATCTGAAAAAGTGTGGATGAAACAGTGCCAGATAAAGCAGAGAGTAAAATACAACCAAAAACAAAAACAAAAAAACATCCCCCAATAATTAATTCTGTATCGTTGGGGATTCAACCCCAAACCTCCAGATTACCGGCGGTCACGCTTCACCGATGCTAAATTTTAGCTTTATAGATAGAACGAAGTTGACGTCACTCGGGTCTTTATTATTGTTTTTTTTTTTTTGTTTTTTTTTTTGCCATCCACGTTTATGAGTAGTTCTCACTAAACTGTATTAACCAGACGATAAAAGTTCATGGTTGCACAGAGTTTTGTGTGTTGGTCCGTTATCCTTCCGGATGGCAATGTTGTGAGCTTCTTAGTCAAGCGCATTCTATCTATACTCATAAGTATATAAGTAGTCCTTTAGAGCCATTAGGCCCATGAAACTACGTTTATTTTGGTTACTTTAGCGTTAAACGGAAAAGGACAATAGCCATTGCTCGCTACCCTTTGAATCACAAAGTACTTTCAGCCAGAATTAACAGAACCAGCTACCCAATTAACTTATGAGTGGACAAGAGAGAGAGAGAGAGAGAGAGAGAGAGAGATAGAGAGAGAGAGTGAGAGAGAGATGGGATGGGGGGGGGGGGAGGAAGTGCGGAAAAATAAAGTCCCCACGTCACCCTGGATCGATCTCGGTCTCTTTGCGTGTGAAGCGAATGGTCTACCAACTGAGATAACGGGAACCTGTATAGATAGAATGCGCTTGGCCAAGGAGTTCACAACATTGCCATCCGGAAATATAACGGACCAACACACAAACTCTGTGTAACCATGAACTTTTATAGTCTGGTTAATACAGTTTAGTGAGAACAACTCACAAACGCGGATGGCAAAAACAATAACAAAGGCCTGAGTGACGTCATCTGCATACTATCTATAGGGAATGAGATTAACGGAAGAGTAGCGTCCTTTGATTGGACGTCACCGGCGGAAAAGTTATTAGAGAGAGAACGTCATGTTGGTTGTGCGTATGCGTCTCTAGTCCTCGCTTCCGGAGACACTTCACCGACAGCGAGGACGAGAGAGACGCATGCGCAAAACCATGTTGACGTTCTCTCTGTAAGGTGATGTCCAACCAAGGGACGCTACTCTTCCGCTAATCTCATTCCCTATTGTGTGTCTATGTGGTCTTGTGATATGACTCTCGCTTTCGGATCAGAAGGTCCAGGGGTTCGAGCCTTGCTCGGCACATAGTTGAGTCCTTGGAAGAGTCCTTGAATTTACTCACATTCTCTCATCGTATTCAGGATTAAAATGAGTATTTATACAGCGCAATATCTACACTAAATGTACCCAAAGCGCTTTACAAGAGTTCTTTCAACAACAACAACACTTAACATGAAAGACGAGTTATGACGGCTGATAGGCAATATAACAATTATTTTTCGGACCCAGACAACGCTAATAATGAACGGGTACTTAGTTTACACCTGAGTAAGGTGATAGAAAGGGAGTCCGAGCACTCACTTATGCGCCGCTTAAAACTGGACTCGAACCCTGAACCATCTTATCCGAAGGCGAGTATCATACCACAAGATCACATTAGGTGGTGGATCACTTATAAGAAGGATAGAAGTAAACTTTTTTTCCGAAATATACGTAAGAAAGTTGTTTTGTGAGTGTATAGTGGTACAACAGTTTTATACGTAGCGTTAAAACGGCAGTGTAAGATTTCGGCATATGGTACAGGAGACACATGGCCGAGCAAATTTACCTCCCCAATCTATACCTCACTGGCTGGTAACGGCTGGAGACCAAATTAGGTAGGCAATTTAGATTTAATTTTTACATGTGTTTCTCTGTATGTTCTGATGTATATATATATATATATATATATATATATATATATATATATATATATATATATATATATAATATATATATATATATATATGTGTGTCTGTGTGTGTGTGTGTGTGTATGTGTGTATGTGGGTGGGTGTGTTTATGTATGTCTTGGGAAAGGGTGTTATTTGAGATTTACTAGTCAGAGTTAGATTAAGAGAACAAGCGTTTTAATTTTTCCATCTAAATCTTATTTTGTCATCAAATGGGTTTGAGTCCTATAATATGTGACCATCCGTGTCAAAACGGTAATATGTGAGGTGGAAATTTTGGACTAAAAATAGAATTTGAAGTAAAAAATCACTAGAATGAGAAATGAATGTTAGCTTTTCACGAAATAACATTTAGATTTTATTCTTTTAAATTCTCTCCTTACCGATCATTTTCAGTATTTTTCCCCAAAAAAAAGCAGGCTTACCCAGCAGAAAATTTGATTTCTTTAAACTCAAGCAATCTCTCTACAAAACAACTTTATGTTCTTATTAATTAAACAAAGATCATTTGATGTACAAAATAAATCTGAACAAGAAAAAAAATGTATATTGTGTCGTAACAAATGTGACGATTTTGCTGTAGGTGGTAAGGAGAGGGTTAAATAAAGCATGTTATGTAGTCCTTCAAAGCCACGAGAGCGTGCGTTTTTCTCTGTTTCCATAGCGTGAAACGGACGCTAGTCTATCCCAAAGTACTTTCAGCTAGATCTAGCAGAGTCAACTACCCTCACTGCTGGATTGACAAAGGGGAAATGGGGAGTGAGGGGTCGAAAAAAATCTCAACTTCACCTGGAATAGATCTTGATCCCTTTGCCTGTGGAACGAATGTTATATCAACTGAGATATAACCCCCCCCCCCCCCCCCCTCAAAAAAAAGGAGAAAAAAAACAGTAGTTAGTCGCGATGTAATCTATGCCGGAAGTTGCATTGAAATTCAAATCAATAGAATTACGAAATATTTTTCTTAAGAGTTCATGAAATGACAGTCACTCTTTTTAGTAGATACTAATTTTTAGTGTTAATTTTTTATCATCGATCACAAAGTTACCGGCAAATTTAAAAATCATAACACTATTTATTCCAGATCTATTTAAGAGAAACTTACCAACCTTTCTTAAATTAAGTGTAATTTGACTCCAAAAAAAAAAGATTCGTCTCGATCTTTGTTTATTTCCATAATACATTAGTATAATAAGTATAATTGACAGTTCGTAATAGCCTTTATTTCTCCGAAAATATTGCGGCTTCTCCACTAGTAAAAATAAACAAATAAATAATTAAATAAATAAATATATAAATAAATAAATTACAACATTTTTTTCAATCCTGAAACGTGCTCAAAGAGCTTTACAAAGGGTCCCTGACCAACAGCAATACATAACGTGTAGAACGGGACATGACGCCTGTTAGGCAATTTTGCAAAAAAAAATTCTCATTTTAAACCCGAGAACGGTGAGAGAATGTGAATGAAGAGCCTTTTCAATGGATTCAAATCCAAAAGCGAGTGTCATACCACTAGACCACATAGCCTCTTCATAATAGACAGTAAGTAATTAAGTTATTATCATATCATGCAGAGGGGGTGGAATTGTTCGTATCAATGACATAACACCAATTTTAGACGAAAGGTCACAAAGAGCACTCGTGTTCAGTGGCGGTTCTAGCCTATTTACAGTGGTTGGGCAAAGAGGATTCGGTCATATATATATATATATATATATATATATATATATATATATATATATATATATATATATGATATATATTTTTTATTTTTTATTTTTTTGTTGTTTTTTTAATAAAAAATTTTTTTGATTTTTTTTTCGCCTTTAAACAAAAAATATTTCAACCACCAATAATCACATTCACAATGAAATGACAATACCAGTAGATTTTAATTCTTCCAAACGTAATCAAAAATGAATCACGAAAGAGAATACAACTAAAAAATAAAGCGACGAGACATAATGCGACAACACCTTGACAATACAAGTCCATTTCCTTCACTCGAAAAATTAAAGAGATGCTTTAATCCCTCAACGGCGATATTAATATTGCTTTTACATATTTCTGGTTTTCAGTAGTACGTAGTAACCTTAAAGTTTTCATGGAGAAGCAACAACAGCGATATGACTCGAGTTTCATTCAGAGCTCAAATTGCATAATTTTTACTGCTGTCTTGGTGGTCAGAATGATTGTGCCGGTGGTGGTAGTGGTTGGAATAGTGGTAGCGGTGGTGGTGGTGGTGGAGGAGGAGGAGGAAGACGAGGCGGTGAGGGGTAATTATGGTAGTGGTTTTGGTGGTGCTGTTGGTTAGAATGATAGTTGTGGAGACGATGACGGAAATTGTATGGTGATGTTGATATTGTTTTTATTTCTATTGTTGTACTTGTTGTTAATATTGTTGTTGTTGTTGTTAATGATGATGATGATGATGATGATGATGATGATGATGATGATGATGATGATGATGATGATGATGATTATGATGACAACGACGATGTCGTCGACAATGATGGTTACCATACGATATTACAAAATTTATTCAATCTTAGGCTT
The DNA here is from genome assembly GCF_034508935.2 of Berghia stephanieae. NCBI lineage: Eukaryota > Metazoa > Mollusca > Gastropoda > Nudibranchia > Aeolidiidae > Berghia > Berghia stephanieae. The sequence goes on along the minus strand of NC_088361.1, from coordinate 90,539,528 downwards.
TCGCCAATTAATCATACAATTTGATGACCACATACATGAAAGTGGAAAATAATGGCAAATGGGACCAAACAATAAACTGATACCATTAATAACCACCAAAAAAAAATACAACAATAGTAATACCACCAATACGTACAATAATAATAACAATGATAATAATAATAATAATAATAATAATAATAATAATAATAATAATAATAACAATAATAATAATAATAATAATAATAATAATAATAATAATATAATAATAATAATAATAATAATATTAATAATAATAATAATAATAATAATAATAATAATGACTTGACTTGACTTGACTTAGATGCCTTTCGCGTCTCGACCGAAAGATCGGGTCGCCTTGGCTGTTTCCAGTATTTCCTGTGTGAGGTGTCTCCAATATTGCCGGTCCTCTGCTAGGGTTCTCAGATTTTCAAGGTCCCCTGCCGTTATGAGACTAATGCTTTGTCCAAGTGTTGTGAGGTTTTTGTTTAGGATCACAGGGAGTGTTGTGATCGGTCTTCCTCTGAAAAGGTTCCCGTGTTTTTGGAAGTATCCCGACATGGCTTGGTTTGCTGGTATGTTTTTGTCCCTGCGTAGTATGTGACCGAAAAGTTGCCATCGTTGTTGTAAAATGTCAAGGGAGATTGGTCTTTCTTTTGTGATCTTATAGAGTGATTCATTTGAGATCTTTTTGGGGTATTTGATGTCCAGTACCCTTCTTAGCTGTGTGCGATGGAAGGCATCCAGATGTTCTTCTTCGGATTTTGTCAACGCCCAAGTGCCGCAGTTATACAGAAGTACCGGTTTTACAAGAGCATGGTACAGTTTCAGTTTGGTTTTTCTCTTTATTTTGTCACCTCTAATCCATACATTGGTGAGTTTACTGAGTGCGGCGTTTGATAGCTGTTTTCTTCTTTGTACATCCTCGGTGTCTCCAATTAGTGAGCCGACTTTCTTTGTTCTTTTCCATTCCTCTTTGTTCCTCGATATTGTTGTAAATTCGGTTTTATTGGCATTGACTTGGAGGTTATATTTCATGAGGGTATTTTGTATGATGTCTATATTTGCTGGTGTTGATCCAATAAAATCGACATCATCTGCATAGGCGATTTCTCTAGGGATTGCATTCTCAATATGAGTCGTTGGTTTTGGAATGACTTTTCGAACTTCTTTCAGAGCGTGTTCTAAGTATATTGTGAACAGAATCGGGCTCAGACTATCTCCTTGGGGGGTCCCGATGTTACTTTCGAACTGCGTCTGTTTTGTGGCCCCGTATATCCTTGGTTGTATCTTTGTGTTGCTGAGGAGAAATCGGATTATTCGGAGCTCGTCTTCGTCTACTATTTCTGTTAATATCTCCAAAAGTTTTCCTCTGTCGATCGTATCAAAGGCTGCGGACATATCGATTCCGGTTATTGTTATGGATATGTTTTCTTTGAGTGCCTTTGCTGCCAACCATTTATGTGTCCATACAACGTCCGATGTGCTTCGGTCTTGGCGAAACCCGCTTTGGCTATGTGATAGGTATTTTTCTATTTTCGGTCTAATTCTGTTGAGGACAATAGTTGACAGTGTTTTTCTTATGGTATTCAGTAATGTTATTGGGCGCAGGTTGTTTACGGGTCCTTTCGTTTTTCCTGGTTTTTGTATTGTAATTAGGACACCGCTGTTAATGTCCCAGTCTTTGTGTGTTGAGAATGTTTTGTTCATTATGTTTGCAATGCTCAGATCCAGGGAGAGTGTACCGCATTTCAGCAATTCAGCGGGAATTTCATCTTCGCCTGGGGATCTGTTATTGTTTAGGCACTTTATGCTATTTCTAACTTCAGTTGTTGTGATGCGGTTGTTTAGGTCTCTAGGGTTTCCTGAGAAGGGCGATATTTGTGAGACTTGTTTGTGAAATTTCTGCTGGAAGTGGTCAGTTACAATGTCAAGGATATCGTTGGGATTTGTTGTCTGTTTGCCAAATTTATCCTGTAGTTTTGGGTTCTCGAATGGTTTTCGGTTCAGAGATTTCGTCGCTTTGAACATAGACGATGCGTTATTTTTGGACTTTTCTATGTCTTCCACTTTTTTTTTTTTTAATAATAATAATAATAATAATAATAATAATAATAATAATAATAATAATATTACCATCATCATTACTACTACCACCACCGCTACCACTATACCACCATCACCATCATTATTACGTTTCCAATTATTTTTTATCGTTTTTTAAAATTTGATATCTATCAAAACAGACGAAAATTCCGGTGATTTTTTTAAAGGGTAGTTAAAATATCTACGATTTTATTAGCCCTGAAAACTACGATTTTTATTTTCCTATCTAAAGTAGGCA
>NC_088361.1:90514684-90524684 GCF_034508935.2 Berghia stephanieae | reverse complement strand
AGAAGCTTTTTCATGTTTTGGTTTGATTTTTGTTGGGTTTTTAAAAAATCTTTTTTGTTGTTTGTTTTTTTTGTTATTTGTTTTGTTTTGTTTTGTTTTGTTGTTTGTTTGGTTTTTTTTTTTTGTTCGTTTTTATTTGTTTGTTTTGTTTGAGTTTTTTAATTTTATTTTTTGTGACGGGTGGGTGAGGGGGAGTCGGTTTGTTTCTTTGTTTTTTTCAGTTTTGTTTCGTTTTGCTTTTTGGGTTGTTTTTTTTTGTTCTGTATGTTTTGTGTGTGTTTTATTTTGTTTGCTTTTCGTTTGTTTGTTTGTTTGTTTTTTTTTTTTTTTGGTTTTTTTTGGTTATATTTTTCATTTTTGTTTTTGTTTTTCTTTTTCAGTTGGTTATTTTGTTTGTTTGTTTGTTTGTTTGTTTGTTTTTGTTTTTTTTTTCTTTTTATTTATTTATTTATTTTTTATTTTTTTATTTGGGGGGGGGGGGGTATTAGCTCAATGAGAAAGAAATATTCTTTTTACTCTTAATTAAAACAAATAAACGTAATCTAAGTCTCATGTTTCTGGGCATGAATTCATTTTCAAGCATGGGAGTCATCTAGTCCCAATAGCTCAGTTGGTAGAACGCTCTCTTCATTACACACAAAGCTTATATAAACAGCGATCTATCTCGGGTAAAAATCAAGATTTTTTTTCTGACCCCCACTCCCTCCACTTTGTCCACCCAACAATGATTGGGTAGCATGTCGTTAGAGCTGGCGGGCAGTATTTTGATCTAACCAGCGTCAAATCCAAAGAGGTAGCAAGCAATTTCTACATTCGTTTCACGCTGTAAAAACCGGGAAAATCTTCGGCTACATGAGCTGTGTAGGTGGGGGGGGGGAGGTGGAATAAGCTCGCCATAGTCCCGATTTTGAGGCAATGAGTCACGAACTGAATTTTTAAATAGAAAAAACAGGCAGATAAACAAACAGGCGTGGAAATTCATAATAAGTCTAGCCACGAGACTGACTAGATCATCAACCATTTGCCTTTTGTGTAATTTTACGATGTACTATAACTCTATTGGTCATTACAATGGAATTGGTCTCATGACTAATTTTGTTTTGAATATCTTCTGGAAACTTTTTTAAAAATCAATTTTGTTTATTGTCTTCTTCTTTTTTAAAAAATTGTTTAGCCGTCTGTTTGTGATTTTTTTTTTTTGTGATTTATTATTAATGCTTTTGTTTGACTTTTTGCGTTGTTGTTATTGTTGTTGTTGTTGTTGTTGTTGTTGTTGTTGTTGTTGTTGTTGTTGTTGTTGGCTGAAGAATGGTTTTGTGTCCGAAATATCCCGTGTTGTGGAATTTTGCTCTTTATTCATTGCTTTTATATTTTGCATTTTTGTTCATTACCTCCAGTTGAGGAAGACTGATTTTCCTGAATTTGTTGTTTGCTTGTTTGTTTGTTTTTTTTTTAGTTTTTTACTTTTGTTTTGTCAGGTTTTTTTTTGGTTTTTTTTTTTTTTTTTTTGTTGTTTCTATTGTTATTGGGTTGTTTTTTTGGGGGGTTTTTTTTGGTTGTTTTTTTTTTTTTTTTTTGGTGGTTTTTTTTCTTTTGGTTTTGGTTTGTTTGTATTTTTTGTTGCTGTTGTTGTGTTATTTTTTTGTTTGTGGGGGGGGGGGGGGGGGGGGGGTTCTTGCTCTGTCTGGCAATGTTTCATTACACGCTTTTTCAGATCTTTATCTTATATATAGCAGTGCCCGCTTTCTAATTTGTCACTACTTACCTATTACACGACAGGGTGACTGTGTACCGTTTCGAGGTTTATTTCATATTATTTATTTTGAGTATTCTTACAACGAAGGTAATGATCGGAAAAGTCAGCAAAATAGGTTATGAAGTCATCTCAATGTTTTTCCTTTTTTTAATCTTGTTATCTCCCCTGTGTATTTGACTCATCGCTGATATAATATTATGTTCTTTATCAATGATTACCTGACACAGTAAAAATCTCTGAACCATTTTATTATAAAATACTTCATGCATTCCGTAATGGATTCAAGGTTGATAACGTAATCGTTGAGTCATTTTATTTTCTACATCGTTCCAAGCATAGCAAAGCTTTGTGTTAATTATGCTGATGAAAAAAAAAAAATAATAATAATAATAATAATAATAATGATAATAATAATAATAATAATAATAATAATAATAATAATAATAATAATAATAATAATAACAACAATAATAATAATAATAATAATAATAATAATAATAATAATAATAATAATAATAATAATAACAATAATAATAATAATAATAATAATAATAATAATAACAATAATAATAATAATAATAATAATAATAATAATAATAATAATAATAATAATAATGGTGATGATGATGATGATGATGATGATGATGATGATGATGATGATGATGATGATGATGATGATTCAGTCCGACAATATCAAGCCCTTCTTCACATTTTGTCACTTCATGACATTAATATTTCGATGGCGTGGACAACTGCCAACTTAGGACAGTTTAAATCTAGATATAAACAAATAAATACTGATCCAAGACACTACGACTACCTACAGGATTCAAATTTTTTCTTTCTCTCTCTCTCTCTCTCTCTCTCTCTCTCTCTCTCTCTCTCTCTCTCTCTCTCTCTCTATCTATCTATCTATCTATCTCTCTCTCTCTCTCTCTCTCTCTCTCTCTCTTTCTTTCTTTCTCTCTCTCTCTATCTATTTTTTTTAACCATTTCTCTATTTCTCTCTCTCTCTCTCTCTCTCTCTCTCTCTCTCTCTATATATATATATATATATATATATATATATATATATATATATATATATATATATATATATATATCCATCGATCTGTCTATCTATCTATCTTTTTTCTGTCCATCAATCCATCTATCTTTCTATCTATATATATATATCTACATATTTATATATCCATCGATATCCATCTCAATCAATCTATCTTTAAATAGTTATCTATATTTCTCTCACCTTGTAATAAATCTGCGTCTAGAAAGTCTCAATGAGTATATGTGTATAATACTAGATATGTGTTTATATTGTGTGGTGTCAACGCGTGCGTGAGATATTATTTCATTAGTTTTGCTTGATCAGCAGCAACCTTGACATTCTAAGAATACAATCCCAGCTCTAAATATATTCATCTATTTCCGTGGTTGTTTACAACCTTGGACATGTGAATTATAATTCTAGGGTAGGTACTCTGAGAAATATACCAAAAAAAACTTTTTTTTTAAATGTTCACCATAAACAGAACTTGTCCTTCAATTACCTTACCGATCAATTGAAATGGCTTTCAGTTTGGCAAAATTCTCAAACCTGGGACTTCGCAAAGTCTATCTTTACTTTTATTAGACACATTGGAATCACCAGGAAAAAGCTTAACTTCCAAAACAAGCACAGTGTTTTTTTTAGTTTTTTTAATCGACAAAAGTAGTCCCTCATAACCATTAGGCCCGTAGAGCCGGAGTTTATCCCGGTTTTTATAGCGTGAAACGGATAATAGCAACTGCATGCTACCCTTTAGATAGGACACTAGTCTATAACAAAATACTTTCCGCCTGATCTAACAGACCCGGCTATCCCATCACTGCTTGATGGACAGGAGGATTAGGGGAAAAAATATAGACGTCAACCAGGATCGACCTCTGTCTCTATGCGTGTGAAGCAAAAAAAATGAGCTTTTATATAGCGCAATATCCACTAGATGTGCTCAAAGCGCTCTACAAGGGGTCCCTGGTCAACAGCAACATTTAATTTAGGACGGGAAATGACGTCTGTTAGGCGATATTACAATTTTTCGGACAAGGACAACGCTGTTAACGGCCAGGTACTCATTTTACACCTGAGTACGGTGAGAGTAAAGAGCCTTTTCCAAGGACTCAACTATGCGCCGAGCGACGCTAGAACTCAGGAACTTCCGATCAGAAAGCGAGTGTCTCAGACCACTAGACCACAAAGGCCGCACAAAATGGCACATGTCGGACCCGGGCAACTGAGCTATCGGAACCCTCATGAGCTATTGTTATCTGCAATAATGTAAGACAAGGAAGGCAATTATTTCCCTCTTTAAATCACTAAATTAATCGTAGAAAAAAGAGATTTTCTCCGAATGATGATAGAGATATTTATCAAGTTTTGGAAGGGACATCATTCTCATGTATTATTTTAATGTTTCCTTTTGGTATTTGGGGAGGGGGGGGGGGCGAAGTGGGCGAGTGGTTAAGGCATTGCATTGTGATACGGAAGGCCCCGGGTTGAGCCCCGCTTCAGGCACTTTCGTTTTTTTCCTTGGGCAATATTATTTAATATCCCCCAATTTGCTCACTAGGACAGCATGGGTGATTCCTGTTGACATCAGACATCCATCAGAAAGCCTAAGCGACGGTATCTTATAGTCTTGTGGATGAAGAGAATAATCTTTTTTAAAATTTTATTTTGATATTTGCTTCTTTCCAACATAATACCAGATTTATGCATAGGGCCCGACATGTACCTGTTTGCAGGTCTGATACCCCAAATTGCGGCTATGTGGTCTTGTGGTTTGACACTCGCTTTCGGATCGGATGGTCCTGGGTTCGAGCCTCGCTCGGAGCATAGTTGAGTCCTTGGAAAAGATTATTTACTCACATTCTCTCACCGTACTCGGGACGGGTGTAAAATGAGTACCTGGCCACCAACAGCGTTGTCTCTGTCCCAAAAGATTGTAATATCACTAACAGGCGTGATGTCCTGTCCTAAATGCTAAGTGTTGCTGTTAGTCAGGGACTCCTTTTAAAGCGCTTTGGGCACGTTTAGTGGATATTGCGCTAGATAAAAGCTATAAAAAAAAGCTCATAACCTTAATTGTTACGGGATCATTGTTGTCGTAGAAATACTCTTAAACCATCTCCAAATAGTGCCCATTACAACCAATGTTGAGAAAAAAAGAACTAGAGCATTTATATAGAGCAATATCCACTAAACGTGCTCAAAGAGATTTACAAGGGGTCCCAAGCCATCAGCAATTCTGAGATGTATGACGAGAAATGATGCCTGTTAGGCGATTTTTATCTTTTTTTTCCGAAAGAGACATCGCTGTTAACTGCCAGGTACTCATTTTATAGCCGAGTAAGGTGAGACGATGTGAGTAAAGAGCCTTCTCCAAAGCCTCAACTACACGCCGCTCAGAACGGGACTCGAACCCAGGACCTTCTGATCCGATCTGAGGCGAGTGTTTAACCACTAAACAACAGCCGTACATAAAATACGTCCACAACTGCGTTAGGTTATCTGACCTGAAAATACATATGCACGTCGGTTGGGTCAAATAACATGAGGTGCTTAAAATAGATATTTGAAATTAAAATCTATTTTTGTCATAATATAAATTCCTTTTAAAATCCACCAAATTCCATCCTATGCTAGGTAGATTTAATCATTGATAAAAAAAAATTCATGAGAAATATGGTTGGAGGAGATGGTGGTTTTTAGGGAATTATCAACAAATCTCGTTTATTTATTGTAGACCGAACGCACATTCCCACTAAACTATTGTGAACAAGTTAATTATAGTTAGATTGTGACTCTCCGTATCCAAGCAGTGTTATGCTGGGGTGAAGAAGATGGTTATGTCAAAAGTACAGCTATTTGGTTCTTGGTCTTCGGAATTCGGAGCGGAAGGTCCAGGGTTCGAGTTCCACTTTGAGCGGCGCATAGTTGAGTCATTGGAAAAGGCATTTTTACTCACATTCTTTCATTTTACTCGTTTGTAAAATGAGTAATTGGCCGTTAACAGCGTGTCCGAAAATTGTAATATTGCCTAACAGGCGCCATGTCTCATCATATGTGTTAAGTGTTGCTGTTGGCTACGGACCCTTTGTAAAGCGCTTTGTGCACGTTTAGTGGATATTGTTCTATATAAATGCTCAATTTATATCAAAACTGATTCTAACGCCAAAATGATGAGAAATGTGAGATTTTAGTCTCTGTCACCTTCAGAAACGATACACATTGCCCCCAATAAAAGATATAAACTAATTCAAGTCTTTTCACCTTCAGTCCGTCAGTCATTAGGCCCATGGCGCCAGAGTTTATCCCAGTTTCTATAGCGTGAAACGGACAGTAGCAATTGCTTGCTATGCTTTGGATAGAAAGGTATTCTATCGCAGAGTACTTTCCGCCTGATTTAACAGATCCAGTTAACCAACTGGTCTGCGCATGCAGGATGGAAACCAACATTATTATTTACATGATTATTAGATACTGAACCATAATGGGAACGAGTCGATTAGGTAGAAGTTGTTTCTTCTTCTTCTTCTTCTTCTTCTTCTTCTTCTTCTTCTTCTTCTTCTTCTTCTTCTTCTTCTACTACTTCTTCTACTTCTTCTTCTTCTTCTTCTTCTTCTTCTTCTTCTTCTTCTTCTTCTTCTTCTTCTTCTTCTTCTTCTTCTTCTTCTTCTTCTTCTTCTTCTTCTTCTTCTTCCTCTTCTTCTTCTTCTTCTTCTTCTTCTTCTTCTTCTTCTTCTTCTTCTTCTTCTTCTTCTTCTTCTTCTTCTTCTTCTTCTTCTTCTTCTTCTTCATCATCATCATCATCATCATCATCATCTTCTTCAACTCAAAAGACTGATTCTGTAGGTCAGACCATATCTTTCTTAAACACGTAGCCAGACACTGACCAAAAAATTAAGTCAAAATACAAGGCCAGCCATCAAATAAAAGCTAATCGTGAGTTATATTAATTTAAGTGTTCATCAAATGGAATCATTATTTATTCCTTTAGCACCCCCAATAATTTACTAGGTGCTGAATTAACCTAAAAATGATGTTAACCCTCTCCTTACCAACCATAGGAAAATCGTCATATTATTCGTCACGATGCAACCGACAATTTTCTCATTCTGATTTCTCTTGTACATCGCAAAATTTAAAGAAATGCTTTGATTACAACTATTAATACTAAACACTGTGTTGTGGAGCTCACTTGTTACTTTTTTGTTTGGGTAAGAAAAGTCTATTTTGGTGTTTGGTGGGAGTGAATTTTCGGGGAAAATTTTATAAATAGCTGGTAAGGAGAGAGTTAAAGGACAAGTCGTAGTCTCAGGTATAGAAGTACACGAAGGCTACGGTCAGAGTACTAGTATTGATCTGTATGTCCACGACCAAAAGAAACAAGAAATAAAGGCACTTTCATTGTAGTTTTCAATGCATCTTTAAAATTCTGAATCTGTAAACTCAAAATGGCATTATATCCGAGGTGATTTTAATAATAATATGCTAAAAATTGGCTCCGCGGATGGTCTTTGCTTCGTATCCGAAAGATACCGAGTCCGATAACCTGCCGCGCAGCGTGGCCTTGAGCAACTCACCTAGCCCTAGCTCACATTTGCTCACATTTAGGCGCTGCACTGCGGGTATTGTCTGGGTTATTCCAGTTTTCCCTTAGAATAGACCCTAAAGACAAAGTTCCCCTTGGGGGTGAATAAAGGGAAATATTTGATTTAAATTGAATTGTTTTCATACGCACAAAACGTGTATAACTGTTTAAAGAGTATGAAAAAAGGGCCAGACAATCTCTCTTGAGTCGAGTAATTGGTGTAAACTGCCTTTCCCAAGGACAAAATGCTTCCTCTCTTTTCATCTTCACACCCTCCCCTTCCCCTTCCTACTCCCATTCTTCTTCTTCTTATAATTCCTCTTCTTCTTCTTCTTCTTTCATCTGAAATTATCTACTACTACTACTACTACTACTACTACTACTACTACTACTACTACTACTACTACTACTACTACTACTACTACTACTACTACTACTACTATTATTATTATTATTATTATTATTATTATTATTATTATTATTATTATTATTATTATTATACTACTACTACTTCTTCTACTACTACTACTACCACTACCACTACTACTACTACTACTACTACTACTACTACTACTACTACTACTATTATTATTATTATTATTATTATTATTATTATTACTACTACTACTTCTACTACTACTACTACTACTACTACTACTACTACTACTACTACTACTACTACTCATACTACTACTTCTACTACTACTACTACTACTACTATCACTACTTCTACTACTATCACTACTTCTACTACTACCACTACTACTACTACTACTACTACTACTACTACTACTACTACTACTACTACTACTACTACTACTACTATCACTACTACTACTATTACTACTACTCCTACTACTAGAACTACGACTACTACTATTTTAACATTGGATTCAATCCTCGGCACAAGATTTATCCCTACCTAATACCATTTAGAGGCTGTGAGTCACATGATGTATTCCCAGAACAAAGCTTCATCCACACTCCACCCCCTCACTATTAAATCAGTACCTGTAATCTGTCTTCCTGGAATTTAAACTATTGCCTACACTAGTATCTGAAGGTCAATTAATTTCAATAAAGTCTAGACTCTATAGCTGACGACATTGAATTGTTATTGCCGTGTTGGCGAAATCCAATAAACGCATGCACCCCCCCCCCCCCCCAATAAAAAAAAACAAAACAAAAAACAAAAAAACAATACCATTAAAACAGATTTTTACGAATGGGTTGGTAATATGATATGATACAAATGTTCATCCTCTTTCTCTGTTTCTATTTCTATTTCTCTCGCCCTCTATCTATCTATCTATCTATCTATCTATCTATCTATCTATCTATCTATCTATCTATCTATCTATCTGTCTATCCCTCTATCCATCTATCTCTCTACCCCTCTATCTATCCCTCTATCTATCTATCCTTCTATCTATCTATCTATCTATCTGTCTTTCTGTCTGTCTGTCTATCTATCTATTTATTTGTCTATCTATCTATCTATCTATCTATCTATCTATCTATCTATCTACCTCTCTATCTATCTATCTGTCTGTCTATCTTTCTATCTATCCTCTCTCTATCTATCTATCTCTCTATATATCTATCCATCTATCTATCTATCTATCTATCTATCTTTCTATATATTTATATATCAATCCATTTGGAAGTCAACGCCTCAAATTGGAATGATATCGCGATGATTTATATGCTGAAATTTAAATCTAAAGCCAGAAATCTGCTGTGCTCTGAAAAAAACGCGCATTAAAATTTTGACCAGAAAACTCGACCTTCAAATATCGATTGATTAGAATGACCTCATCTTGGCAAAGACTCTAAGACCTGTTTAAATTTCATACACTACCACCCGCCTGTTAAACGTCTTTCTTTGTACTAACATTCTAACAATATCCGTCATTGCTTGTAGACATATACTCATTCATACCTGAGTCGAGTCATTAGAATTAGAGATGAGAAAATTGGGTTGTTGTTTTTTTTTGTTTTTTTTTAAATCTAAGAAAAGGAAATAATTCTCTTCAAAGAACGCCCACATTTGACAAGTCACTTAAAACAATACAGACTGTCTGCCACAAATGAATACCACCATGGACAAACCAGCAGTCCACTACTTACTGGAACGAACGATGAATACGACGATAAACTGAGAAGGCGGGGTAATGACCACTCGTCCTATCCATCGTTCGTTGTCGCTATCGTCGCGTACCGCAAGTTCCATAATGACTCGCAGTAAGCAGATGCAGACATCGGCCACCCACGTTTTAACATTATCAATTAACAGATCAACACATTATACTCGTAATATAGGCAGCGAAAATCCCTTTTTGTCCACTAATCACACAGGAATCAGAAGAAATAGTGACAGCACCAACTCATGAACAATTCCTGGTATATCTGAGCACATACAACATGGCCCCGCCCTTGTCGGGTGCATGTTGGCGTTGGCCGAGAAGAGAAGAAGAAGAAGAAGAAGAAGAAGAAGAAGAAGAAGAAGAAGAAGAAGGAGGAGGAGGAGGAGGAGGAGGAGGAGGAGGAGGAGGAGGAGGAGGAGGAGGTGGCGGAAAATTAGGAGAAAGAGGAGGAGGAGGAAGAGGAG
>NC_088361.1:90497184-90509684 GCF_034508935.2 Berghia stephanieae | reverse complement strand
CTGTTGTGGTTGGGGAAGGGGAGGGTGCAATAGAATAACTTTGCACTTTCAAATCAGGATTTCCAAACTTTAGAAGAAAAAAAAACAGAAAAAAGCGCAATATCCACTAAAGGTGCTCAAAGCGCGTTACAAAGGGTCCCTGACCATCAGCAACACGTAATAAGTAGAACGAGACATGACGACTGTTAGGCGATACTATATTTTTTTTTTTCTGAAAGAGACAACGTTGTTAAGGGCTAGGTACTCATTTTACATATGAGTACGCTGAGATAATGTGAGTAAAGAGCCTTTTCCAAGGACTCAACTATGCGCCGTGCGAGAATCGAACCCAGGACCTGCCGGTCCGAAAGCGAGTGTCTTACCACAAGACCACACCGCCGCATTGTTCCCATTGCAAGTGCTCTCAGAGGTGATGATGACATCGGGAACTCCCTGAAAAATTCAGACGGCAAGGAATCCTACATCATTAGACAATAAATAAATAATTTATGCATTAAAATCACTCCCTGTTCCATCGCTCATCCTGTTTTTGAAGTGGGGAGCAGGAGTGTCTTCTTTTATTATTATGGGGAAGAGGGTGGTTGGTGGGGGGGGGGGGGGGAGGAGAAGGATAGAGGAATGTTATAAATGTTCACATCATCATGCTTCAGGTAGATAGATAGCTCATCACAGTGGGTTAAAAACAATTTATGCAAATTAGCTTAGTGCCATTCAAAGTTATCAGAATAATTTATTATTACAAGTAAAAAAACATTCCAAAATGTACTTTTTCCTCGACCAACTCAGTGAAAGAATGCAGATGTTTTTCCTTTTTTATATACTAGGGCAATACTTGCGGGGAAAAATAATGACCAGTTCAGATACTCATCTATTTTACTTATTATTCCACCTCTCTCATTGGAAAACCCTAACTAAATACGTAATCGTTTAATAATGATTTGTAATTTATACGCGTTGAATAAAAGATTTATTCAACGAATGCAGAATATTTTCGCACGTATTATTGGTGTAAAAGGTGTAAAAGACAGTTGATTGGTAATTATAAATAATCTTGTGGTGCGCAAAATCCAACGTTTTTAGTTTTGGGTCAAATTGTCATTCAAGCAGAAGGACAAAGATACAAATTATGGTGAATAGAAGTACTAATACCATGCCATTTGGTTACAAAATATCTAATAATATTTATTTACTTGTAGGGGTGGAATAAACGTATTTTTTCATTTCTTGGTATTTATTAAACTCGTTATATTTTTATATGGCCATAACACATATTCGAAATCTCGTTGTGTTATTTGATCACGATAAAAAAATAACTCGTTTACTAATTACAAAGAGATGAACGAATCGTATATTATTCTAACATGTTGATCGAGACGAATCTTTTGAGCCACCAACGATCTAAATCAGTAAGGCATAGAGTGCGGCTATGCGGTCTTCTTGTGTGACACTCGCTTTCAGATCGGCAGGTCTTGCGGTTCGGCTCATAGTTGAGTCCTTGGAAAAGGCTCTTTACTCCTATTCTCTCACCGTACTCAGGTGTAAAATGAGTATCTGGCCGTAAACAGCGTTATCTCTGTCGGAAAAAATATGTAATATCGCCTAACAGGAGTCATGTCTCTTTATAATTGTTGCTGTTGGTCAGGGACCTTTTGGGCATGTTTAGCGGATATTGCGTTAGATAAAAGCGCAAGTGTGTGGGTGCCAATGAATTTGGCAATAGATAGCGATTCGCAACGTCAAATACCAGATCATAATGCCCGAGTGAGAGTACAAAGGCTTTTTTTTTCCTTAAAACTCAGATACACTGTTTATAAAGAGCACCCCAAACTTTACCTTTAAAAAAATCAAAACAACTTTATCTTAATATCATAATGTATGAAGACAGTGTCAAAATTTTTAATATTAGCAAATTAACAGAAGAATACTAGGCTAATTACATTGACAAATAAAATATATTTTGATAAAGATTTGTATTTTTTAAAATACATAAATATTATTATATTAATAAATAATATTATTATTTCTATTATTATTATTAATATTATTTTTATAACCATTTAATTATTATTATTATTATTATTATTATTATTATTATTATTATTATTATTATTATTATTATTATTATTATTATTATTATTATTATTATTATTATTATTATTATTATCATTATTATTATTACTATTATTATTATTATTATTATTATTATTATTATTATTATTATTATTATTATTATTATTATTATTATCATTATTATTATTATTATTATTATTATTATTATTATTATCATTATTATTATTATTATTATTATTATTATTTATTATTATTATTATTATTATTATTATTATTAATATTAATATTAATATTATTTTTAATTAACATTCCCATTATTATCATTATTATTATTATTATTATTATTTATTATTATTATTATTATTATTATTATTATTATTATTATTATATTATCATTATTATTATTATCATTATTATTATCATCATTATTATTATTGTCATTATTATTATTATTATTATATTATTATTATTATTATTATTATTATTATTATTATTATTATTATTATTATTATTATTATTACTATCATTGTTATTATTATTATTATTATTATTATTATTATCATTATTATTATTATTATTATTATTATTATTATTATTATTATATTATCATTATTATTATCATCATTATTATTATTGTCATTATTATTATTATTATTATTATTATTATTATTATTATTATTATTATTATTATTATTATTATTATTATCATCATCATAATCATCATCATCATATTAAATCATAATTTCCTTTCCTATCCCAAAGGGAATTGTGACTTTTGGGTCTATTCCAAGAGCAATCAATGCTACTGAGCTAAAGGGGAAATTTTCTGTCTTACACAGAAATGGGAGAAAAATGTTAGTGTCCAAAATTACGGAGTTTACTTTGGGGGGATCGGAGGTTAAAATTCCGTCTTATAGAGGATTCCGTTATTGCAGGTTCGACGGTAGCACTCTCTTTACACAACAGCAAAGGAATATTATTGATAAACTGACAGCTGATAATGATGATGAATTGGGGATGGCAAGTCGCAGATGTTTACTTGATATTGGAACTGCCATATTATTACGGGGGGGGGGGTTGTTGCGTGGGAGGAATGGGAAAGAGGTAGAAAGAGTATTGTTTGGTCATTATTCACATGACGCGTCACCTCAAAACGGTAATATGTCGGGGTGAACACGATGTTTAAAATTGAATTTAATGTGAAAATTTTGAGATTAAAATCCATGTAATCATTGCAAAGTAAAGAGTGAGTTTTATTTGTTCAACTTCAAATAGCTGATATTGTCTAATTCTGATCATTCTAACTTCATAGGCAATTTTTTCATCCATACTGACCGGCAAAAGTAGCGCTATGATAATTTGGGTTATAGATAAGGTGTATTTTCAGAATGATTTTATTCTGAAAATTGATTCCAACACATCATGAGCAATTCTTTCGGTGGTTATCGATTATTTTCTCTAAACAATCACGCGTTTTAAAAGTAGTTTGATTTTAAATGGAAAATTGTTTTTGAAACGCACATAATTGTCAGTTATCTGACGTATTTACAGCTTGCTGGAATTATTGTGTTGCATCTGCGATGCAATGAGTTCGGCAATTTGTTGATGTCTCTGTTGGTGACCTCCTCCCAAGCATGATCGATGACTGCAGCGAGTTGGGCAGCTGTACGAGGTTTTTGTTGTATCAGATTATTAATATGCCTTTGGATATTGTTCCAAAAATAACCTATTGGGTTTAGATCTAGTGATTAAGACATTTGATGAAAAACATCTGGATGTTGTTTGCCTCTAAAGATCACTTTGTTGAATTTGCCGTATATGACCAAGCATTATTTTAGAACATGGTGTTTTCGTGTCTTTCCAAAAATGTGCTCGACTGGCCAATGTATCACTGAGCCCGTGACTCTAGTTCCACAATCAGGATTAATATTTAGGAAGATGGCAGGCCCGACAGAGTTGTTGATTCCAATAACACTCCAAACCATGACCCTGTCACCTTCTCGGGGGTCCAGTTCCATTCTGTTGCCATCTGATAAATGCAAACTGCTGTCCGCCCCTATCCCATAATATTCTGACGCGACCATTGGATTTGTCAACGTAGACCTTTCTTTACTCGATCCAAAGCACCCTCATCCATAGCTCTTGGCGCCAATTAATTTGCTGTCGCGCTCATTGCAGTCGTTGTCGATTACGATGAGAAAGAGGGGCTCTGATTGACGGGCTTCTGCAAACGAGACCTCCTACCGCAAGTCTCCAACGAACAGTTCTCTCGCTAATGACTCTTTCAGCAGTTTCTTTGGTTTGACTCGCCTTATCTGAAGCAGTTTGAAATGAATTTCATTGATATTGGTGTATAATTAGGCGGTCTTGTGCGGCCGTTGTTATCCATCGCGTTGACAATCATTGGTTGAGACAGTTGTTTTGAAACCTGGTTTGGAGTCAATATATGGCGGTAATATACACATCCAAAGCTGTTGCTAAGTATCTGGCGCTCTTACCGTAGCCATCGTTAACATAGCCTGACACTGACCAAAAAATGACGTCAAAAGACAAGTCTTTGGCCACAAAAGAAAACAAATAGTGAGTTGTATTCAATAGTTCAACCAATGGGATCACTTGTTTCCTTGAGCTCTACTAACAACAACTCACTACACGCTGCACAAACCTAAAAGTGCGGCGATGTGGTTTTGTGGTATGACACTTGCTTTCTGATCGGAAGGTCCTGGGTTCGAGCCTCGCTCGGCGCATAGTTGAGTCCTTGGAAAAGACTCTTTACTCACATTCTCTCACCGTATTCAGGTGTAAAATGAGTACCTGGCCGTTAACAGCGTTGTCTATCGAAAAATATTGTAATATCGCCTAACAGGCGTCATGTCTCGTTCTACATGTTAAGTGTTGCTGTTAGCCCAGGGACCCCTTGTGAATTGTTTAGAGCACGTTTAGTGCATATTGCGCTATATAAAAAGCTCAAGTTTTTTTTATATCTTGTCCATTCCTTTACATCATCCAGTTTTGTTTTTTGTTGTTGTTGTTTTGTGTTTTTTTTTGTTTTTTTTTAAAAACATATAACTGACGTCAAACTATATCTAAGTCCTACTGCATTATTTTAAATTAGCGAATACAATAAGATACGACACTGGTACGACTAAACACATTTAAACTGTTCACTTAACCACTGTTTGTTGACATTTGTCGTTAAACTTTTGCGTTATTTATAATTTTTGCCGGTGAGTACCTCTTTTGGAGGCGATAGGTCATACAAAAGAATCTTGATTATGTTTGCTTATACTTTGTTTTGGTTTTTGTTTGTCTTGGTTTTTTGGGGTTTTTGTTTTTGTTTTGTTTTTGTTTTTGTTTTTGTTTTTGTTTTTTGTTTTGTTTTTTTTTGGGGGGGGGGAGGGTTTGTTTGTCCTTTGTTTTTGTATTTTGGTTTGTTTTTGTTTTTTTGTGGGGGGGGGGGAGGGAGGGAGGGGGAGCAGGGGGGGGGGAGGTTCTAGCACAATGGATATCGTTTCTCAAAGTGAAAAAAAAATCACCTAAAATTTCACAATGCCAGATAGATTTAGTTGAAGGATCGCATGTTTTACATCTTGTTAACTCCGAAAAAAATATTTTACAACATATTTTTAGTTTTGTGTGTTGGTACGATTGATCCGCTCTGCAATATATTTGAATATTCTACCAAAACTCATCGCACCAATGACGTTATACAAAATTTTGTGTGTTAGTCCGATTGATCTGGCGGACAGATGTGATGAAATATTCCTTAAACGCCCACCATCACTGAAAAGACGACCTGGGTTTTTTTATTTTTTTCCTTTGACCGCTTGATTGACATCATCAATCAGTTTTCTTCTACCGACGAGGACCTAATTAATCTGACATAAGAAATGTACTCCTCACTTCCGGTACGTCACAGCAGCTCCGGAGTAAAGTATGGTCATATTAACTAAAAGTAGATCACCCCACTGGCTTCCCTTTGATATAATCCGCCTACACATTCAAGTACATTTAAGATTTTTTTTTTAAAGGAGGAAAGAAAGCACTCCTTTACTCTGATAAAGAAATTCAATGAACGTATCTTGCGATTTTGTTTTATAAAAAGTCCTTTTTTTCTAGAACAATATAAGGTTATGGAATTTCCTACAGGGCAATTGGATTCAGTAGTCTGATGTCACGCCGCCAGGCAACGGCGGCCATCTTGGTTCTAAACAAAGAAAATCATTACTTTTTATTCTTCATGCTGGCTAGAACTTTTCATTCCCTTTTCATATGCCTTTTGATCAGAATGTGTAAAAGTCAAAACATGATCATATTTATGTGTTTTTTTTTCTTCTGGAAGCGTTTTTATGCTCGCCGGAGAAATATTTCATACGGGCGTCCGCCATTGTTCCGATAGTTTAGAGCCAGTGTTACTAAGTTACCATGCGTCATTAGGAAGGAAGTGACGTTACGACTATTGAATCCTATTGGGACATTCTAACGGTTATTAAAATACAGATAGTATGCACTTGGCTAAGAAGCTCACAACATTGCCACCCGGAAGTTTCACGGACCAACACACAAAACTGTGTGTAACCATGAACGTTTATAGTTTGGTTAATACAGTTTAGTGAGAATTACTCATAAACGCGGATGGCAAAAAACAATAACAAAGACCTGAGTGACGTTAACTTCGAACTATCTATACTTGTCAAATAGAAAAATGTTCTGCCACAAGGAGACATGATTAATTATTGTGATGCAGAGCCAAAACCTAACATCGTCCCACACCTCACAAATCTCGAGTTGACTCTAACAGAGTTGAAGCGTGGCCTTTGTAAATTTATGGCCTGATACCGTGGCCTTCGTAAAGTTATGGCCTAACACTGACGTCAAAATGCCTATCTTTTGCCACAAAAGAAAACAAATCGTGAGTTGAATCCAATAGTTCAACCAATGAAATGACTTGTTTTCATGAGCTCTACTAACGACAACTCACTAAGCGGTGCAAAAACCAAATAATGACGTCAAGCTGCCAGTCCTTTTGGATTTCAGTATCAGGCTATAACATAACGATGGCTACGGTTGAAGCCGACATAATAACACATTGAGACGAAGGTCCACATGTGTTGAAATCATTTGCGCCACATATTATAACGACAATTTTTTTTCTTCTTCGATTTTGTATTCATAATATGTGTAGACGTCTAGATACAATTTATAAGATCATCATTATGTTTCACTATTGAACATCGTACATGTAAGGGCGCTACCATTACAAGAAAGGAATGAGGCAAAATTTATTGCAATGTCAAAACTTTGACACAGCAACCATCTTGATTTAGTAGTCCTTCACAAACATTTGGCCCAGAGAGCCGAGTTTATCCCAATTTTCTATAGATAGTATGCAGATGACGTCACTCAGGCCTTTGTTATTGTTCTTGCCATCCGCGTTTGTGAGTTGTTCTCACTAAACTGTATTAACCAGACTATAAAAGTTCATGGTTACACAGAGTTTGTGTGTTGGTCCGTTATACTTCCGGATGGCAATGTTGTGAACTCCTTGGCCAAGCGCATTCTATCTATAGATAGAATGCACTTGGCCAAGGAGTTCACAACATTGCCATCCGGAAGTATAACGGACCAACACACAAACTCTGTGTAACCATGAACTTTTATAGTCTGGTTAATACAGTTTAGTGAGAACAACTCACAAACGCGGATGGCAAAAACAATAACAAAGGCCTGAGTGACGTCATCTGCATACTATCTATACGTGAACCCGACAAAAGCAATTGATTGCTACCCTTTGGATAAGACGCGGGTCTATCGCAAATTATTTTCCGCCAATCACTGCCGGGTGAACACGGGGTCAGAAAAAAATGTCGACTGCACTCGGGATTGATCTCTGTCCCTTCGCGTGTGAAACAAGTGCTCTACCAACTGAGCTATCGGGACCCCCCCCCCCCATCTTGACTTAAGAGGAATATTATATTATAATCCTCGACAAAGCCTGCTATAGGAAGTCCATTTAACATCTATTTATGATGCCATTACAAATCTATGAGAATATCATCAATGAATCTACCAGGGGCGTGGTTATATTGGTTGAGTTGGTGCCTGTAATGTATTACAGCATTTTAAAAAAACCTGAGAAATGGTATATACTGCCTCTTACTTATTTGAGTAAGTCTTTTCCGTATGTTTTTTTGCTTTCTTTTGTATTTACAAATATAGCATGTTTTAAATCATTTTCTTCTGATTCTGACACCACCTTATAATGTAAGCATACCACGCCACTGGAATCTACCAATCAGGACCTAACCAACCTAAGATGAGAAAAGCATTCCTCACTCCTCACTTCATTTCCGCTACATCACAAAAAACCCGGGAGGAACCATGGGTCATTCTAAAAATAGATCACCCATTGGCTACCCTTACATATTATAATCCCCCTACGCAGTTAATCAAATGCTCCAATTTTTTGGGGGTAAAATAAAGCAGAACAAAACATATATTATATCTATACATTATTAATGGCGTTTATTATCTTTGGCATTAAAAATTTGGGTTTGACATTTTGTCATTTTACGTTTTTTTAAGGTTCATTTTTCTTCAAGTCACATAGTTTTACAAATATAATGGAAATGTTGCTGCTCGAAACTCAAAGAGATAAATGTTAGAAATAGGCAAATAGAATGGAGGTTTCAATTTTATTAATGAAGATAGATTATAGGGACATTTCGGCTTTCCCCTTTGTCAACAAAGTACGATGAATGGAACATTGAAAAGGAATGAAAGATGAGAGCATGGCGTCGCTAAGGCTAATAAACTTTTGTAATATTTTTTCGGCTGAACGACGCCATCTTCTCATCTTCTTCTTCTTTAGTGTTTCATTCGTCGTGTTTTGTTGAAAACGGAGAAACTTAAAACGTTCATATTATAATATTATGTCTTCGTTAATCAGCTTGAAGTTTCCATTCATTTTGACTATTGTTCCATATTAAATAGACAAATCAACACCTACTGCACAAAAGATACCCATTTTCACCAATAATAACTTTACAAGACGAGGTGAATCTTTTATCATTTCAAGACACTTACCTACTCACGGCAGAGAAATAAGAAAATTAAGATAATATATTTCCAGTTCTATGTGCATTTTAGCAGAAAAAATAACAAACATTGTTTGGATTTCTTTGCAAGTTAATCTGGCAACAAGGCTCTTCGCCTATTATCGAAATTCAATACAGACCGTAAATGAATAAGAAACCATCGGCGACGGTTTCTTGGGCAACCTGGTCAACCCGAGTAGATCCATTAAGATGTATCCAATTTAAATCACGCTTCGGCATTGTTTATACACTTATATATTATTTTAGTCACGATTTCTATTCCGATGACCCCGACGTGCACTGATCTCATATTAAAATTATATCGAAATACTGTTTAAAAAGAACAAATAAATATGAACGCAATTTATGTTTACGTCAGTAGCTACGAGGAGAAGACATACTACAATACTCTTCAACAGTCGTAACGTCACTTCCTTCCTAATGACCCCTGGTAACTTTGTAACACTGGCTCTAACTATCGGAACAATGACGGACGCCCGTATGAAATATGTCTCCGGCGAGCATAAAAGCGTATCCAGAGGGGGGAAAAAAACATAAATTTGATCATGTTTTGACTTTTACACATTCTGATCACAAGGCATATGAAAAAGTTCTATCCAGCATGAAAAATAAAAAGGATTGATTTTCTTTGTTTAGAACCAAGATGGCTGCCGTTGCCGGGCGGCGTGACATCAGACTACTGAATCCAATTTGTAGAATTGTTGACATTTTTTCCCCCGATCATTTTAACATTAAACTCGGGGGTCCTGGTGACCCTGTTGGTAGAGCAGTCGATTCATACGCAAAGAGATTTGTTTCCTTCCCCTTATTAAATTAAAATCCCAGGTTTAGGTGTTTTTGACTAACGGGGGTAAATTGTAATCGATCGATATTTGAAGGACGAGTTTTCTGGCCAAAATTGTTAAAATGTATTTTTTTTTTTTTTGATAATACGGCATTATGGAAATGAATGGGAGCGATCTATATTCATGTTTTCGTCCAACCAAGTCATCAATCACATGATTTGTTGCTGTCCAACGATTGGATATTTCTTAATAAATGTAAACACTCAGCTTTGTTTACAAATGTTATAAACATTATGTGTCAAGCTGAATCAAATGACCAATCGTGATGTTAGATATTTCAAAAGCTGTGAACACTTTTCACTATGTGGGTCATTTTGAATACATTTTGCAATGTGACCAATGACCTCGAGGACGTGGAAAGTTAATAAAGATCATGCCCATTGGCCACGCTTACAGAAAACCAACAACAGACATTACGAGACACGCTGTAGACTGGAACCCTCAGGAAAAAAAGGAAGGCTGGGAGGCCAAAGAAAACACGGAGAAGGTCTTGTGAGGAAGAGGTGAAGTTGGCTGGACTGTCCTGGGGAGAGATGAAGAAAAAGACACAGAAGAGAATACGGCGGAGATGTACTGTCGAAGCCCAATGTTCCACAAGGAATGTCGAGGATTAAATGATAAATGAATGATGGCATGATGGAACAAGTCATTTTTAGAAAATTGATACATTGCGTTTAGTTAGAAAACTCATAACACCCGCCATCCATATAAAGCGTACCAACATACAAAACAATATGTAACTTTAAAAGTTTTTATTGTCTGATTAATACTAGTTAGTGAGAACTACTCATAAAAATGTCTGGTTAAAAACAAAAACAATGACCCAAATGACGTCAATTTTGTTCTGTATTGATGCTGTGCTCTTAGATAAGAAACTCACAACATTGCCATCCGGAAATATAACGGAGCAACACACAAAACTATGTGTAACCTTGAACGTTTATAGATAGAACGAAGTGACGTCCCTCAGGTCTTTGTTATTTTTTAAATTCTTTTTTTTTTATTTATTTATTTTTTTTGTCATCCATGTTTATGAGTAATTCTCACTAAACTGTATTAACCAGACTATAAAAGTTCATGCTTACACATCTACAGTTTTGTGTGATGATCCGTTATTCTTCCGGATGGCAATGTTGTGAGTTTCTTAGTCAAGCGCATACCAAATATAACGGACCATCACACAAAACTATGTGTAACCTTGAACGTTTATAGTCTGTTTAATACAGTTTAGTGAGAATTACTCATAAACGTGGATGGCAAACAAAATTTAAGATAACAAAGTCCCGAGTGACGTCAACTTCATTCTATCTACATCTGAAACAATGGATATTAATAAATAAAAAATAAAATAAAAATAAAATTCCCTTTATTCATCCCATACAGTAGAGTCACTGCATTGTGAAAAAAAAAAACTCGAGTTGTTTCACATTCGTGTAAAAGTTTATTTTTCTTCACAGTTGTTAAGACTGATATCTTTCAAAAACATTTGGTCGATTGGAATAGGCTTCAACAGTCGTGACGTCACTTCCCTCGTAATGACGCATTGTAACTTAGTAACAGGTTCTAAACTATCGGAACAATGGCGGACGCCCTAATGAAATACTTCTCCGGCGAGCATAAAAGTGTATCCTGAGGAGAAAAACATTATAAATCTGGTCATGTTTTGACTTTTATACCTTCTGATCACATGACATGTGAAAAAGTTCCAGCCAGCATGAAGAATAATAGATACCGATTTTTTTGTTTAGAAGCAAGCTGCTTGTTGCTGGGCGACGTGACATCAGACTATTGAATCCTATTCCAATTCGACCACTTGAAGGTCAACCAGAGGTCACTAAAGTTCAAATGAAGTCAACTACATTTAACAATTAATTACTCGTAATTCATAGGGGAAATTTGTCTCTAGGGTCTATTCGAAGGGAAGACTGGAAAAGCCCAGGCTTCAGCCGCGGTGCAGCACCGCAAATTGAGCTAGGGCGAGGTGACTTGCTCAAGGCCACAACAGCAGCGCAGCGGCGATTGATGGAACTCAATACCTTTCGTGTACGAAGCAAAGACCTTACCGCTGAGCCACGCTGCCCCCAAAACAGTGCTAGACAAACCGGAGATAAAATTACCAAAGAAAAAGAAAACAGAAAACATCCCAATCAGACGTACTACCATTACACCACATAGTAGGTTTCCTGATAGTTGGGACTATTCAATGCTTATGCTCTTCACATGAGTGCGCTTTTTCGCTATGAATAAAGATCTGAAAAAAATGTATATGAAACAGTGCCAAACAAAGTAGTGAGAGAAAGATACGAGAGAAAAAAAATCATCCCCAAAAAAAAACCATGCCTCGAACGGGTTCGAACCTCAGGTTTCCTGATTATTAGTCAAACGTGATACCACTTTACACCACAGAGGTAATCCGATAGTTGGGACGATTTAATAATGCATTTTTTCTTCACAGCGTTTCCGCTTT
>NC_088361.1:90449684-90487184 GCF_034508935.2 Berghia stephanieae | reverse complement strand
ACCAGTTAACTGCCATACTCTGGAAAGACAAGTGTTAAGAAATTTTTGCCAGAAAACTCGTCCTTCAAATTCTATCGATCGATTTGAATGACCCTCATCTTGGCAAAGACTCTGAAATCTGGGATCTCGCGAGGTCCAATGTTTGAGGGATTTTTTTACTAATATAATGGTCATTTAAATCGATTGATATCAGATCTGAAGGATGAGTTTTCTGGCCAAATTTTTAAATACGAGTTTTCCATAGTAGGGCAGTTAAGTGGTTAAGTGTAACCAACCACAGCAATTTGGCATTGTTACGAAAAGAGTTGGCTAGATAAAGAAAATAAATTCATGTAAAAAATTATAAAGATTAGGAAATTTCAGTGATCCAAAGATTAAATATACGAAACAAAACTTACTCTTCTCATTCACCTTCCCCTTACCCCTCAGGAAAATCGTCAAATTTGTTACGATGCAATGAATCATTTTTTTTAATTCAGATCTGTTTTGAACATCAGACAACTTGAAGATTTGAATATTGTTTTGTAGTAGAGTTCGTCTTGTAAACAAAATCATTATGTTTATCATGTTAAATGTTTGAGTTTTAAAAAATAAAATTTTATGTTGTGCAGGCATGGCATTTGGGGAAAATTCTGAAAAGAGTCGGTAAGGAAAGAGAGAGAGAGAGAGAGAGAGAGAGAGAGAGAGAGAGAGAGAGAGAGAGAGAGAGAGGGAGAGGAGAGAGAGAGAGAGAGGGAGAGAGAGAGAGAAAGGGAGAGGAGAGAGAGAGAGAAAGAGAGAGAGAGAAAGAGAGAGAGAGAGAAAGAGAGAGAGAGAAAGAGAGAGAGAGAGAGAGAGAGAGAGAGAGACGGAGAGTCAAAGCATTATTTAATTTTTACGTAAGATAGATTAAAATTCAAATGATAATTTAAACATCAGGTTCAGCCAGATATGGTGCCGTTTTGATATATTTTTTTTTGTTTGTTGCTTTAGGTCTCTTCCAACACAATTGAGGTTATATGAGAGACCGCTGAAACAAAAAAAACAAGCAATCCAACAAAAATAGTACAAATGTAAATCAAAATCATAACCTAAAGATATCATAAGCTAAATTATAAATTACCAAGAACAAACAGGCAGAAGATTTACAGAAAAAAAAATATCCCCTGTCAAAAATACAATCACAAACCAAAGAAGCAGGATAGGCTAGTAAAGAGAAGAAGAAACGACATCACTATCGGATCGTACACCCATGCGAACATCATAGGTATATGATTCAAGGGTGATGCTCCCATCCAACCACCCGCCCGTTTTGATATAATTGGTCACATATTCATCATGAGTTTAAATACTAAAACATAGATTGGAGCGTACCAATACAGATTTAATACAATAATTTATTCATAAATGCCCCTTCATAATTGTATAACAACATCAACCCAACATAGGTAGACATTCTCCGTTTACAATGACAGACTAACCAGTTCCGTCAAAATACATTATTATTATTATTATTATTATTATTATTATTATTATTATTATTATTATTATTATTATTATTATTAATATTATTATTATTATTATTATTATTATTATTATTATTATTATTATTATTATTATTATTATTATTATCATTATTATTATTATTATTATTATTATTATTATTATTATTAATCATAATAATAATAATAACAATAATAATAATAATAATAATAATAATAATAATAATAATAATAATAATAATAATAATAATAATAATAACAATAATAATTATTATTATTATTATTATAATTATAATAATAATAGTAATGATAATAATAATAATAATAATAATAATAATAATAATAATAATAATAATAATAATAATAATAATAATGATAATAATAATAATAATAATAATAATAATAATAATAATAATAATAATAATAATAATAATAATAATTATAATAATAATAATAATAACACTGAGTACATCGAAACCTCAAAGCGCTTTCCAGTCGATCTGCTATGAGATGAATACAGGAAGTAAGAAGCAAGTAAGTGACGTCATTTTTTTCACAAAGTCCTCGCTCAAGGCATTATATTGTTCTAAAAACATAAAATCCGTTTATTCATCATTGAGGGGTCGGGGGGGGGGGGCGGGGAAGAGGGTGGTGGGGATTTTTCAAGATATATCTCTAGAAAATACCGAGATAGATCACCTGAGAGCCAGCCGTTGTGCACCAATGATAAAAATGAGCATTAAGGGCTAGTTTTCTTGTTGAAGTTGAAAAAAAAAGTGCCTACGCAAAACGGTTGGTTTATTTTTGTTTTTGTTTTTTGTTTTTAATTTATTTATTTTTTTAATTGCGCAGTTTGACACGCAAATAGATTGTGAAATATTCGAATCATTTGGCAAATCTGTAAGATGAAACTTATTGATAGGTCGGGGGTTGGGGGGGAGGGGGGGGAGAGAGAGAAGGCGAGACATTGTGACAATCAGAGTGGACGAAGTATGAATACGTGTATCGATTACCGTTGTATCAACTACTTATTCTTTCCGTGTCATGAATATTAATCAATGAAAAGCAGTAATGACAAATGATAATATTATGTATCAAAATCAATAATAAAAGAGGACGATTATGATGGTAATGGCTATAGTAATGATGGCTATTATGATGATGATGATGATGATGATGATGATGATGATGATGATGATGATGATGATGATGATGATGATGATGATGATGATGATGATAAAGATGAAGATATATGGCTGATGATGATGATGATGATGATGATGATGATGATGATGATGATGATGATGATGATGATGATGATGATGATGATAAAGATGAAGATATATGGCTGATGAAGACATGAATCCTAGAATTTAATTTGATTTCACATCACATAATATTTGCAGATAATAGAATACAATGTTCTCAAAAGAACAGCAGTGGGAATGTAGTACTCATCAAAAATGTTATCTTAAAAGAGTTCGGGATGAAATGGCTTGACTATTTCTTAGATGATTAATTATATTCCCACATTAATCGACAATACAAGCAATATAAGGCTTCGTAAGGCTTGCTTTCAAGTGACGTCTCTAAAGCGTATTTGTTATTTTGTTTTTTGTTTTTTTTTTTTGTTGTTGTTGTTTTTTTTTTGTTTTTTTTTTGTTTTTTTTTTTTGGTCTTTACATAAAATCAACAGCTTTAATCAAACCATGAGTTTCCTTTCAGTAGGTCATAACCCAAGCGCGTAATCTGCACCCGCAGGTTTGCTATTTATGGTAACTTAAATCGAATTAGCTGCAATTAGCTGAATTATCCGTCTTACTCAACAGATATATTTAAGTATATTAGCATCATACTTATTCGGACTGTTAAATAATTATCTTTGGCAGCGTATATAAATAGATCACCATTTATTGTTACCTAAATATTTTGGGAGGGAGGGAGGGAGGGAACAGTTATTATTAACTGGATCATGAAAATAAAGCCGAGCTGTTTTTGGACAGATGGGCGTCCACGCTCTTGGAGTGGCAGTTAAAATAGAACGCCATATCGTGTCTGTCGACTATGGCTCCGTCGTTAGGATGTTCCGGGTCCCGGGGCAAGACCTTGACGGCATCCCGAGATGCAACGGATGGATCTTCGTGGAAGTAGTTGAAGGGGGTGAGGAAGAAGGATTGGGTTGTGCCGATGGTTCCTGTGTTCGGGACGTTCTCAGTATGGGGGATGTGGTACATCCCGAGGGTTAACCAAGCCACCAAGTCCTGTAAACAAGAAAATAAAATGACAGAATGATTGTTTTGTTTTGTTTTGTTTTAAAATTTGAGCTTGAGCTTTTATATAGAGCAATATTATACGCCAAGCGTGCTCAAATTGCTTAACAGGGGGCCCCAAGCCAACAACAAAACTTAACGATATTTGACGATATAACATTTTTTTTCGGACAGAAACAACGTGTTATCGGTCAGGTACTCATTTTACACCTGAGTACGTTGAGATAATGTGAGTAAAGAGCCTTTTTCCGAAGACTCAACTATGCGGCGCTCAGAGCGGGAGTCGAACTCATGACCTCCCGATCCGAAGGCGAGTGCCAAACCGAAATACCACATAGCCACACAAATGTACAAATAAAACAAATGAGCAATAACCAGTAAATGCACTATTAGCGCGTTATAATGGGTCACAAGACTTCTGAAATAGTCGGATGAGATATGATAATAATATATGTGAGGTGCTAGTGCAATTTTATAAAGGTCAGTGCAGAGGTCCTGTCGACAGAGACCTTAAAACCGGGGAGCAGGCATTGGGGCAGCAGCAGCTTCTAAAGGTTTTCATACTACTCTATAGATAGAATGCGCTTGGCCAAGGAGTTCACAACATTGCCATCCGGAAGTATAACGGAACAACACACAAACTCTGTGTAACCATGATCTTTTATAGTCTGGTTAATACAGTTTAGTGAGAACAACTCACAAACGCGGATGGCAAAAACAATAACAAAAGCCTGAGTGACGTCATCTTCGAACTATCTATATATTGTGACGATCTATCCAGGACGCAAACTCATCGCCGGAAACGTGTACGGTCGCGAACCCGCCCGGAAGCTTCGTCACAACCCACTGTTCAACTAGATGCTCTGCGGTTTCGGGCTCTTGACCACGACGAGTGGGGCGATGAATACTTGAAAGCAAAGGACAGAGAGGAATATCAAATCTGGAAGGCCCAATGGGATGAATTAAGGAAAGTGCAGAGACAACACTCTTATTACCGGAATGTCACCTACTCATTTTACAACTGAGTATGGTGAGATAAATGTGAGTAAATTATAACCTCGATATTATTTACCAGTGATAATTTGGCTTAGTCATTTAATTTACGGGAGCCTCGGTTTATTTTAGGCACAGATAGAAGCTTTGTAATGGAGACCTCTCATGTGTCGGTAACGTTCTTAATTACAGAGGCAACGAGTAGAGTCATGTTATTCTTTTTGAACAAGTCTAGAATACTAGTAAATTATGAGCTTGAATTCAAACGATCTATTTTTTTTTTTTTAATATAACGGTATCGACTACTTCAGTGCTTCGCAGTAAACAGTAGCAAGTCTGTTTATCGTTGATTTATGAATTCACGGTTTCGTTTGTTTGTTTGTTTGATTGTTTGTTTGTTTGTTTGTTTGTTTTGTTTGTTTGTTTGTTTGCTTGTTTGTTTGTGTTTTTTTTTTGGTCTTTTTTGGTGTTTTTTTTTGGGTTTTTTTGGGTTTTTTTTTTTTTGTTTTTTGTTTTTTGGCATTTTGTTGTTGCTTTGTTTGTCTTTTTCTTTTTTTTCCTCTTTATTACTGCGTTTGCACACACAAAGATACATAAGCAAATGAATATTCCAACGCCATTCGCGTTCAATTGCCCGTTGCAAATCTAGCAAAAATAAGGCTTACAAGTTCCAGATTAGTAATTTATTCAATTTCTCGAGGAATAGAATTGGTCGTAAGTACAAAAAAAAAAACAAAAAAAAACAAAAACAAAAAAAAAAACAGAAGACGAAGAAAAAGAAGAAGAAAAGGAAAGGAAAGGAAATGAAAAGGTCACAAGGTACATTGACCCTTTCTGTGAAGATGAAAAGAAAACCCAGTCAAAACATTCTGTACCTTTCTTCTTGACCTTCCTCCTCCAGACCACCGCTTTATTATTGTTGGCACGAGTTCCCTTACATACCTTACAACCGATTCTCATGTCCAATGCGCGAGGTAATACTATTCATTTCGTCTGACCATAGCCAACATCATAACATGCCTGTTACCCGAAACATTCAGCCCCATAGATGGGAAAAGTTGCTAACAATTTTAACACAGAGTTTTGTTGTTGTTCCGTTATACTTCCGGATGGCAATGTTGTGAGCTTCTTAGACAAGCGCATACTATCTATAGATGCGCTTGACTAAGAAGCTCATAACATTGCCATCCGGAAGTATAACGGAACAACACACAAGACTATGTGTAACCCTGTCTGGTTAATACATTTTAGTGAGAATTACTCATAAACACGGATGGCAAAAAAACAATAACAAAGGTCCGAGTGACGTCCGTGTTTTGTGTGTTAGTCCGTTATACTTCCGGGTGGCAATGTTGTGAGCTTCCAAGCCAAGCGCATAATACCTGTAAGTTAACAACAGCGACGAACAGATTGAATTGACTGGCATGTTTTGAAGGTAGCTATGAGTCTGACCCTTCTCAGCTACACTCGGTCAGTCCCGATGATAGATTAGTTCATTATACTGTAGACGGTTAGGTAAAATGGAAACTGTTTGGGATGAAATGCAGCCAAGTGAAATTGCCGAAAAAGGAATTTATAATATAAAAAGAACGAAGTTGACGTCACTCACCATTTTGCTGTTATTTTTAGACAGCATGTTAGTGATTAGTTCTCACTAAATTATATAAATCAGACAATAAACGTAAAAGGTTACATAGTTTTGTGTGTGTGTGTGTGTGTGTGTGCGTGCGTGCGTGTGTGTTGTTATGTTTAATTTGCCTGGCGGATGTTGCTATTATCACTATTGTTTGCTAAGTTTCTTTATTATGTTTCATTATTCATAATTAATTTTTTCGTTGCCGGTTATGAATGGACAAGTGAAAGGTTTTATGTTGTCAACGATCTACGTGTGTTTTGGCGGGAATGGCTTGGAAATTACAACTCGTGTCAAAATGTTTTGACTATTTTCTGTCTTTGGCCATACATAAACAAACGCATTCCTGACTACATGAGCATCTTGTCCTTTTCTCCCTTACCTCTAGCTAGCTATTTAGATATTGTTGGCCAGAACTGTTTAGTTTCACTGCCAAAGTGAGCAACACTTAACATGTAGGACGAGACATAAAGCTTGTTAGGCGATATTACAGAAGTTATTTTGTTTGTTTGTTTTTTGTTGTTGTTGTTTTTGTTTTTTTTTTTGTTTTTTTTTTTGTTTTTTTTTTGTTTGTTTTTTTTCGACAAAGACAATGCTGTTAAGGACCAGGTACTCGTTTTAAACCCGAATACGGTGAAAGAATGCGAATAAACAGGCTTTTTCCGAGGACCGCCGCGCAGAGCGGGATTTGAATCCTGGACCTTCCGATCCAAAGGTTAGTGTCATATCACAAGACCGCATAACCGCACTCAGTCCCAAGTCTCATATTTTTTTCTTCTTCTTCTGTTGTTATTGTTGTATTTGTTTTTTATTTTATCTGTAAATTTGATACGCCCCAGGTTTGAAAGGGCTTGCCAAGATGAGAGTAATTTTAATCAATCGATATTTGAAGGAAAAGCTTTCTGAGCCAAAATTTAAAATACGTGTTTTGTTAGGGTTTTTTGGGGTGTTTTCAACGTACGGGAGGATTGTATGCAGGTCTAGTTCATAATAAATTTTCAATCGATATCTGGCAAGAGAATCGAAATCATCCGAGTGGACATAATACTGTGCTTTATCGAATTTTAATTGATTTTTATTCTTTTATTCTCTTTTTTTTTTTTCTCTCTTTTTCTTCTATTTAACAAACTGGACATGGTGCGTGGGGGTTGTTCTCTTTTCTTTTTCTTTTTTCTTCTTTTTTTTTTTTCGAAAATCCCCCCGCCGCCGACTTGAGTAATTCAACTTGGAGAGGGCAATGGCCTAAGGTATAGATAATACGTCAGTCGACCGTTGACGTAGGAAAGAGTTGTCAGATAGACCAATTGATGTAACCTACAGCCTCAGAACGGTGCTATATCACTACTGTTTGTTTGCTTTTTGTTGTTTTGTTTTTTGTTAGTTCTCTTGTTTGTTTGTTGTTTGTTTGTTTTTTTGTTGGGGGGGGTCGTTTTTGTTGCTTTTGTTTGTATGCTTGTTTTGTTTTGTTTATTCTTTTTTTTTAATTTCTTTGTTGTTTTTTATGTTGATTCTTCATTTTCCTTTCTTATTTTTTTTTGTTTGTATGTTTGTTTTGTTTTGTTTCCTTTCTTATGCATTTATTTTATAATGTGTGACTGAAAACTTCGATCTGGTAATATGTCAGAATCATAGATGAAGTTTTTTTTTATATTATAATGATCAGATAGAATTAAGATTTTTTTTAAGGTTAAGGAATAAAAGTTGGCACCCCTCAAACAAAAGCATTTATTATTTCAACTAAAGTTTTACAAAATAAGCTTTGAATTGAGGTACAGGACTGGTTACACGGACATAATACTATTTTGAGATAATCAGCCAAATATCGTTTTGTAGTTTAATGCTTGAAAGCAATCATAAAAATCTGGCATATTATACTAGAAGCTTGATTTGACAAATAAGAACAAAAAATAAATAAATACATTTTTTATTGTTTCGTATTATTCACCTATTGAATAATATTAGATTCGAAACAAAGATTGCATGTTCTCAGAATAGTTTTAAGACTTTGATCGACCGAAAGTTGTTTTATCTACAATTTCAATACGACTAGTAATGATTTCTTACTCGTTTGTTTAATGATTCATCGATGGTATGATTGATAGGCCATTTTGTACTTTTCATATCAAAGCTATTTTAAGGATACAATCCTAAATTAAGTATTTAGCCATGTCTGCCGTCATAAGTTGTTATGTTATATAAAATAGAATCGAGGTTATATTGGCCAATATCCACTAAAAGCTTTCCTGTCAACAGCAATATTTAACATGTTTGACGAGACGAGAAGATGCCTGATTAGTTGCTTACTAATCTGCCATACTCTGGAAAAATCCATATTTGAACATTTTGCCAGAAAACTCGTCCTTCAAATATAGATCAAATATGGGTTTTTTCCAGAGTACGGAAGTTAATGTCTGTCATCATGACTTGACTAGCCAGGCTGCATTGTTGGCAATACGACTAAAAGCATGACAAAATTTGATTTTTTCAACCATTATCATCCGTTGACACAAGACTATTTTAAGACTATTTAAGTAGATCTCATAGTCTCTAAATTGCTTGTAATTGACAGCTAGTTGCTTTCTAGACAACAATATAGAATTAGTTAACGGCTTAACTGTTGTGGCTTCAAAAGAAAAAGATTAACTGTCTCCTTACCAGCTATTTTTAGAATTTCCCCCGAAAAGTCACATACACCCAGAACAAAAATAGACTTTCTTACACAAACAAAAAAATAAACAAGTGAGTTCTACAAACAGTGTTTAGTATTTATATCTATAATCAAAGCATTTCTTTAAATTTTTTGATGTACAAGAGCAAGAGAAATCAGAAAGAAAATTGTCGGTTACATCGACAACGAATGTGACGAGTTTCCTATGGGTGGTAAGGAGAGGGTTAAAATCGTCACATTCGTTACGATACAACCAACATTTATTTGTCTTCAAATTTTAAAAAGAAACTGAACAGTGTGTTGTAGAGCTTGTTTTGCTAAAGAAATTATTTATCGCAAGAACTTAGATACTGCTATTGTGTTTGAGTGATAAAAAATCTATTTTTGTGTTAGTTGGGTGTGAAGTTTTGGGGAAAATCCTGAAATTGTCTGGTAAGGAGACAACACTGATTCACTTTATTTTTAAATAACATGTACCTATTATTTAAAATGTTGGCCAGAAAACTCGTCCCTCAATAAATATCGATCGATTAAAACAACTCTCATCTTTGCCATAAATAATAAATTCTGGGTAAAGCTCTTCACACGTATCGCCCTAGTTGACTCAGGTGTGTATATGTATTTGGCTATATCTATTAACAGACATTGCAAGAATGTTAGTATTTTGTTATGCCGATTAGACGACATGTTTATACGAATTGGAAATAAGATTCCGCGCTGCCTGCTAAGAGTATAAATGAAGTGTAGTGGAACGCAATGAGCATGGTAAATACGTTAAAATGCTGCATAAACATGTTCATATCTATTCATCTATTTGTGAGAAAGTCACCCATGATATAAACTTACCTGATCAATAATGTCTTCGTCGTCTTCCAAATACTTGTCAAATCGAACTACCGGGTCTTGAGCGTCCCACATGGCAAACATGGAACTGCTCGTCATCTCGTCATCCTTTTGTTTGGTGATGGCAACATGGTGACGCCCCCACGTGACCGATGGTTCGTAACCTACGCCTTTAGGGAGCTGCGCCTTGGTGATGCCTTTGTTTATGATACGGTATGCCGGTCGGTGACCGAGGTGAGAAGACGATCTGTCGTCTTTGGTGATGAGTAGGTACTTGGGGTCATCAAAACTGTACTCAGGTGATGCCTTCTTCTCTGTTGGTAAATCTTCCTCCTTGATGATGTTTTGCACGTGTTGTCTTTCAGGATTATCAGCCCATGGATTTGTTTTGTTCACGGTGCCAATGCTCATGGTTTGGAACCGGTTAGCCGTTCCCTTGATGTCGATATCAGCTTTGAAGTGGAATAGGTGGTGATGAAGTCCGGCAATAACGTTCTCACTTATTCTCGTTCCAAACGGTTTTTCTTGGGGGTAGTAGAAGGAAGATGCGAGATACCCGGTGGAGCTTACTTTTACTTCAATTGCTCCATTGTTGTGGAAAATAAAGTCAAAAATGTAATCATAATTTATTATGCAAATGTACATCCTAATGACTAGAGAGTAATCCTGCAACCCGCTGTAAGACG
Organism: Berghia stephanieae; assembly: GCF_034508935.2. Taxonomy (NCBI): domain Eukaryota; kingdom Metazoa; phylum Mollusca; class Gastropoda; order Nudibranchia; family Aeolidiidae; genus Berghia; species Berghia stephanieae. The sequence continues at coordinate 90,476,610 of NC_088361.1, read as the reverse complement.
CGCCAGTCATGCTGTATGCACGGTGACGTCTAAGAAGAGTTTGTGATGCTTGCTCAAATATACATAGGGAATTTTCAGCTTGCAATTTGCCCATTGAGAGAGACGTGTAGGATAAAGCGTCCAGTAGTGTTCCGTGAGCTGGGCAATCCACCCCAGGCATCATTCCTCTCATCCTCGTACCAAAAAGACCGGCACTGTCTGCAAAATATAACATGCTGGAAGCTGGAGAGTAGCCTGAGTACAGAACGCCTATTTCCTGCATGCTCAATTCGTAGACAATTCTCTCGCCCTTGTATCGGATGTTGTAGAGCTGCGTGCCGACAACAGGCGAAACCCGGACGTTGAAAGACCAGTCCATGTACTCAATCTCATTCCCGGACAATGTGTATCGAGGTCCTTTAGGCTGGACTACCTCGGGTGGTGGCAAAGAGTGGACGGGTATAGGTTTGCCTCTTCTGTAGACGGCGCTATATTGCTTTTCGTCCGGTAACGTTGGGAACGAAATCCGAGTCTTGCTGACGGTTCCCATTTCATACTTGGCCTTGAGATCGTCCAAGTCTTGGAATATATTATTGGCGTAAAATACTCTCTCCACTTTCCATTTTTTTGGATTGGGCTCGGACATATCAACAAGAAACTGGAAATCGAGTGGGTGCAAAGTGTAAAATTCGATGTCATAGGTAAACCAAAACCAGCATTTTCTCTTTCCCTTTTCCAAGAATCCACTTGAGATAGGAGTAGTTGTGAATTTCAAACATTGTTTACTACAGTTAATCATCGAAGCGTTGTAACTCTCTAATAAGATCTTATTAGCTTTCTCCAAAACAGTCGGCAAAATATGCTTGTACACTGCCATAAACTCATGTTTGGAAAATGGTCGCATGAAAAATGGCACTTTGGTTTTTCTAGAGCTTGTTTTGATTATTGAAAGGTATGAGGGATTTGGCAAAGGTCCAACTTGATACTCCACGACAACTGGATTTGGCAAATTTGCCCTGAATATAAAAGCTCTGGCCTTTCGCACTGGTTGCTCTCGCTTACCCTCGAGGTATTCTAGAACTTGTTTCTTGGGAGGCGGAAGCATTTCTACTAGATGGATGTAATTGCTATTCACTGAAGCGGACTTAAAATCTGAAAGATTTAGAAAGTCTTGACCATGCAAAAACTCAACAACATTGTCAATTTCATACGAAGTTAGTTCAGAGAAAGGATTCACGCGGCCTTTAAAGAGCGTTTCCTTGTCAATTCCTTCAATCTGTCTGCAGCTTACATCGTCAAAGCAGGTAGTTGTTACCACTTTGAACCTTTCCATATATAGGACTAAGGCCGAGACAATAAACAGCACAAGGAGGAGAGAACTAAAGATGGCCAAAACAAGGGATAACACTTTCCATCGCTTGTTGTAGTCTTTGACTTCCACAAACTGTTCTGGTCTCCTGGAGGTAAAATATGAGGAAAAAATTGATATAACTAATAAAAGGCATAAGGATTTTTTTTAAAAATGAATAACAGTTTTTTTTAAAACAGCAACAACAACAAAACAAATACATAGCAGCCAACAATATAAAGGGTACAAACGTGTGGTGCCAAAATACTGGTTCCAATCTGATTAGAAGTGTAAAGTCGGTCTTCCAGAGGACCGGATACTTACATTGTGCATGCAACTGATCCTCTGATTTCAGAGTGATGTCATATTTTCTAGCCTAAATAAATGTTGGACGTCAACGAAGATCATCAATCCTCGCTCTTTTACGCCCCGTAATCATAAGACGCATCCTGCTACTAAAATAGTTATGCCACCGAAAGATCAAATGTCTCACCCATTCATAGGTTACACATTGTCCGGAGTACTGGTTAGACATTTCCAAGAAGTTTTGAATCAGAAAAGGGGAAGGTGTGACGTGACACTGGGCATGATTCGGTTGTCCTCAAAACTATAAACACCTTTTTACTTTCCTTATTTCGTTACATTTAAAACTTAAACTTGAGCTTTTATATAGTGCAATATCCACTAATAGCGCTTTACGAAGGGTCCCTGACCAACAGCAACACGTAACATGTAGAACGAGACATGACGCCCGTTAGGCGATTTTACAATTTTTTTTTCCGACAGCGACAACGCTGTTAACGGCTAGGTATTCATTTTACACCGGAGTACGGTGAGAGAAAGTGAGTAAAGAGCCTTTTCCAAGGTATCAACTATGCGCCAAGCGAGGCTCGAACCCAGGATCTTCCGATCCGAAAGCGAGTGTCATACCGACCACTAGGCCACATAACCGCACAATTTATTGCGACATGCACCAGATCTGATAACCATGTGCCAACCAGTATTGGCTTGTTTTAACTTAAATTATTATTATTATCATTATTATTATTATTAATATCATCATCATCATCATCATCACCATCATCATCATCATCATCATTATTATTATTATTATTATTATTATTATTATTATTGTTATTTATTATTATTATTATTATTATTATTATTATTATTATTATTATTATTATTATTATTATTATTATTATTATTATTATCATTATTATTATTATTGTTATTTAATGGACAATATTTGGGCTTTCTCTGAGAGTTAGAGAGCATAATTTCCATTTACTGTATTGGGACCGGAACAACTTCGGGGTTAGCAGGCGGTTTACTGCGTCTGTCTGCGTTGATCGGATGTAAACAAACGAACTATATTATTTTCATAACGCTTGCGCGTGTGTATGTGCGCGTCGGGCGCGCGTGTGTGGGGGGGAGAGAGAGAATCTCTCTCTCTCTCTCTCTCTCTCTATATATATATATATATATATATATATATATATATATATATATATATATATATAACTCTATGTGTGTGTGTGTGTGTGTGTGTGTGTGTGTGTGTGTGTGTTATGTGATTGGCCAGTAGGTGGGAAGGTAAACGCCAATGATAGCAATGAGCCAATCAGAATCCGGATTATGATGCGGAAGAGGATGAACACAGACAGATAGGTAAAAAAAAATCCTCAATTTTCGTACGTGCGCTCTTGCACGTAAGGATGTGGTGGTGGTGGTGGTGGTGGTGGTGATGGTGGTGGTGATGTGATGATGATGATGGTGATGATGATGATGATGATGATGATGATGATGATGATGATGATGATGATGGTGGTGGTGGTGGTGGTGGTGGTGGTGGTGGTGGTGATGATGATGATGCTGATGATGATGATGATGATGATGATGATGATGATGATGATGACGATGATGATGAGGTTGATGATGATGACGACGACGACGACGATGATGATGATGATGATGATGATGATGATGATGATGATGATGATGATGATGATGATGATGATGCAATGCTTCAAATTTATTGTGAGCCAAAGCAGTATCATGTTGAGATGATTTATATGGTGTAAAATCGAATTTATTGTCTAAAACATAAATTATAGGTGGGCTTTTATTCTGTGTTTTATTTTAGAGGGTGAGTATAGATTCTTAAAATGCGGCTGGGAGGCTGAACGGCTATGTGGTCTGACACTCGCTTTCGGATCGGAAGGTCCTGGGTTCGAGCCTCGTGCTCGGCGCATAGTTGAGTCCTTGGAAAAGGCTCTTTACTCACATTCTCTTACCGTACTCAGGTGTAAAATGAGTACCTGGCCGTTAACAGCGTTGTCTTTGTCCTAAAAATTGTAATATCGCCTAACAGGCGTCATGTCCCGTCCTACATGTTAAATGTTGCTATCGACCAGGGACCCCTTGTAAAGCGCTTTGAGCACATTTAGTGGATATTGTTCTATATAAATCTCAACTATTTTTATTTTTTTAATTTTAAAAATTAATTTCATTTTCTGACGGTTTTGACAGCTGGATGGATAGGGGGTGGGGAAGGGGGGATGGGGTCAGAACAAAATCACGACTGCACCCGAGATCGATTTCGATGCCTTTGCGTGTGAAGCGAGTGCTCTACCAATAATAATAATAATAATAATAATAATAATAATAATAATAATAATAATAATAATAATAATAATAATAATAATAATACTTTATTGCATCCCAAAAAGGAAATTTTTTGTACAGACGTGTTATAATTTACACAATAAAAATACAATGGAAATAGGATGTATATATAAAAAAAATAAATAAATAAATAAATAAAAAAAAAAAATAAAAAATAAAAAAAGGAGCAGCTCTATAACCAGAGCTACGCTTTATAATATGAATAATATCAACACTGTAAAATAGTTAAAACTGTCACTATAAATTGAAAATTGAAAAGATTGAAAAACAAATAAATTAATAAATTAATATTTATATTTAAAAAAAGTAAAAATGAGAAATAATTATATAAAATGATTATTGCTTGTTGTTATAAATACCAATTGAGCTATCGAGATTTGACTCGTGAGAAAGCAAAGGATGTATCAATTCCAAGAAGACAATTAATTATGTATCTCAGGGAGAGGCTTGTAAAACGTGGGAAGGGATCATATAATTATTATGAAATTTAAGCATGATCTTTTGCCCATCCTATTCGATAAGAACAGCAGGTAGGAGAAATAACATCAAAATTTATTCTTTCTCAAGTGGATACCTAACGAATTTTTCCCGATTTAGAAAACAAGAGATATGGGGAAGTAAAAAAGAAAAAATGAAGACGAGGTGTTTGAGTTTGTTTTATTTTTAGGATTTTTGTTTTCTTTGTTAGTTTGTTTGTTTATTGTTTTTTTTTTTTGTTTGTTTGTTTGGTTGGTTGGGTTTGTTTTCTTTTTTTTTTTTTTTGTTTATTTGTTTGTTTGTTTTGTTTTGTTTTTTTTTTTGTTTTTGGTGGGGGGGGGTTTGTTTTGTTTTTGTTTGTTTATTTATTTATTTTTGTATCGTTATATCTTTGTTTGTTTGATTTTATTTGTTGCAGATTTTTTTGAGGGAGGGGGAGGGGGGGGAGGGGGGAGGGGGGAAGGGTGGTTTTGTGGTAAGCAGATATAGAATGAAAGTAGTTGACGTCATTCGGCTCTTTCTTCTTGTAATTAGACCGCCAATTTGGTGGATTAGCTCTCAGACTATAAACGTTCAAGTTTAGGGGGGTGGGGGGTTTGGCTCATATGCAGTGGAATTAAAGCTTTGTTGTTGTTTTTTTTATGGAGAATACTGGACATCTCCTCAGCATAATGCTCGTCATTGAGATCGGGTGGAAGTAACATGTATAGAAGGGGTCCCGATAGCTCAGTTGGAAGAGCACTCGCTTCATACGCAAAGAGACCGAGATCGATCCCGGGTGCAGTCGAGATTTTTTTTCTGACCCCCTGTCCACTCAACAGTGATTGGGTAGCTGGGTCTGTTAGATCTGGCGGAAAGTACTTTGCTATAGACTAGCGTCCTATCCAAAGGATAGCAAGCACTTGCTATTGTCCGTATCACGCAATAGAAATCGGGATAAACTCCGGCTCCATGGTCCTCATGACTATGAAGGACTACCTTAAAACATGTATAGATACATATTGTGCAGATGCAGAATGGAATAAGTTTCTTAAAGTACTCAAACCAGTAGTTATTATTTTTATTTGATTTTATAAAAAATCATTTTGAGTTCAACGGTGTCAGTAGCCGGATGAATGACAGTGAGGTAGAAGAAAATTCTAGTCCTGGTGTGGTGTCCTTGGTTAAGGTACTTTATGCACACTACCCCAATCAACTCAGGTGTGAATGAATAACCGGCTAAAGGCAGTGACGGATATTTTAGTACAAAAAGGACCCAACAGGCGACTGGTACTACATGAAATGGAAATATCATGCCATATGGCATACTGGGATGGGGGGGGGGTAGATGAAACATTATGAAGCGCAATGAGCATGATAAATCGAATGGAAATGCGGTATATAAATGTCCATTTTTATGATGATGGCGTGGGCGAGAGGAGTAAATAACCAATGGCTGTCTTCTTCCTAACCTCGATACAATCGTCACGAGGCAACAACACAAAAACACCTTTTCAATTTCTCAGAAAGACAAAAATAATGTTTAGTGTTTTTACAACACGGTCTCGGTTGAATAAATATTATATCGTAAATAAATACGATACGGGGACGCATCCTTTATCTATTAAGCTCCTTTTCTTTCTCGTGAATCGTGACTTAACCATATATGACTCGTCACGTCCGATATTTATAGCATTGCTTGCAACTGTTGTATATTATATATTTTATTTTATTATAGTTGATGTTTATTTTGCTTTTAATTAGCTTCGTATTTCCATCAATTAGTTTATGACAGTGTATAAATCTGTGCTAATGTAACGATGAATGATGTGTAACATTATGATAATTTCCATTCAGGATCAATAAAGTATATCTTATCTTATCTTGTCATCTTAAAATGGTATTGAGTTAGGGTAGGTTTAAAGCGGTTCCTTTTTTAAAATAAATTCTTAGGTTGGCCTGAAATAATTAAATTAAAATAAAAGTCATTATTGTAGATAATGTATTTGGTTTATTTCACTTATAAAGCTAGAACTTCCTCTTGTGCTGTATGACACTCGCCTTCGGACTCGAAGGTCCAGGGTTCGTGTCCCGCTCTTCGTTCACATTCTGTCACCATTCCCAGGTGTAAATTAGAGTACCTGATCGTTAACATGGTTGTTTCTGTAGGTGTGGTGGGGGGGGGGGGGGACTTGTATTATCGCCTATTAGGCACCACGTGTCGTCATACATGTTAAATGTCTCTGTTGGCTTGGGTCCCATTGGAAAGCGCTTTGAGCACCTTAAAAAAGATATTGCGCTTCATAAATTCTCATTTTTTCCTGCTCATTTTGACTTAAACTCAATATTCTACATCTAATTCAATGTGACCTATTACCAGATTGACGTGGTGCACCACATATGTTGTCAACGCCCTGTCATAAACACACGTGAGAGTACATTGATATCAATAATAACAATTTCGTCACGGTTTATCTCATTATCATAATACTGTTATTATTCACGAAATAAATACGCAAGTCCCTCGAAGGTATGTCGATACTATCACGTGTATGGTCAATAATACCGCTCCGTAGTACGTACCGTAATGTGTATTATAAAACATAATTACATAACACACGCATACAATCACACACACACACACACAATTACAAACACATACACACACAGAGACATACACACACACACACACACACACACACACACACACACACACGAACAAGACGATAGAAAAGATAACAAAATATCAAACATCCTTCACCCCGGCGGCCAAATCATTGTGTCTGAAAACTGAAGGGCAATCCTTTTCTCAATGGCCGCCAATGTTGACAGTTTACGGCCATCTCATTGGCTGACGCGCCACATTCCTAACCTCACACCCAAACATCTTCTCATATCAATATCAATGACATTCCTCTTGTGGTTAGTTGTTAAGGTTAAAGGTAGTAAGTTAAGGAGAGCATTTATGGGTGGCGTGTGGTCCAGGTTAAAGATTGTGTGGGGGTGGGGGTGGGGGTAAGGGTGCGGGAGGGGGGGTGGGGTGAAGGATCAAAATCCGATTGATAAGAAAAGAAAAGGCTTTAGTCCCTCTCAGGCTTAGCATGAATGGAGCCGGGAAGGATTAAGGCAGGACATTCCAAGAATTTTGCCCCCAAAGTAAGACTAAGCCCGACCATGGAATGCAATATGAATAGGTGGGAGAAAGAGAGGGGGGGGGGGGAGGAGGAGGGGGCGGGTAGGTGTCGCTTGCAAGCTGAAGCCCCAGATTTCTACCTAAGTTGGTTAGGTAGAAATCTGTGGCTGAAGCATATATCACTGGGTTGACGATACACTATTGTAATCCAAGAAAGTAAGGATGGTGTTTGAAACTTAAACCTAAGGTGATAAAAATGGTATGTACCAAAAGAAAGAAGAAGAGAAAAAAAAAAGGGGGGGGGGGGAATTAAATATCAAAGCTTAATTTCACTTCTAAATATTTTTTACAGCTAGTCAAGTTGAAAAAGTATGAAATTTGAGAAAAGTTGCTGGATACCTTTCTTCCAAAAAATGAGGGGATAAAATGCAAATCGAAAATGTTCACCTTCCGACAAATTATGTCATGCACTGACACTTATATGATGTTGAAAAGGATGTGTGGTATGTCCTAAGTGAGAAGAGACTGAGGAGTGGGTTTGTATTGTGAGAGAAGCACGGGGAGTGTCGAGGCCGTCTTATATTTAATTTCATCTTGGGTGAGTTCAAATAAGTTTAAACATTTAAAAATCTAACTGGGCTGGTGATTAACATTGTCAAGGAGCAAAACAAAAGTTTGGATGTTTTACTGCAACGCTTTGATGGGGCGGCGGCTGGGCACGACCGCGGTGTCTAGTTTTGTAGACACTGCTTTGAATCCAAGGAAAAGATATTTTAGGCATATCATGACTCATCTCCAATCCGGCTATAAGGAGTGGTTGATGATACTGTGAGATTGTCTGCCAGTACAAAGAACCCCCCCCCCCCCCCCAAAAAAAAAAAAAAAAGACCAAAAAAAAAAAACCCCCACCAACATCTACGCTAAACAGACTTGCACTAATTGGAAATTTGATTTCATAAATATGGCCTGCTGGGGTACCCAATAAAGCATTATGAAGCCCTATGAACATAGTAGTGAAACCGTAAAAAAACGTTATATTTATTATAATTGTGTTTATCTATTTCATTTATGTTGCTCTGCTTGTTTGTTTGTTTGTTTGTTTCTGCTTAAAGTTTTCTCGATTTAATTTGTTTTGTTTTGTTTTGTTTTGTTTTTCTTTGTGTTTTATTTTATTTTATTTTATTTTATTTATTTTTTATTTTTTTTTTGGGGGGGGGGGTTTATGGGTTGTTGTTGCGGTTGTTTTGTTTGTTTTGTTTTTTTGTTTTATTGTTTTTGTTGTTTTGTTTGTTTGTTTGTTTTGGGAGTAGGGGTAAATACTAAAAGCTGCAACTCTATTTCAGAAAAGTGAGTGTAACAGGAAATAAAGTGATAGAAAAGTGCAAAAAGACAATAGAGAATAAAAACTTCGCTGCGATGTGGGGGCTCGAATCCACGACATTGCTGTTACGACAACTCCGCCTGGCCGCGAGAAGGACGCTATACAGTCTACACCATCCACTAGTCATTCCACCTTTTCTTACAAGTGCTGTTATGATTTATATCAATAAATGTATTGATTTACACCCGAGTCGGTTGAGGTGATGTTTGTATTATGCCTGATCACACCTGAGCCAGAATCCTACTATCACTGAAACCAATCGAGTAGCTACCTACTATCACTGAAACCAATCGAGTAGCTAATCACACTCAACAATGTTTGAAATTTTTACATAATGTACAGTACTGCTGAACCACCGTTTGCAGGCGTACGTACTGTGTAAACATTTGTATGGTTTTGAGTGTGGAAAAGTCAAGATGGCGCTGTGAAGGAAGTTGGGGGAGGGGGGGGGGAGTGAGCAATAATAAGTGGCCAGGCATCTGCCCGTCCGTTATCGTGGCTATTTTTAAGATAGATGTTGAAATAAGCCCATTGATTGTATAGATAGCCGGCACAACTAGGACGCGCAGTTGGTTTTATTGGGAGAAAGCCAAACGGTGGGGGCGTTTGTTATCATCTTTCAGATCAATAAATAATTGGTGCATTGCGTTCAAAGCATTCATTTAATGTATTTTATTAAACACAAATTGGTCATTATTGAAAGTAGTAATAATGTCTACTTTGTTATTACCCCTGAAAACTACGATTTTTTAACTAATTTCTCTGCTGTCTGTCTTGATTTTAACCCTCTCCTTACCAACTACATGAAAGTCGGCCCATTTGTTACGACACAATAAACATTTTTCATGCTCATATTTTGTATATCACAAACTTGAAAAATAATCTTTGTTTAATGTATAAGAACTTAATGTTGTCTTGTATTAGAGCTTGTTTTGTAAACAAAATTATGGTTAGTACGATTTAAGGGTAGGCATGACATGACGTTGTTTAGGAAGTACTGAAAAGTGGCCAATAAGGAAAGAGTTTAGTGATATATTGATGTTTCTATTGATTTTGTTATTGGCCGAAGAAGGGTTTTGATCCCCAAAATGTTTGGCCTTTTGTTCCTTTTAGAAGCTGTTATATTCATTTTTGTTCAGAAATTCTTCAAACCTTGTTGATATTTTTTTCATTTTTCATGTCGGCCAGAAAACATTTATGTACATCTTGATATTATAATATTATGGATGGATAAAAATTATTCCAAATTCGTAAAATAATCTTAAACCCAAGACCTCTATAAATTAGAAGGTACCGCAACAAACAGCATAGCCTAATAAAAGATAGATTAACTTCCAGGTGCTATTCGTCAAATGCACTGAGCGTCATTTACGATTGTCAAGGGGGGATAATTCTGCCAAAATGCATGGCTTCTTCCCGTTTGATATATTTATCACTGAAATAAATCTAAACTCATAAATGGTTGTTGTCCCCCTCTATCATAAAATAAATCTGTAATCTTCCTCCCTCCTCTCTCTCTCTCTCTCTCTCTCTCTCTCTCTCTCTCTCTCTCTCTCTCTCTCTCACTCTCTCTCTCTCTCGTAACTGCTTTGTATCGTGACCTATACTTAATCCGTCATGCATGTACAATAACATTACATCAATATTATTGATCTATAGCTACAAATGGCGGATACTTAGCATTGCAATAAATATTGACGGATGAGAAAAAAGCACTTTTTTCTTTTTTGGCCAGAAAGTATCATGTTCAGAAATTTCTTCAAATATCGACCGTCTGAACTGGACAAACTGATTCAAAAAGTTTAAAACAGACGTTTTGGAAGTCTCATGTTTGAAAATTGTGAAACGTTGGCGGCGATTTAAATAGATCAATTTATCGAAATAAAAGTTTTATGGCTAAAAAAAAAAGTTTTCTTATGTCAGAGTAAATCAGAATAATGGTTAGAAGTAAGAACAAAATGGCAAACGTAAGAAGACGATTGTGAAACAGACGAGTCGCACATAAAATAAATCTTTTTTTTAATTTCCATTTGTTTGTTGTTTTTTTTTTTGTTTTTTTTTTTTTTTGTTTTGTTTTTTTTTATAAGTACTTACTCATTGATGAATTGCAACTAAGATTTTCGTGTGACAGAGCGAGCGTGTTTTATTCTAAATTTTTATTCTGAATCTCTCATTTTATACTTTGAGATTATGACAATACAAGTTAAAAATTCCTCCTCACTGGGTTTATGTATTTTGTGTTTTGTATTATTTTTTCTTTTATTTTTGGGGGTTTTTTTTTTTGTTTTTTAGTTGTTGTTGTTGTTGTTGTTGTTGTTGTTGTTGTTGTTGTTGTTGTTGTTGTTGTTGTTGTTTCTTTGTTGTTTGTTGGGGGTTTTTGGGGGTGGGTTTTTTGTTTTTTTTGGGAGGGGGGGTGGGTGACTTTTTTGTCTTTTGAATGTTGCTTATTTTTTATTTATTTTTGTTTGGTTTGGTTTGGGTTTTTTTTGTGTCTGTTTTCTTTTCTTTTTTTTTTTTTTTTTTTTTTTTTTTTTTTGTTTGTTTGTTTTTGTTTGTTTGTTTTTTGTTTTTGTTTAGGTTTTCTTTTCTTTTTTTTTTTTGGGGGGGGGTTGTTTTGTTGTTTTGTATTTTTTGTTTTGTTTTGTTTTGTATTTTTAAAATAAACAATAGCTATGGAATTGATGAATAATTGAATAAATAAGTATTAATGAACAAATACATTTGAATAAATGAACAGACACATGTCTGAAGGAGCGAATAAAGAAAGCAGATTTGAAAGGAGACAAAGTGAACGTAAGACAAAATAACATGAAAACAAACAAGAAAATACATTTTATTCCCGCCAAAATATACAACAAAACAAAAGGAAACAAAAATCCTAACGCAACCCAAACAAACCGAAAACCGAATCCATCTATCGTTGGCCCTGTCGGATCGAGAGTAGAGTGTGGGGCGACGGACGGTGACCGTCGTAAATAATCGTCTTATGTATTACTGTCGTACGATGGAAAACATGTATTTTATCATTTTGACCAGAAAACTCGTCCTTCGAATATCGATCCATTAAAATTATACTCTTTGTGGTAAAAACTTTTCAAACCTGAGACTTCGCGAAATCTCAAGTTTAAGAATGTTTGACGAAAGGAAGTTCATTTTAATCGGTCAATATTTGACGAGACGAGTTTTCTGGCCAAATTTTCAAATACGTGTTTTTCAACGGTATGGCATATTACTTGTTGGACTGGCTGAACGAGGGGCCATTGATTGATGGACGGTCGGTCTTCCGTACGCCAAGGTCAAGGAGGCCGAATGGAAAGCCATGATTTCATCATCATCCTAGCACGTGGTCAAAGAATGGCCGAAGAACACGTAGCACCTAGAAACTTTTAATTCTTTGCAAGAATTGTTTTGGTTTTGTTTTGTTTTTTAATTTCTTGAATACTAACTGAATGCCTGCGTTTAAGTAAAATACTCACCAGTTCTCCCCACCAGATCAACAGCACCAACTCAAAACAAAAAAAAACATGTGCAACCCTCTCCTTATCACCTGCAGCAAAATCGTCACATTTGTTACGATAAAATAGATTTATTTTGTACATCACAAACTTTGAAGAATGATCTTTGTTTGATTAATAAGAACATAAAGTTGTCTTGTAGAGAGCTTGTTTGAGTTTTTTAAAAACAAAATCAATTTTTCTGCTGGGGTAAGCCTGCCATTTTGGGAAAATACTGAAAATGATCAGTAAAGAGAGAGTTAAACGTTTATTTTAGGTCTATGTTCCCAGCCCTTAACTCACGCCAGTGTGATCTTTACAACAAACTGATTGAATCTCACTATGAATTTCACAAGGCTTCTGCCGTTTTGTCTAACATAAATCGAATAACACATGGAACTTCTGTTTTGTTTTTGTTTTTTGTGGGGGTTTTTTGGCCATATTCAATAACGGTGGCCATTTTTTAACTGGCGTCATTTGTGTTTAATTGGGAAATTGTATTATGAATCCATTTCCATTAGGTATTTAGATTCTCAGTGCTATTGTGTGTTTGTGTGTGTGTGTGTGTGTGTGTTTTGTTTATTGTTTGTTTTTGTATTTTATTAGCTGTGCGTGTGTGTGTGGGGGGGGGTGGAGGGCAGTCCTCGTATTAGTAGTAGTAGTAGTAGTAGTAGTAGTAGTAGTAGTAGTAGTAGTAGTAGTAGTAGCAGCAGTAGTAGTAGTAGTAGTAGTAGTAGTAGTAGTAGTAGTAGTAGTAGTAGTAGTAGTAGTAGTAGTAGTAGTAGTAGTAGTAGTAGTAGTAGTAGTAGTAGCAGTAATAGTTGCAGTAATAAAATAAAAAAAATTAAAAAAAAAAAAAATATAATAATAATAATAATAATAATAATAATAATAATATAATAATAATAATAATAATAATAATAATAATAATAATAATAATAATATAATGAGGTGATAATGATGATATATAAACGGAAAGGATAAAAAGAAAGGTGACATTTAACAATGGAGGAGATGGAGGGGAGGGATTCATTAAATTGACTTATGGAGCGTGTTACATCACTTTGTGCAGTCGGTGCATAATTGTGTAATTTGTGAAATTGACTTAGAATTTTTATACAACTATTAAATGTTGCACAATTGTTAACCGTCATCTAAAAATGGTATTATGTTTGGTTGATCCAGATGCCCCCCTTCCCCCCCCCCCCCCCCCCCCCCCCCCCCCCCCCCCCCCCCCCCCCCCTTTCCCCCAATGGCATTTAATGAAAAGATATGTATTTGTTTTCAAATTTTGGTTACTTTTAAAAACTAAATTTATTATTATCAATAAAATAAAATATATAATGTTGATTTTTAAATCAGGCGTTTATTTGTTGTTTTTTTGTTTGTTTGTTTGTTGTTTCTTTTTTTTTTGGGGGGGGGGGGGGGGGGCGAGATTTACATATATGCCAGTCTGACATCCGAACCCACTTTGGGCCTGTAATAGACAATATTTTGCGTAATCTTGTTTGAGATTTCCATAACGACAATGAGACCTGCAAATAAGTGCACGTCGCGGGGGGGGGGGGGGAAGAGGGGGTAATGCTTTTTGGTGGGGGGGGGGGGAGGGTATTTTTAAATTATTTTTTATGGGTGTTAGAGACAATAAGGACAAAATATGTTACCCATCGTAAAAAAGGTATTATGTCAGGATTAACAACATCCTATAAAGTGAAAGAAAGTTAAACTGGTCAAAAATGTAAAGTAATTGTTTTTAGAACTCTAAATTTAAAATTAAATTATTATATCAATTAATTTTTCTCAATAAAATATATAAACTCAACTAAACTCTGATGTGTTTGGCTATAATTTTAACAATAATCACCGTATTTCAGGAGATGAGGCACACAGTAGTTGTAATCTTAAAGATTTGAAAGCATAACAATAAGATAGTGTTACCACAACAACAACAACAACAACAACAACAACAACAACAAGAAAGAAAAAAAAGAAAGAAAGAAGAACAAGAAATCATATTAGTACAAGGTCGTAGATGCTGAAAATGAAATCAGCTTCCCATTGGAAAAATAAAACAAAAGCAAATATTTACTAATAAGATAAAAAAGCATATTAAAGAATCATTATGACCTATTGTGCAGCTATGAGGTATTGTGTGGTATGACACTCGCTTTCGGATTGGAAGGTCCTGGGTTCGAACCTCGCTCTGCGCATAGTTGAGTCCTTGGAAAAGCCTCTTCGCTCACTTTCTCTCACCGTACTCGGGTGTAAAATGAGTACCTGACCGTTAACAGCGTTGTCTCTGTCGGAAAAATTGTAATATTGCCTAACAGAAGTGTGTCTCGTTCAGACTATAAACGTGCAAGGTTACACATAGTTTTGTTTGATGGTACGTTATATCTGGCTGGCGGATGTTGTTAGTTTGTTGGGGGTTTTTTTGACTCCGTGCACAACATCAATACCGTTTCGAGACGACTTCTCTTAAAACTGAGGGGTGATCTTATTGATGTTATGCATTTAGCCAAGAGAAAACTCACAACATCCGCCAGTCAGATATTACTTACCAACACAAAGTTTCAAAGTTTTAAAGTATATTCAGACTTAGGCTTTTGCCAATAAATCACACACTTTGATGACAACATACATGAAAGTGGGGGGGGGGGGGGGGGAATGGTAAATGGAACCAAAAAATCAACTGATACCGTTCACCCTATTCCGAGCGGCATATTTTACACCTGATTCCCACCGGCTGGGTGCATTGCACCCGCAACAATTAAATAAGAAAAAAAAGGATGTATAACACTGAACATTGATGGTCTAATTAATAGAATTCATTCAGAATTACTCCAAAATAATCGCTGCTAAAAACAATAACAAAGAGCTGAGTAACGTCAATGCCGTTCCTTCTATATAACACAACCCTCCTAATGTTATCCACTCGTGTCTCTTATCACATCACTTATGACTTTTGAGGTTAACGCTCTTTTATCACGTTTTGCTTCGATAATCTTTTGCATTAAAATATATATCTAGACGAGAATATCACTAATGAAATGTCGCGTGACATAAACTGATTGATATGATTTTGTAGCCAGTCGTCTCGAAGCGGCATTTTATCGAAAGTGGACTTATTAAAAAAAAACTATGTGTGTCACAAAGTGCGCACGTAAACCGTATGCTTATGTAGCGCAGTTTGCAACCTTGTTTATGTGTGCTATATTCAAGCTACGACACCGATCAATAACCAAACACAATACGTTGATAAAGGTTTTGAAGCTAAATGAAGATATATTTTATTACAATATAACAAAGATATTATGAGATATGAAGATGAAATGATAGATGTCATAAGTATGAAATCAAATGGATGGATGACAAATTGATGGAGATGGTGTGATGATGAATATGATATGAAAGCGATATGAAAATATATAATTAAATCAATTAATTATCAATACTTTACCAAACCGCTACCACATCAGACAATCTCACAGATAGGTTGCAACCATCACAGTCATACAGGCAACTAATAATTAACTAACTAACTAAACACAATCCAGACGTGTAGAAGAAAGCCAAAAGAGTGTCCTTGATATTCAACAAAAACTGTAAGGTTGTTCTAATATTGTTAATTTGTCTCTTCTTGAAATTGTTCTGATTTCACAGTATTCATAAACAGATCAATTGTTTCTCAATGTTCTGATATTAAAATAAGCAAATGGTTCTTCACAGGTAACTTATAATACAGGCAAATGTTCAGTTTCTATTAGTGTCAAGCTATGAGTGCATAGCCTAATGTTGGCTTGTTAAAGCCCAGCCTCCAACGGCTCATTCACTTTAAAGAAAGAAAATGATTTTGTTATAATATGATAATCATACGAATATAACTCTATCTATATTCGAACTCACTCAATATGTTTACTTTAAATGAGTAAATATTATTTTACTTTAACAAATCAATTTATTAATGTTGATTAATATTGCTTTACTTTGTAGATATGAAATAATAATGCTTTATAGCAAGAAACGCTTATTTTCTTTACAACAAGAATATATTATACAATTAATTTAATTATCTGATTAATTAATTGAGAATCAAAATTTAAAGTGATATTATGATATTGATATCAAAACACAATCATAATTGTAATCACAACATATTATTCAAAATCTCACCAGAGCCGAACAGATTATTGAAATCACAAATTAAGTCTACACAAGACTTTAATCAAACTCTACACAAGAGTTATAACACAACTTGATTCAGCTCAAACTTTGAGCACCACAAAGTCTACACAAGACTTAAATCACACTCTACACAAGAGTTAACACAAAACGTGTTTCAGCTCGAACTTTGAGCACTACAAAGTCTACACAAGACTTTAATCCAACTCTACACAAGAGTTAAACAAATGAGCCTAAAAGACTCCGCTGTGGTTATCGCTTAGAGACTATGAGCCTAAAAGACTCCGCTGTCTGGTCTCTTTTGAGACAATGAGCCTAAAAGACTCCGCTGAGTGGTCTGAAGAAACTGCTCAAAACTCTGGCATTTATAGGCAAAAATCAAGCAAACGAAGCAAAATTCTACCCACACAACCGGATGTTAGTCATATCCGTAAACATCTGAAATTCCTTAAAACTCCCCCAGATTCCATAATCATGGACAACAACAACCCATCCTGATACCGGACATCCTCATATCAAGGATAAATAAATTCGTCAGCCCCATAGTTACGAGATATCAATCAAGCCATACCATAACAAAGTCACTCCCGTAGAATACAGGGATCCTACTTTGCTTATAAGTTTACGGAGAAAACAAGATTGATGCCTTTCTCACAATAACACCCACACTACGTAGTTTAATTGAAACTTCCGGGCCATAGGTGCATGATCTGATACGACCTGTATCAACAAAAGAAGGGTTGTTCCGGAGGGATTACAATAACAACAACAACTAATACTACGACGACGTACATCCTGTCGTAAACTGACGCCTACACGGAAGCATTTCGTTACATATCTCCCCCCTAAGACTAAATTTGGTACAACATTTAGTTAGATCAACGAAATGCCTCAAGATCACATCGATCTCGACAATTATTCGGGCTCATTGTTGTCCCTTCCTTCGACAGACAACATCGGCATCACACATCCACACTTCAACTCCACCTTGCCGTGTGTCATGCATTTCGGTGGTTCATGATCCTTGTTTTCGTCAAAACATGGAAGTCGAGGACTCTTAACAGTGGGAGCATGAGTAAATGATCGAATGTCACTTGTCATACTGTCGTTGTTGGAGGAAGCCTGACACTCCGACTTTAACCTAAGCGGTTCAAGCTCTTTCTCCATCAGAGCTTCTTGCCTTTGAGCTCGTGCTCTGCTTATCTCCTCCTCTTCTTTGGCACGTTCTCTCTCCTTCTCTTTTCTCTCTTCATCTTCTTGTAACTGGGCTGTCACCCAAGCACGGAGATCTTCACCCCTTAACTCCAATTTTTCTCCAAGTTTAATTAATCTTTCCACATCCATCTCTAGGACAATTAATCAAACCAATTCAAATTCAAATAAACAAACTTCAATATGTTTATCGACACTGTTGCCGTAAATGTTACTTTCACGTAGAATAAAGTGGTATTACAAGTAACCTTATTAACGATATGCGGTCAATATAGATCCCAAAACAGATTCAAAACAGGCAATTAATACCGATTCCTACACGGAATTCAACATTGATCTATATATAGACTCAAATATAGAATCAAAACAAATTTACTACAGGTCCTAACACAGAACCAACGCTTCACCCAGATTCCTACACAGAATCAAAACATTGACTTAATATAGACGTATATTAGAGTCAAAACAACTGATTTAATACAGGTCCTCACACGGAACCAACGCTTCACCCAGATTCCCCACACGGAATCAACACAATAGCTTCACCCAGATTCGTCACACGGAATCAACAAAATAGCTTCACCCAGATTCCCCACACGGAATCATAAAAACTATCTTCACCCAGATTCTTTCTCAGAATCAACAAAATAACTTCACCCAGATTCTTTCTCAGAATCAACAAAATATCTTCACCCAGATTCTTTCTTAGAATCAACAAAATATCTTCACCCAGATTCTCTCTTAGAATCAACAAAATATCTTCACCCAGATTCTCTCTTAGAATCAACAAAATATCTTCACCCAGATTCTTTCTTAGAATCAACAAAATATCTTCACCCAGATTCTTTCTTAGAATCAACAAAATATCTTCACCCAGATTCTCTCTTAGAATCAACAAAATATCTTCACCCAGATTCTCTCTTAGAATCAACAAAATATCTTCACCCAGATTCTTTCTTAGAATCAACAAAATGTCTTCACCCAGATTCTCTCTTAGAATCAACAAAATATCTTCACCCAGATTCTTTCTTAGAATCAACAAAATGTCTTCACCCAGATTCTCTCTCAGAATCAACAAAATATCTTCACCCAGATTCTTTCTTAGAATCAACAAAACATCCTCACCCAGATTCTTTCTTAGAATCAACAAAATATCTTCACCCAGATTCTTTCTTAGAATCAATAAAATATCTTCACCTAGATTCTTTCTTAGAATCAACAAAATATCTTCACCCAGATTCTCTCTTAGAATCAACAAAATATCTTCACCCAGATTCTTACTTAGAATCAACAAAATATCTTCACCCAGATTCTCTTTTAGAATCAACAAAATATCTTCACCCAGATTCTTACTTAGAATCAACAAAATATCTTCACCCAGATTCTTTCTTAGAATCAATAAAATATCTTCACCCAGATTCTCTCTCAGAATCAACAAAATATCTTCACCCAGATTCTTACACAGAATCAATACCTTGACTTACTATATGTGCATAGAAAGTCAGAACAAATGATTTAATACAGATCCTCACACGGGACCAACACAATATTCTCCCAGATTCCTACACGGAATCAAATTACCCCAACAACCACCTTCGTTCCTTACAAAAGGGAGAGGGGGGACAATGGAGGCTTTACAGCGCGAGTACCGCTTTCGCGCTAAGTCAGTGATCCGTATCACTATGACAGATGACTGACAACGTATAACCGAACAAGTGAAAATTACCAGAATAACTTGCATTACACCTTGCGTATAATGACAGTCTTATAACCATTAAATGGATACCAATTTGCTTTAAGCTCAAAGATAGTATCTATCTCAAGTTTGAAACAACTCCCTAACCTGTCTCAACACTTGTTTGGTCGCGATGTCTCTTGAATGCACAACAATAAGAATCCCACTTCTGAAACCAAATTATGTCACAAAGTGCGCACGTAAACCGTATGCTTATGTAGCGCAGTTTGCAACCTTGTTTATGTGTGCTATATTCAAGCTACGACACCGATCAATAACCAAACACAATACGTTGATAAAGGTTTTGAAGCTAAATGAAGATATATTTTATTACAATATAACAAAGATATTATGAGATATGAAGATGAAATGATAGATGTCATAAGTATGAAATCAAATGGATGGATGACAAATTGATGGAGATGGTGTGATGATGAATATGATATGAAAGCGATATGAAAATATATAATTAAATCAATTAATTATCAATACTTTACCAAACCGCTACCACATCAGACAATCTCACAGATAGGTTGCAACCATCACAGTCATACAGGCAACTAATAATTAACTAACTAACTAAACACAATCCAGACGTGTAGAAGAAAGCCAAAAGAGTGTCCTTGATATTCAACAAAAACTGTAAGGTTGTTCTAATATTGTTAATTTGTCTCTTCTTGAAATTGTTCTGATTTCACAGTATTCATAAACAGATCAATTGTTTCTCAATGTTCTGATATTAAAATAAGCAAATGGTTCTTCACAGGTAACTTATAATACAGGCAAATGTTCAGTTTCTATTAGTGTCAAGCTATGAGTGCATAGCCTAATGTTGGCTTGTTAAAGCCCAGCCTCCAACGGCTCATTCACTTTAAAGAAAGAAAATGATTTTGTTATAATATGATAATCATACGAATATAACTCTATCTATATTCGAACTCACTCAATATGTTTACTTTAAATGAGTAAATATTATTTTACTTTAACAAATCAATTTATTAATGTTGATTAATATTGCTTTACTTTGTAGATATGAAATAATAATGCTTTATAGCAAGAAACGCTTATTTTCTTTACAACAAGAATATATTATACAATTAATTTAATTATCTGATTAATTAATTGAGAATCAAAATTTAAAGTGATATTATGATATTGATATCAAAACACAATCATAATTGTAATCACAACATATTATTCAAAATCTCACCAGAGCCGAACAGATTATTGAAATCACAAATTAAGTCTACACAAGACTTTAATCAAACTCTACACAAGAGTTATAACACAACTTGATTCAGCTCAAACTTTGAGCACCACAAAGTCTACACAAGACTTAAATCACACTCTACACAAGAGTTAACACAAAACGTGTTTCAGCTCGAACTTTGAGCACTACAAAGTCTACACAAGACTTTAATCCAACTCTACACAAGAGTTAAACAAATGAGCCTAAAAGACTCCGCTGTGGTTATCGCTTAGAGACTATGAGCCTAAAAGACTCCGCTGTCTGGTCTCTTTTGAGACAATGAGCCTAAAAGACTCCGCTGAGTGGTCTGAAGAAACTGCTCAAAACTCTGGCATTTATAGGCAAAAATCAAGCAAACGAAGCAAAATTCTACCCACACAACCGGATGTTAGTCATATCCGTAAACATCTGAAATTCCTTAAAACTCCCCCAGATTCCATAATCATGGACAACAACAACCCATCCTGATACCGGACATCCTCATATCAAGGATAAATAAATTCGTCAGCCCCATAGTTACGAGATATCAATCAAGCCATACCATAACAAAGTCACTCCCGTAGAATACAGGGATCCTACTTTGCTTATAAGTTTACGGAGAAAACAAGATTGATGCCTTTCTCACAATAACACCCACACTACGTAGTTTAATTGAAACTTCCGGGCCATAGGTGCATGATCTGATACGACCTGTATCAACAAAAGAAAGGTTGTTCCGGAGGGATTACAATAACAACAACAACTAATACTACGACGACGTACATCCTGTCGTAAACTGACGCCTACACGGAAGCATTTCGTTACAATGTGTAACCTTGCACGTTTATAGTCTGAACGAGACAGACTTCTGTTAGGCAATATTACAATTTTTTCCGACAGAGACAACGCTGTTAACGGCCAGGTAATCATTTTATACCCTGAGTACGGTGTAAGAATGTGAGTAAAGAGCCGGGGACTCAACCATGTGCCGAGCGAGGGTCGAACCCAGGATCTTTCGATCCGAAAGCGAGTGTCATACCACAAGACCAGATAGCCGCACACTTCAAACAGCTTACATTGGCAAATTCTTTTCATTTTAACTTTACTCTCAATTATTCTGAACTAGATCATTCCGACATCAAAAAATACTTGAGTATTTATTAAGCGCAATATCCACTTAACGTGCTTGAAGCGCTTTACAAAGGGCCTCAGAGTCTAGCCAACAGCAACACTTAAAACATGTAGGAATATACATGCCACCTGTTCGGTGATGTTACATCTTTTTCTTTTTTTTTCAGACAGAGACAACGGTGAAAATGGTGAGAGAATGTGAGTAAAGGTCATTATCCAAAGACTCGACAATGGCTCAGAGTGGGAATCGAACCCGGGACCTTCCAATCCGATATAGATAGTATGCGCTTGGCTAAGACATTGCCATCTGGAAGTATACCGGGCCAACACACAAAATTCTGTGTAACCATGAACTTTTATAGCCTGGATAATACAGTTTAGTGAGAATTACTCATAAACGTGGATGGCAAGAAAACAATAACAATGACCAGAGTGACGTCAACTTCATTCTCTCTATACCCTAAGACATTATAATAGGTATTATAGCGAACGTAAAACCCTATTAACGCGAAAAATCACATTTCAAACAAGATATCATGTCAATGACATAATTTGATGTACTCGATAAACTGACTGATAATACATTTGTTCGTTCCCTTGACCTCATCATTTTCAAATCTATACCTATCTATCATAATTACAGGTAGGTGGTCCAATGGCATGATACTCGCCTTTGGATCGGAAGATTCAGGGTTCGAGTTCCGCCCAATTCTAAGCGAAGCATAGTTGTGTAACATGGAAAATACTCTTTACTCACATTCTCTCGTCCTACTAGGTGTAAAATGAGTACCTGACCGTTAACAGCGCTGTCTCTGTCCGAAAAAAATGTAATATCGTTTAACAGGCGCCGTGCCTTGTCCTACACTTAAAGTGTTTCTGTTGGCTAGGACGCTAGTCTATCACAAAGTGTTTCCCGCCATTTCAAACAGACCCAGCTACCCAGTCACTCTTGTAAGTTATACGGAGTATATGACTAAAGAAAATAGCAAATGAGCATATAAAAAAATGAATAAAAAAGATAGATAGATAAATAAAAATTTTTAAATAAATAAATAAGTAAATTCCCTTTATTCGTCGCAAAGGGGAAATTTATCTTTTGGGTCCATTCCAAGGGAATACTGGAAAAAACCCAGGCGTCAGCCGCAGTGCGATACGACCCACACGAGAAAAAAGAGCTAAGGCGAGTTGACTTGCTCAAAGCTGTTTTGTTTGTTTTTAAGGGTTTTACGGCGCTTGCAACACATTAAGGTCATATCAGCGTCAGTAAAAGGGAAGAAAGTGGGATAGTAAAAAGGTCTGGAATTACAAATAAAGCACCCAAGAAAAGGTAAGACAAAGTGGAATTGGTTCATATAGGAAAGAGGTGAAGATTCCAAGAGCACACTATCAAAGTACTTATTTTGAGATCACCTAAAAGTCATCCAGACACAAGCGCTTGTCCCCACTAAGAGGCATACACCCAAATGTTTACAAATTATAAAAAATAAAATGTCAACAAAACCTAATACAGTGCATAACAGAAAGATGATTTACACGGAAAAAAATATCATCTCCCAAAACAAACTATACATTTGACTGACTCCCTTTCAGTCAGGGTATCTGGCCTCGGCCAGGACAAAACCAAGTAATCTCGTTCCAAGACAAAGACAGACAGCATGTTGGGAAAATATATAGGGTGATAGAAGACACAGCAAGTGCCTCCCTGCCCACTATGAGAGGTCAGGAACCCCACCCTCTTGCTTTGAGCGGAGAATGAATAGATGAATGGATAACTTTCAGTTTGTCATGCGTGTTGGAGTTGTTGTTTGGTTTTGTTTTTTGTTTTATTATTATTATTATCATCATCATCATCATCATCATCATCATCATCATCATCATCATCATCATCATCATCATCATCATCATCATTATTATTATCATCGTTTTTAAAACATCAATTTATTTATCTATGTATTTATTTATTTATTTATTGTTAGTTTTTATCAATGTGTTAATATATTTATTTATTGATTTATTTATCTATTTATTTATTTATTCACTTACTTACTTATCACGACATTCACGTGAGTACGTCGGCTTAAATGTAAATATATCATTCATTTATTCCGAAGTATACATATTTGTGTCTACTTAAAGTTATTCCATTGTTGATCAATGACCACGGATTACGTATTTTCATATTTAAAAATAAGAACGAGAATTACTCGTAAAATAAAACAATGAAAACAGAAATTTAGTGACACCATTTTCTTTCTTAAAAGACTGCATTTTGAAGCAAAAGAATCCCATAGAGGCATTTGTTTCAATCAAATGTAGTGGACGTCATTCAGGTCTTTTTTTATTGTCAGTTGTGTGATTAGTTCTCAGACTATAAACGCTTTAGTTTGCATCAACTTTTGTACGTTGGTTCGGACGATTTATTTGTAGGGTAGAATGGGTGAATATTTTTACTTAAAAGCATACTATCTATACATTTTAAAAACTAAAACATTAAAATCAAGACCGGAAAGAAAACAATTTATTGTTAGAAATGGTAAAAGAAATACTTACAGATAGTGTCTACCAATGAGGTTTTCCTCGCTCGGGTTGGTTCCTTTAGAGGACATCGTCTCCGTGCTTGGGTGAAGATAGTTCATATTTCTCATGACGGACAAAGTTATGTAAAACTTTTTAAATGTTTAAAACTGAAACTCTTTATACAGTTTTAGCACGTAGGATAAAGCAGTCTCTTTTTTTTTCCTTTGGAAATATCAATTATATATTATAAACACAATTCCTTGAACGTTTTTCAGCTTGTAATTGATTATTGATAAATCAACAACAAAAAATAAAAACACGCGCAGTTCATAAAATACGTTTGTGTCTTTGGTTTTTACCGATATGACTTTCTTAATAATGAAAGGTAAGTTTGAATTTTATTTTATCTTTAACAGCGTTGTGATATTATATCAACAATAGACAGTTTTTAAGTTAGCACATGTAGTTCTTAGTTCTTTTTTCCGCGAAGATATGACCAACGGGATGACGGTCAGGCTCATCACAACAATTAAATAGTTCAACGAGGACACTACGAAAGGCGGGGGTGTGCTGACTTCGACCAATCAGCGATCGTTCATTGTTGACAGAATCTCCCACGTGATCCAAACGAGGCTTTTGAAGTAGGTAGGCGATTTCATCATCACTTCTCACGTTGTGAAGCGAAGTGGCGGAGTAAAGAGAGAGAGAGAGAGGGAGGGAGAGAGAGAG
Organism: Berghia stephanieae; assembly: GCF_034508935.2. NCBI lineage: Eukaryota > Metazoa > Mollusca > Gastropoda > Nudibranchia > Aeolidiidae > Berghia > Berghia stephanieae. The sequence continues at coordinate 90,451,397 of NC_088361.1, read as the reverse complement.
AGAGAGAGAGAGAGAGAGAGAGAGAAGAGTGAGAGTCTAGTCCAAACTCGTAAACCACGCAAAGCCGCCCCGCGAGTGATTTATTGTACAACTGCTTCTCGTGTTTTTGTTTACATCAGTCACACCATAAATCGCCCCATTGCCAGTTGCCAACCCGTTGGGTTATTTTTAGATAATTACGAACTAAATGATACATTTCACGCATCACGTACTCACATTAGACTTCGAACAATCGGACAGCTCAAATCATTCTAATAAAGTTCTGCGATCACGAGCGCAAACAAAATCTCTGTAGTACAAACGAATAATCGAGCGATGACGTCATCAGGCAGCGGGCTGGAGAGGTGAATTCAAGAGTTGCTCTATTCATCGCCATATGTTTTTCTTGTTTCAGTATTGTTTTAATCTAAACTTTTTTCTACTATCCTAAGCGTGTTTGGAGTCCCGATAGCACAGTTGGTAGTGCAATCGCTTCACACAAAAAAAAAAAAGACCAGATTCGATTCTAAGTACAGTCGAGATTTTTTTTTACCCCCTTATCTACACAGCAAGGTAGCTGAGTCTGTCAGGTCAAGACTTGATCCACTTAGTGGAAAGTACTTTGCGATAGCTTTAGGGACATGTCCAAAAGGATAACATGCAAGAGGAAACAAAAGTGTGATGTAAAAAAAAAAAAAACAAATCTGGTACCAATCTCATTGGACGTGTAAAACCACTCTTCCGGAGGACAGGATACATTCCTTGTGTATTTGATCTTCTAATTTCAAAATGATGGCATCTTATTTTCTAGTCTAAATAATGCTGGTCAACAATAATATACGTCTCGTAATTCTTAGAATCTGCCTATACATCCTGCTACTAAATAATTATGCCACTCTATGATCCAATATTATGCAACCTATTCATTATTAGTGCTTTTAAGGACTGGATCAGTGGCGTGGCGTGATTACAGAATAAAGTGGTGCCAGAATCAGAAGAAAATTACTTAAAACATGTTATATTTGTAAAATACGAAAGAAAGAAAATAAATGAAAGAAAAGACTTACTCAAATAAATAAGAGGCGGTGTATACATTTTCTCAGTTTTTAAAATTATTTTAAAAAATGATGTAATCCACTTTTTAAAAGATGGATGTGGTGCCAGGCACAAAATCAACCAATATAGCCACGCCCCTGGACTGGATACATACACACTTCCAATGACTTTGGAACCGTAAGAGTAGAATGTGTGACGTTACAACTTCTCTGACGTATTGCTATTGTACTTTAACCCAGGTGAACAGACAGTGTAAGTGCTCCCTGACTTTAACCCATTGCCTCTCAGTGCGCCTGATTGCCCCCGCTAAAACCCAACATCGTGCTTCTCAATGCGCCCAGATGCCCTCGCTAAGACTATGGAACAGATTCATTGCTTTGAAGCTCATTTAAGGAAGGAGTACACCTCTGATGGTTTTTATCCAGTATCCCTAAATGTGGAGAAGTAGTGAAAGTGAAAGTGGCTGTTTACCGTTTCTAAAAAAAAATACGATTGCAAGCTGGCCTGTGATCTTTTGAATTGAAACGAATTTTTTTCACTCAAATCTACCTGAAACTTGAAAGATGGCATCTGATTTTTTTTTAATTCCTTGGTTTTTGAAAGTGCTTTAGATGAATCTGAAACTGATAATGCTGATTCGGGTGGCGATTTCAAAAATATAGATATATGATGATTTTT
>NC_088361.1:90372184-90444684 GCF_034508935.2 Berghia stephanieae | reverse complement strand
AAAATCATGCGGGTGTCGTATACAGAACAGAGAACCAATAAATACGTACTGGAAGAAGTGCAAGATCGTGCAGGACGACAGGAATCCCTCATCACCACAGTTAGAAGAAGGAAACTGTCATGGTTTGGCCAGAATGTGAGGCATGAAGGTTTGTACAGAACGGTGATGGAGGGTACGTTTGAAGGAGGAAGAGGAAGAGAAAGACAATAGAAAGTTTGGATGGACAATATCAAAGAATGGACAGGAATGAAGATGGAAGAACTCTTGGAGAAGGCCAACAATAGAGAAGAATGGCGGAAAGTGGTGAGATCTGAATCCTGTGTATCCCCCCGACGATCATCAGATCATGGGATGAATGAAATGAAAGAAAATGAAATTTCTGGCCCTTAACTGGTAAATTCTAGACAATGCGTATCAAGATCAGTCCATGTCAAGTTGGTCAACATCCTCTAGCTGTATATTTATTTGTAATATTAATTAGGAACTAGGACCCCCCCCCCCCCCAATATTTTCGGATAAAGAAAGGCTTATTACATTCTTCATTTTAATCATTATACAACTATGAAAATTCAGATAGATGGAAATGAATCCTTTGAGCAATTAGCGATCAAAATTGGGCCAGTCAAAGAAAAAAGTCCGCTTGTGGGCGGAAATGAATCTGGTAACCTTACTCCTTTGCAGATTAATGAAATTGATAGAACGAAAGTCTGTTGACTAATTTATTCTTCTGGTTGGGCAGATAAAATACATTGAGCTCAACCATAATATGTTTTCTTTTGACAAACGTATTCTTCTGATTAGACAGATTAAAAAAAATCGAGTTCGCCATTTTATTTAATTCCATAGATTATTAACTTCCGGGAGAAAATGTTTCACAAACGTGAAACTACGCCGCTTAAAGCTAAAGGAATACGTATGCAATCTGACAAGTCACCTAACGCGGTGTATTCTGACCTATCATTATGCCCAAGCAGAATTTTCTAAATACATAATCATCTGAGTCAACGGGTGATAAAATTATTCTTAATTCAGAAAAAGGTTTGCAATCTAATTGTATACCAATCTGTAAAACAATAGTTTCAGAATTGTTAGATCTGGCAGTAATTCTGTGTTTGTTGGCAAAAATTCAACATTAGCTATGGATAGAATGATGTTGACGTCACTCAGGCCTTTGTTATTGTTTTTTGACATCCGCGTTTATGAGTAATTCTTACTAAACTGTATTAACCAGACTATAAAAGTTTATGGTTATACATAGTATTATGTGTTGGTCTGTTATACTTCCGGGTGGCAGTGTTGTGAGTTTCTTAGCCAAGCGCATACTTTCTCTACGGAACAACTTTGTCCACCTACCCTATTTTTGTATAAGAAAAAAAAAATTAAAAATGAATAAATAACATTACAAATTTGGCACGAGTTTTAGCAGCTCCTAACATCAGTTGGGTGATTACAGCTCATTAGATTCTCTCTGATAGACTATGAACTTTGAAGGTTACCATCAACTGATGAAATGAAGTTGACGTCACTCAGCTATTTGTTATTGTTTTTAGCCAGCCATTTTAAGCGAGTAGTCTTCACTAAATTATGTTAATCTGATTATAAACGTTTAAGGTTACACATAGTTTTGTGTGTTGGCATGTTATAGATAGAATGCGCTTGGCGAGGAGTTCACAACATTGCCATCCGGAAGTATAACGGACCAACACACAAACTCTGTGTAACCATGAACTTTTATAGTCTGGTTAATACAGTGTAGTGAGAACAACTCACAAACGCGGATGGCAAAAACAATAACAAAGGCCTGAGTGACGTCATCTGCATACTATCTATAGATACTTCGAAGATGACGTCACTCAGGTCTTTGTTATTGTTTTTGCCATCCGCGTTTATCAGTAATGCTCACTGAACTGTATTAACCTGACTATAAACGTTCATGGATACACACAGTTTTGTGTGTTGGTCCGTTATACTTCCGGATGGCAATGTTATGAGCTTCTTAGCCAAGCGCATACTATCTATATCCTACTGGCGGATGTTGTGAGTTTTTAAACTATACGCAAAACATCAATTTCCAAATGCTATGTTTACCGATTTGACATTGCATACACATCCAACTTTTTGTCTCGGTTTTAATCTTAAATGTTTATAGTCTGTTAAAGGAACTTAAGTGAGAACTGAGTGATGCCAACTTCATTCATTCTACAAATCGTCAGTTACCGTTTCGTCTTAACCTTAGCTCGCAACATTTCGTCAGTAGTTCACACCGAAATGACAACAATCGGATTCAATAGTTTAATGTCACGTCTGCCCAGCAACGAGCAGTTTGGTTCTAAACAAAGAAAATCGGTACTTTTTATTCTTCATGCTGGCTAGAACTTTTTCACATGTCATGTGATTAGAATGTATAAAAGTCAAAACATGATCAGATTTTTTTCTCTCCTCTGGATACACTTTTATGCTCGTCGGAAAAGTATTTCATAAGGGCGTCTACCATTGTTCCGATAGTTTAGAACCAGTTTCTAAGTTACTATACGCCGTTACGAGGGAAGTAACGTAACGACTGTTGAAGCCTATTTGTTTACATGGCAGATACGTTTGATTGTCTCTTGTATACCAAATAGGGAATAAAAATGTGATGTAAAAAAAAACTGGCTCCAATCTCATTGGAAGTATAAAGCCACTTTTCAGGAGGACATACCTTGTACAACTGATCTTCTGGTTTCAGAGTGATGTCATCTTATTTTCTGGTCTGAATAAATTGCTGATCGACAATAAAGATCATCCGCCCTCGCTCTTTCACGTCCCGTAATCCTAACAATCTGCTTATATATATCCTGCTAGTCATCATGGCTTGTCGCTCCAACACCGAACCTACTCCACAGCAGCTGTGGAGCAGACTCCTAGGTCATGGTCAGTACAGCTGGGCCCATCCTGGTATTCTCTAAGGATGTGCTCCATCGTCTGATCTGGGCATCCACATGTACACAAGCTAGTCTCAGCCAGCCCCCACTTTTTCATGCCTACAGCTGTTCTCCATTTTTGTCCGTGCTGTGTTCAGTGTTACCCATTCGTTCATGGGGAGCTCAGTTACGTAGGGCAGTTCTTCTCTCGGATCTTCAACAGCTTCATTTGCATGATTGTCCCACTCCCTCCATGTGGAAAGTCTCAGCCTGTATACAGCTGCATGGTCAGGGTTGATGCTTTCTTCCATCATGAAGCTCTTTCTCGACTTCAGTCTACTTGTCGTTGGGGTGTGGTCATGGAGAGGGTGCCTTTGGGTCCATTTCCTGTTTATATTTCTGGGATTTGGAAGCAGTGGCTCTTCGAATGTGGGGAGGTGCAATGCCAGCCAGGCGATGGAGGACTGGCGCTGCAGTCGGTTTCAAGTTACCAGTAATGATCCGGCAGGTATTATGTAGCTCAGGGTCAATCTTTTTGGCATGGCAAGACCTTGCCCAGACTGTTGGGGCGTATTCAGCTGATGAATAGCAGAGGGCTAGTGTTTGTGGATCTGCTCCCCATGTAGTGTTTGCCAGTTTTCTTAGGAGGTTGTTTCCTGTGGCCACCTTTGCTTTTGTTCTCTTTGTGTGCTGAGAGAAGGACAGTGTGCGGTCTAAGGTGATACCGAGATACACGGGGAACGTGTTGTTCTCCAATATGTTACCATTCCAGGAGATGTTCAGTTTCCTGTTGGCTTGGTTGTTTTTTAAATGGAAGGCACACGCTTGAGTTTTTCCTGGGTTGATATTTAGTGAGTTCTTTAAATAATACTCATAGAGTGTATTCTGGGCGTCTGTTAATATCAGCATATAGAAACATCCTGATGTTCTCAAATTCAGGTTGGTCGTTGGTATAAATGTTGAAAAGGATAGGTGCAAGTACCGATCTTTCAGGGAGTCCATTATTTTGTGACCTCCTTCTGCTTCTCTTTCCATCCATTTCCATAAAAAGCGACGGTTTGACATAAGGGATTTTATTATTGCATACTACTTTTGTGTTAAGAGTTACCTCTGCTACCTTAAGGAGCAGATTCCTGTGATTTACTGTGTCATAGGCAGCTGTCAGGTCCACGAACACACCCCCTGTAATTTGTTTGTTCTCATAGTCATCTTCGATGTATTGTGTCAAGTTCAGGAGTTGGTCACAGCATGATCTTCTAGGGCGGAAACCAGCTTGGTCAGATGACAGATGTTCTTCTACGGTTTGGAAAATCCTGGCTAGTACCATGCGCTCATATACTTTGTACAGTATGCAAAGGAGGGATATTGGTCTGTAGCTCTTGCTGCTATTTGGGTCTTTTCCAGGTTTAAGTAGAGCTATCACTCTTGCTTGTCGCCAAAGCGTTGGTATTGTGCACGATTCAGCACAGCTGTTGATAAGAGGTAGTAACCATGTTTTTGTTGAGGGACCGAAATGCTTTATCATTTCTGCAGTGATGCCATCTAGACCAGCCGCATTACCGGGTTTGGAGTGTTCAAGAGCTGATTCCAATTCTTATTCTTCGATGCAGAAAGGGTCTACTTCCTGTTCACTTTCTTTAGGCGATCTATTTCATTTCCCTTATCATTTCCTTAAGTTTGACCTTTTCTCTGTATGTTGGCTTTTCATTTTTGAAAATTTGATTTGCTACAACTTTTGGTGTCACAGCTGCAACCCTGGTTTGTTTCTTAGTTTCTGTATTTAGTTTTTTTCATAGTTGACCAGGTTTTCTTGCTGTTATGGGGCATGTTTGTGCTGGCTATCATTTCCTTCTGTCTTTCTGATTTTGTTTTGGCATTGGAAGTCATTAAGGTCTCACCCAGTTGGACAGTTTCTTTAGCAAATGGATCTGTTTAGTAAGCTTCCACATACTGTTTATAAAGTTTCTTGCTGTCTTGCTGTAGGCATGGTATATAGGATTTCCTGCAGCCTCTAGGTATGTGTTTTTGGCAATTTTCCAAACAATAACTGGTCGTAGTTTTTGGAAACTGGATCGATGGTATTGATGCTGTCATTTATGTCTGACGAGAATGTTTCCCACTTTGCCTTCCGAAAATTGAATCTGGGTAGAGGTTTGCTCTCACGTGGACTAATGACTGGTCCTACCTCAATGGTGATAGGTCTGTGCCATGGGGTTGCCGACAGATTTCTGAAAGTTTTGGAGTTGTCTGGAAATTACAAATGCAAGGTCTGGGTTGTAGCCTCTTCTCCAGCGAGCGCTTGAAAATGATGGTTTGTCTTTTGCGTCATGGAGCAGTGTCAGATTATATTGGTCAGCCCATTCCTCAAATGTATCTCCATCTTCGTTATTATCACTGTATCTCTATTGGGTGCTGTGGCTGCTAAAGTCACCTATCACAATCATTGGTTTCTCAATAGTTGTGGATGTAACTGACCACTTGAATGGTGTTGGTGGAGGTTTGTAGACAGATATCACATTGAAGTGTCTGCTTTCAATTCTGATAATTTCCACCTCACTTACTGTCATGTCCTGGCTGTATGTCACTATTGATTTGTCTTGAGGTAGATAGCATTACAGTGAATATCGCTGCCATGTTGTATGACTAGGTGTATGCCAGGTCAGTGTGGTAAAAGGATAGCCCCTTGGCCCTCACCATGTGCCTCACAACTTTAAGATCGTTAGCTTCAACGCAGAAGGACTGTCATCAACAAAGATAGAATCACTGTCCAACCTCAAGGCAAACATACTCTGTCTACAAGAGACGTACAAGACCGTGGCACCAAACATCCTTGGCATGCACCTAGTCATACAACATGGCAGCGATTCTGCTACTAAAAATAAGTTATGCCACCTGATGATTCAATATGTAACATATTCATAATTAAGCCTCCGAAGAATTGGATCCATGCACATTTCCAAGGATTTTGAAATCTCAAAAGTAGGTGTGACGTCAGGACTTTTCTGCCCCATTGAAGTATGAATTTTTATTATATCTGGCAACATAGGCAACTATTTGCTCTTTGCGGTGATCTAATACTACTAAAAGTAGCAGATCAGGAAAAAAAATAAGTCTATTGAGTTTTAAATCTGTGGTATACTTCTTTACTATCATGATAACTTTTTATTGTCACCTCAGGACTGCATCCGAATAAACAAATTATTCCTGCCGATGTGTACGTATTTTCAAGTCTGACAAGCCAAATTGTTATGGGCTCATTGTTGTAATGGGAATAGACTCGAATCAAAGCAAAATATTGTCGATAAATCAAGTTCATGAGTAAAAATTGAACTTTAAAATTGAGATTTTATATAACGCAATATCTAATAAACGTGCTCAAAGCGCTTTACAAAAGGATCCCTGACCAATAGCAACACGTAACATATAGAATGAGACATGACGCCTGTTTTGCGATAATACTATTTTTTTCCCGACAGAGCCAACGCTGTTGATGGCCATTTTACACCTGAGTACGGTGAGAGACTGTGAGTAAAGAATCTTTTTCCAGGGACTCAACTATGCGCCGAGTGAGGCTCGAACCCAGGACCTTCCGATCCGAAAGCGAGTGTCATACCACTAGACCACATAGCCGCACATAAGGTTACAGGTATATAGGCTATCAGACTTGCAAATTTACGAACGTCAGTTCCTGCCTTTAAAGTGACCTTCGGTGTTTTGTAATCTTATTGTTTAATATTCATACACTGAGCAATTCCATGCTATACCTCACGTAAAGCGAGGCTAAATCGGGTGTTGACCTATTTTTATAATTCGTGAAATGTGTGTCACGACCATTATCATCATTTTCGTGACAATGCCAATAATTACAATAGTTATCATGCAATAATAGTGTAGCTCACATTATAGACCTGATTTCAGTAGTGAATACAGGATTATAAATGGTTCATAATATAAAACAATACACAAACATCCAAACTTTCGACCTTTCGTCTGCTTCAGGAGATAATGACAAGATAGAAAAAAAAATATTAATCTAATGAAATCAAATTCTGATGGGGGGGGGGGAGGAGGGAAGGTAGGGGATGCGATAAAGGGAGAAGGAGGTTGAGAGAGGGGGTGGAGAGACTGAAAAAGAGTGGGTCGAAAAGTTGCTCATTAATTTGTGTTTTGTTCCGTAATATTATAAGCCAATTTTACTGGACCTTATAGTTTCGTCCTTCACAGTTGTTACAAATTATGTTTTTAGGTTCTTTCTCTAGTGAGGGAGGTTGAAAAAGAGAAGGGCCAAAAAGTCGTTCATCTGTGTACTGTTTCACACTATGAGCATCGTTAAGTTATAGTCTGACACTGAAACCCAAAAAGACTGGCATTTTGACGTCATTATTTGTTTTTTTCACTGCCTAGTGAGTTGTTAGACTGGGATTTTGACGTCATTATTTGTTTTTTTCACTGCCTAGTGAGTTGTTAGACTGGCATTTTGACGTCATTATTTGGTTTTTGCACTGCCTAGTGAGTTGTTAGACTGGCATTTTGACGTCATTATTTGGTTTTTGCACTGCCTAGTGAGTTGTTGTTAGTAGTGCTCATGGAAACAAGTGATCCCATTGTTTGACCTATTGAATACAACTCACGATTTGTTTTCTTTTGTGGCCAAAGACTGGCATTTTGACGTCATTTTTTGGTAAGTGTCAGGCTATAAGTTAACGATGGCTACGCTATGAGCCGGTTTTACTCGATCTTATATTATTTTCGTCCACGTTTGTTACAAATGTTTTTAGGGTCTTTCTCTATTGAGGGAGACTGAAAAAGAGAAGGGCTGAAAAGTTGTTATACCAAAATCTAGAGGCGCCTAAATTAGTCAATAAAATGTATAGTAAAAGAAAAGGGAGTAAAAATGACTCCTATAAAAAATACAAAATAAAGTAAACGACGTTCCGACATTTAGCTTTAATGTTCTTACTGTAATACTCTTCAACAGTCGTAACGTCACTTCCCTCGTAATGACGCATGGCAACTTAGTAACTGGCTCTAAACTATCGGAACAATAGCGGACGCCCTTATGAAATATTTCTCCGACGAGCATAAAAGCGTATCCAGGGGAAAAAAACCCACATATATTTGATCATGTTTAGACTTTTACACATTCTGATCACAAGACATATGAAAAGTTCTAGCCAGCATGAAGAATAAAAAGTAATGATTTTCTTTGTTTAGAACCAAGATGGCCGCCGTTGCCGGGCGGCGTGACATCAGACTACTGAATCCAATTCCAATGTAATATATAATATTTCCTTTTCTTGTTTACCTGAAGAAGGCCAAAGGCCGAAACATCGTTTATTTTGTTTTGTATATTTTATAAGAGTCATTTTTACTTTCTTTATTTTACGAACAGGTGTTCTTATGTGAACTGTTTCATATTATGAGACAGTTTTAGTCGATCTTATATTTTCGTCTTTCAAGTTTGTTACAAATGTTTTAGGTTCTGTCTCTATTGAGGGAACAAAATTAACATTGGCTGTACGGAACAATATTGATCCCCAACCCCAAAAAAAATGAATACATTATTATTATTATTATTATTATTATTATTATTATTATTATTATTATTATTATTATTATTATTATTATTATTATTATTATTATTATTATTATTATTATTATTATTTATTATTATTATTATTATTATTATTATTATTATTATTATTATTATTATTACTATTATTATTATCATTATTATTATTATCATTATCATTATCATTATCATCATCATCATCATCATCATCATCGTTATGCGATCACAGAGCTTTTTATTATTGCTTTTTGACAGTTATTTTAATGATAAGTTCTCACAAAATTATATCAATCAGACCTTAAACGTTCAAAGTTACACGCAGTTTTGTCTTTTGGTACGTTACATCCGACTGGCGGATATTGCGAGTATTTGCTCATAAAAAAGACCGAAAAAATCTAGGTGTCAGTCACATACGCAGTTGTGCAACACCGCAACGTGAGAAAGAGGGGATTGGCTACGTTTCTTGATCAAGGAAAAAGAAAAAGATAAAATGAGATGCCGACAGCGGCAGAAGGTGCTCGATCCCGGCCCCGCGAGTAGAAATGCAATGCCTTATCCACTGGGCCATCTTGCCCCACAAAATTATCTAGTGCAACGTAATGCCAATGGGTCATTTCAAGGATTTGACATTTGCAACATTCTATATAATATAATATTATTATCATTTACCTACGGTAGGAACGTTGACGCCAATCGGCTCTTTGTTCTTAGTGATTAGTTTCACAAAATTATATAATAAATTATAAACTATTAACGTTAAAGGTTACACATAGTCTGTGCGTTGATATATCTTTATTTTGGCTGCCTGATGTTATGCGTATTTTACCGAAACGCATAGCACCAAATTCTGAAGAAGAAAAAAAAAAGCAACACAGTTTTAAGATTCAAATATTGATAGATGAAAATGATCCTTGTCTTGTTAAACCAATCAAACCTGGGACAGCCAAAGAGACCGAGATCGATCCCGGATGCCCCCCCCCTCCCTTCTTCCCCGTCCACCCATTAGTGACTGGGTAGCTGGGTCTGTCAGATCTGGCGAATAGTCCTTTTCGATAGCCTAGTATCATTATCCAAAAGTTCTCAAAATGACTCTTTTTCATATCCAAAGAGTAGCGAGCACTAACTATTGCCCCGTTTCACGTTATAGAAACAGGGATAAATTCAGGGTCAAAATGGCTCTGAACGGTCACATTTTGACTTTAAACATTCAATTTTTTATAGAGTTCATTTTGACATAATGCAAATGACACAATGGGTCACAAACGACGTACACAAATTTACAGGTCTGATAACCCAAATTGTAATGGTCTCATCATTGTACTAGAAACATGTACATACTCTCAAACCAAGGCAAACCTTGTCCATTACAACAGTGTTACAGAAAAAAAAAACATAATTGCGTTCGGCCATCAGACTTGCAAATGTGCACGTTGGATACAAATCATAGAGTGATTTTTCTATCAAAAAACTGGCTTTCCAACAGTACTTCCTGTTTACATCAGTCATTTCCGGTTCTACAATGCCAGGGTGTCCTTCACATTTGTTACAAATTCAGAATCACACGAAGGTAAGTTAATGATGTATACTTTTACACTCTGTTTCAAAATGGCATTTATTGGTATAATATATTAACCATGTGCATCCACATTTAGTTACTTTATGATTTAAAGCGACTGATAACTGTGGCGGAGTTTTGTGGTTTGAGTGTGGGTTCGAGTCCAAACTATAAGCTCAATGGTCTGGATTCGAGCCTAGTACGCCAACTATGGCTCTCGTTACCATCTGCGCCACTCAACCTTCACCACAAACGGCTCAGGTTTAATCTAGGGGTGATTAAGAATAGCCTTAGGGTCCCTTATAACTAAGTGAGTAAAGTAACACCCAATACAATAATAACAATTCTGTACATAAGTTTAATTGGATTGTTACAGGAAAGGATAGAGAGAATAAGTGGAAGGTAGAATGAAATTTATGGATGATATATAATTGATAAGTTAATTGTTATTCCTGTATTTATTTAATCTCAGGAAGAATGGCTCTAACTGAGTGGATCTAATTTATTATTTATCTACCTATGTATGTATTAATTAATTTATTTATTTATTTACTTATTTAATTAATTTTTAATCATCTGTGTCAGTGGGAGAGAGGTTTAGCATCGCGTATCACGTATCTATCACATGATCATTCTCATTGTAGGTAAGAAAAAATAAAAATAAAATACCACCATACACGGGTCACGGAAATGTTTACATCGTGACATCCAATCAAAAATCGTACAGCGGCACTAGTTTCACGTAAAATGAGAATGATATATACGTGATACATGATATGTGATATGTGATATATGATGCGTGATACGTTTGATCAGAGAAATCGTACAGCGGCACTATTATCATGTAAAATGAGCATGATCATGTGATGGGATTCGTGATACGTGGTATATGATGCGTGATACGTGTGATTAGCTAAACCCCTCTAATATATCCAAAAACATCGGTTACAAAACTAAAGAACTGAACAAGTGTGTATGAAAGGTGCCAGACCAAGCAAAAAAAAAGAAAAATACAAGAAAAAAAAAACATGGGTTTACTGCGGTTACCCAATGGAGGCTCGAAACCAGGACCTTCCGATCTGAAAGCGAGTATCATACCAAAATTATACATAGCTGCATAGCTTTAGCTTTCACATTTTCGGAATTAAAAAGAAATAATAAATATCGGCTTTGTTTGTTTTCTTTTATCTTTTGGGGGGGGGGGGGGGGGTGGGCGGTTTAACGGCACTCGCAACACACATGAGTCATTTTAGCGCCAGGAAAAGTAAGACGACAGGTTTAGATAATATAGAGAACAAAAGTAGATGATAGAAGAATGTACCTCTGTATCTAGTCTGAGACTAAAAAGATATAGCCTCGCCTGGTGTAATGCTTGTTGCTAAATTAGTACACAAGTATTCAGAATAAGTTAAGGTAAAAAATAAAAAAAAAAACAATTGAAAACTCTCTCAACAACTAACGCTAAGAGAAAATATTAGTTTTTAAATTTTATGTGAATCAAAAAAGAATCAAATACGACGTGTGCATAAATGCAGGTCTGACATCCGAACCCACTTATGGGCCTAGTTTAACATTTTTGTAATCGACGAAAATCTTCGTCAGTTTTTGAGATTTCCATAACAATAATGATCCCATTAGGGATAGGGTTATCAGACCTGCAAATAAGTGCGCGTCGACCAAATAGGTTTGAATAAAATAAATAAATAAAAAGGTTTTGTCATCACAGACCGTGTTTGATTCTTTTTACTCTGTCCTGGGTGAACACGGTTTTGGGTGAATGTTCCAAGTATCAGGTCCACAGGCTAGCTCTCGCTCAGTAGTGGACGGGCAGCTATTTAACAAGTGGTCACAGCAAGCAGAAACTGATAAGCATTGGGTAGATATCGAGGGATTTACGTGCAATGTGGACACTGTCTATAAGGACTGAAAAAGGTGCACAAGTTAAATTTAGGCTTTTTCAACTTGTCAATGTAAAGGCAGCAACTTTATGGTTTTCAGGGTTTTACGGCGTTTGCAACACATTTAGGTCATATCGGCGTGAGTAAAAAGGAAGAAAACTGGATAGTAAAAACAATCTAGATGTACAATTAAGAGGACTTGAGAAAAATGTAGGGGAATTGAAATAGGGAACAGATGTAGATTCCTAGAGCACACTTCGGTGTACTTAATTTGAGACCCCCTAAAAGTCTCACTCATACACTAGCACAAGATCCCACTAATAAGAAATAATACTATCAAATGTTTACAAATCATATGTTAGAAATTGAAAAAAAATTAACGGTAGCCTACTTAACAGAGAGATGATTTACAAGACAAAAATATCGTCTCCCAAAACTCCTATACATTTGACTGTTTCCCTCCCAGTCAGGGTTTCCAGCCAGGAACATGATAATAGCAAGTAATCTTATTCCAAGACAAAGACAGAAAGCATGTTGGAAATATGGGATAGAAGACACAATAGGAGTCTCAGACAACTATGGGAAGTTAGGAACCCACCAAGCAAATTCATGTAATATCATTCCAAGACAAAGACAGAAAGCATGTTGGAAATATGGGATGGAAGACAATAGGAGCCTCTTAGCCAACTAGGGGAAGTCAGGAACCCCACCCAGCAAGTTTATGGGTTCAGCTCATGGTTGAAGAAAAATGCACCCAAAGATGAACCTGTTCTCATAATAGAGTTAGAATAACATAATGGTTTTAGGTCATGGGTTGCGCTAAGTAGCCTCTATGTAGTGAAGGATTAAATGCACAATATAAGTGTTTATCGTTATTTTGATTATCATAATCGTTTCACTTCCGACAAAGAAGAGACCAAAAAAAAAAAAAAACAAACCAAAATAACATCAAGACAAAAGTATTTCTCTCAGTACAGACTGTTACAGAGTGTATAATGTCACCTCAGAGTAAAAACTCTGCAAGTTATACGAGACAACAAAGACTGTATTATTTTGCCAGAGGCGTAAATATCCACTTTAATGGGGGGAAAAATAGAATAAATAGAAAATTAAGAATAGTTCAGGCCCTGGTCCGTCTTCCTCTTCATAATAAAAGCGCAGCGTTTAAATAGCATTGCATTGCCGATTCTATTGAATAATTGATGTGATCGTGTTTGAGGGGTTCTCTTCTTGTTTTATCTTGAATATAAAATGATATTAATTATTAATCTGTTGTCCAAGTCAAGAAAAAAAAAATGAAAAATCGTTTGAGGCACACCCTCGACGCCCACGTTATGATCTTCTGTAAGAGATAGCCTATAGGTCATCTGTCTGAAAAAGGTAGCTTGTTATTGCACAGTGCTATTTATCTTCATCCCACTTCTATCTAAATATTTGATCATTCGTTGGAAAGCCGTATTAAATCCTGGAGTGATTTTGATGGGAAAAATATATTATATATTATAGCCAAAAAATAGGAAACTTGAGACACAAATAATTGTGTGTTGAAAAGAGTTCATAAGCCAACAGGAAACGACTTATTCAAAATTTGAGCTAGGTCGACGTGAACATATTTGCAGGTTTGGGACTTCAAGGATGTTCGAGGTTTGGGAATTTTTGTTACAAGTTGAAGGTCATTCAAATCGATGGATATTTGACGGTCGAGTTTTCTTGCCAAAGTTTTAAATACGTGTCTTTCCAGAGTACGACAGTCACCTGGTTAAGGAGGCCCATCATTCTGGACCAAATTATTTCTATCAAGGATGTCAAAGGTTAAAGAGAGGGGGGGGGGGGCAAAAAGAGTTATTCTTCGTGGTCATTTTTTCAGAGTAATAAGAAGCATATAAAATGTGCGGATATGTGGTCTTGTGGAAGGCATTCGCTTTCGGATTGGAAGGTCCAGGGTTTGAGTCCCGCTATGAGCGGCGCGTAGTTGAGTCCTTGAACTAGGCTCTTTACTCACATTATCTTAACGTACTCAGGTGTAAAACGAGTAACAGGCCGTTGACAGCGCTGTCTCTGTTTCAAATAACTTGTAACACTGCCTAACAGGAGTCATGTCTTTTTTTTACATGTTAAGTGTTGCTGGTAGCTAGGGACCAGAGCAAAACGCTTTGACCACGTTTAGTGAATATTGCTCTATATAAATGCTCAAGTTTTTTTTGTTTTTTTTTTTTATTTATAGGTTGTCATGTACAGATTTACTGTCTTGATTTCATCATTGTGCGGCTTTGTGTTCCTGTTTCTTGTGATATGACACTCGTCAACTAGTTGAACGGTGTTTTGTGACGAAGCTTCCGGATGGGTTTGCGACGGTGCACGAGTGCGATTAAGAATTTGCTGATTGGGTCGATCGTCATAATATGGTGGTGTGAGCACCATTAGAAGCTGCTGCCTTCGGGCCGATATTCTCCGGTTCGAGCCAAGCTCTGAGCGGCGCACATTTGATTCCTCGGAAAGTCTTCTTTTTTTTTTCTTTTTTTTTTTACTCACATTCTCTCATCGCGCTCAGCCAGATGTGAAATCAGCATTTATTTCTGGCCAAAGAAAAAAAAAAATCAATGTAAGATTGCCTTACAGTCTTGTCATTCATGTTAAGTATTGTTGTTGGTTAGAGAGCCCTGGTAAAGCTATATAAGTGTATTTAAGGGGGGGGGGGGGTTACGCAAATTACTTTGACACTTGCTTACGTATTGGTAATGACTGAACCCAAATGAGTGCACTAAAATATCGTAGAATAAGAGGTGATCTTATTCATATATTATATATTATAGACTCGTGCATGGTTCTTATAATATAGATTTTAATGATTTTTTAAAATTATTCGCATGTTCCAAACAGTAGGGGAGTTAAGTTTTTTAAGCTATTTGTTGAAAGATGTATAATTCGTCAATAAAGAAAAATAATCTAATTCAAAGGACTGTGACAGTTTGGAGGAATCTAAAGTTTGAGAAAAAAATTCTTATTCAATATGTAACTTTAAGAATGTCATTGATAAATAGCTAACCAACATAATCTTTGATTTTGACGATATTATTGTATTTTGTAATATCAACTATTGAAACTCTCGAATGTACAAGTTTGACATGACAAATGAATGTAGCTAAATAGAATTAATTATACTATGAATATTGAATATGACACTTATTAATGGATTAGATATTTAATTCTGAGTATCTGTTATCAATTAATTGACGTTGAATACTATTTATATAATAGATAAATTGTATCTCTGCATAAAAGTAACACAGAGCATTTAATGTTTTTTTTTAGATACGATACATTTCCAGTTAATAGTGCGCTTTATAATAAACAATACATAAATCAAATTTAAAAGAAATAAAAAAACAACAATATCTAGTTTGTCCAACAGGAAAATAATTTATTCAGACTGTCCACGTTGGGGTAGCGTGGCTCAGCGGCACGGTACGAGTTCGAATACCCGTTTCGCCATGTGGCCTTGAGCAAGTCAGTCACCTCGCCTTAGGTCGGTTTGCGGCGCTGCACTTAGACTGACTAGCTTATTCCTCCAGTGTTCCCTTAGATAAAAGGAATCTTATTTTATTTTATTTATTTTTTTTTTAAATCGAACCTTTATATCGAGCATTATCCACTAAACGTGTGCAGAGCGCTTTTCAAGAGACCCCTTGGCAACAGCAACACTGAACATGTAGGACGGACATGACGCCAGTTAGGCGATACTACAATTTTTTCGGACAGAGACAACGCTGTTAACGGCTAGGTACCCATTTTAAACCTGATACGGTGAGAGAATTTGAGTAAAGAGTCTTTTCCAAGAACTCGCTATGCGCCGAGCGAGGCTCGAACACAGGGCCTTCCGATCCGAAAGCGAGTGCTATAACACAATACCACATAACCTAATTTAAGGGGGAGGGAGGGGGGGGGTGTACGCAAATTATTTTTGACACTTGCTTACGTATTGGTAAGTGAGTGCAAAATAGACTAATAAAGTTGAATTGGATTATTTCACGACATGAACATACGATTACAGGGATAGGACCTTGAACAAATTAACATGTTATGGTATGTAAAAATTACTTTTTTAAAATCATGATTGTTTTATTATCATTCCAACGCTTTACTTTACTTTACTATATATATATATAATATATATATATATATATATATATATATATATATATAAGTGTGTGTGTGTGTGTGTGTGTGTGTGTGTGTGTGTGCGTGTGCGTGTGTGTGCCCTTCATCGTCGATGATAAGTGTGATATTTTAACAAAGTTTATCAATCTCATTAGCCGGTAATCATAGCAAATGACAGTCTCTCTTTGCCCCTCTTTATTTTTGACTCCGGTTATGCCAACACGAGATGTCTATGAATGCGTTACCTTCTCGAGGGCAGTGGGGCGCCAATTTAAACCTTAATCCTCCAAACTGTCATCTCAAATGTTATTTTTTCTGTATTCTTTTTTGTCTTTTTACTACAGGCGTTACCATTTAACTTTAGAACCCCCCCCCCTCCACCCCCCCTCCACCCCCCCTCCACCCCCCCCTCCACCCCCCCCCCCACCCCCGAATAACACAAAGTTTACATTTATTTCTCATCATTTTAATTCTACATTCACTTTTCCCCAGTTTGATTCAACCCGACTTAGCTGCACATATTGGCAGGTCTGTTAACCGAATGTAATTATGGGGCTGATTTAACATTGTTGTAATGGACCACAATTTGCGTTGAGTTGAGAGTATTTCTATTAAGGCAATTAGGCCATATTCGGGTTATCAGACCTGCAATGAAGTACACGTCAATCCCAACATGATAATGTTTTTGCCACGTTTGGTCCTATCTTAATAATGATAAGAACTTGAGTAGCATATAGCACAATATTACCTAATTATGCTCAACGTTCTTTAGAGTGGGTTCCAAGCCAACAGTAACACTTAAGGTGAAGGACGAGACATGACACCTGTGAGACGCTGTTCCATTTTTTTTTTTCAAAGAAAAGGCAACGCTTTTACGGCCAGGGACTCATTTTACATTAAAAATAACAACAATATTAATAATAATAACAATAATAATAAGAATAATAATAATAATAATAATAATAATACTAATTAATTTAGTAGTAGTAGTAGTAGTAGTAGTAGTAGTAGTAGTAGTAGTAGTAGTAGTAGTAGTAGTAGTAGTAGACATTTTACAGTATTCACTAACATTTAGCTTCTCTCGATGTGTATGACACTTGGTTAAAGACACTTTGATCTGTAACATTTTTAAAAATGTTATGCTGTTATATAGCGTAATATTCACTAGATGTGCCCAAAGCGCCTTACAAGGATTCCCAAACCAACCGCAAAACTTGATTTGTAGGACGAAACGAAATGTCTGTTAGGCGCTTTTAAATATTTTTTTTTCGATAAAGACAGTGCTGTCACCGGCCAGTAACTCGTTTTACACCTAAGTGTGGTGAGAACATGTGAATAAAGAGTCTTTCCTGAAGTCTCAATTTTGCGCCGTTCAGAGCAGGACGCGAACCAGGGACCTTTCGATCCAAAGACGTGTCATTTCACCAGACAACAAAGCCACACCATAAGGATTTTAGAAAATTACACTTCTTGCATTCTCTTTGGAAAAACCGCCTTTAATCTTCTCTTCCCCCCCCCCCCCTCTCTCTCTCTCTTTCTCTCTCTCTCTCTCTCTCTCTCTCTCTCTCTCTCTCTCTCTCTCTCTCTCTCTCTCTCTCTCTCTCTCTCTCTCTCTCTCTCTTCAATTCATTGTTATTATTATGTCTTTAGCGATGCATCACTATCTTTTAATACAGACTTACCTTCTTGAAAATGTAAAAAATTCGTAATTTTTGGAGCTAAAAATTGTAGTCGCTTATTGACTTTAAAAATAAATAATTTCCCTCACAAGGTTTAAACAACACATCATTTCCTTAAAATTATATCGTCTGGCATCAACTGTCATTTTCAATAAGTTGTGATGACTTAGCGATGCTCATAAATTTCTGAAATTGGAGCCAAAATTTCGTAATACTACGAATTTTTCTCAATAATGGGCAGGTCTGTTTTATCTTAAGACTAATAAGGGTACTAAAACATTATGTGTGGGAGTGTTTAATAATACAAGAAAAGGGAGAGGAAGCCTCTTAAATTTGCATGACCTGAAAGAGAAATTTTGCTAAAGCCTTTATTGAATTATATAAGAGTACTGGAACATAGGAATAGCCCCCACGCCAATAATGTTGTGTGTGTACTGTGGGAAGAAAGGGGTCAGAGAGTGGCTTAATTAACATGTAAGTATGCCCGTGTTTGCTTGAAGCCTTTCATCACTATGAGTCATTGTTGTACTGATGGTTTCTTCAATGAACGATCGAGAGGATGGACGGGTATTCGACCGTACTCTAAACAAAAAAACAGGTATTTAAAAATTTGGCCAGAAAATTCGTTCTTTAAATATCACAAGTAAAAGAGATACTAAGCTGCTAGAAGCTGTGTATTTTATATTTAACATGTCAATAAATACATTTCTGCCGTCTGTCAGGATTTTAAGTGAGCTCATTGGCTGACGAAAGGTTTTGTGTCCGAAACGTTCCGTGTTTGGCATTTTTGTTCTTTTTCGAAGCTGTTGCATTTATTTTTGTTCATTACTCGATAGATTAAAATAACCCTCATTTTCCTAAAAAATCTCAAACACGGGACTTCACGGAAGTTCCAAGGATTGAGAATTTTTAGCAAGATCATGGTCATTTTGATTGATCGATATTTGAAGGACACGTTTTCTGGCCAAAATTTTAAATACTTCTTTACTGAGACAGCGGTAACCCACCACCTGAAAATGGTATTATTCTTGATGAATTGGGTGCTAAAAAAAGCAATTTATCAGCAGATGAATGGATGTATAAATGGATGAACGGACAAATATACATAAAGATAAATTGATGATTGGGGGAATAGGAAGATGAATAGATAAATATATAGGTAATGAGATAGGTAGCCGAAAAAAATTGATGAATTGATAGATAGATAGATTGATGACTGGATGGATGGATGGTGATATAGCTAGACAGATAGATAGATAGATAGATAGATAGATAGATAGATAGATAGATAGATAGACAGGTAGATAGATAGATAGATAGATAGATAGATAGATAGATAGATAGATAGATAGATAGATAGATAGATAGATAGATAGATAGATAGATAGATAGATAGATAGATAGATAGAATAATAATAATAATAATAATAATAATAATAATAATAATAATAATAATAATAATAATAATAATAATAATAATAACAATAATAATAATAAAAATAATAATAATGATAATAATAATAATAATAATAATAATAATAATAATAATAACAATAATAATAATAATAATAATAATAATAATAATAATAATAATAATAATAATAAAAATAATAATAATAATAATAATATTAATAATAATAATAATAATAATAATAATAATAATAATAATAATAATAATAATAATAATAATAATAATAATAATAATAATAATAATAATAATAATTGGTGCTCAAGGATTTGTGGACAAGAGTAGAAATCTTATAGGCAACTCATTTTTCCACAGGAAGCCAGTGTAACTCACGGAGAAGGAGAGTTGCTGACGGGTATTTTTGACTATTGCGCACAATGAGTCTGGCTGCGTTATTTTGAGCAACCTGAAGTTTACTCATTTTGTTTTTAGCTAGAAGGCCAGATGGATTGACAGGTAGAAAATAGATAGATAGATAGATAGATAGATAGATAGATAGATAGATAGATAGATAGATAGATAGATAGATAGATAGATAGATAGATAGATAGATAGATAGATAGATAGATAGATAGATAGATAGATAGATAGATAGATATGTAGGTAGGAAGTTAGATAATTACTCATAGATGGATGTATGGATGGATGGGTGGAGAGATAGATAGATAGATAGATAGATAGATAGATTGATAGATAGACAAATAGATAGGTAATAGATTGATTGAATGATATATATAGATAGATAGATATTATTTTCACTTCATTTGGTTTATTCCTCTTACAACGTTGTTTCCTCCATCCGCTGGTACAGAGATGGATTCTTCAGGAAGGTATGCTGTTCAGTTGAAGAATCCATCTGTGTACCAGCGGATGTGGAAACAACGTTGTAGGAGGAATAAACCAAACGAAGTGAGAATAATAGATCCATGGCTGTTATGGTGGTAGAAAGGGGATAATTGAAGACGAAAAAGAGAAGGAAGATGATGTTGAAAGAGGAAATCACAAGCAAAACTGGGAAAGATAAAGGAAGAAAGATGGAAGCGGAGGAGAGAGGGAGATGCAAAAGAGGTTTGCTGAAAATAGAGGGAAAAGGGATTGAGGGAGGGAATAAAGTAGGGGGACGAGGTGGAGGAGGAGAGCACATGTGTTTAATGGAGAAGAAGCGAGAGAGAGAGAGAGAGAGAGAGAGAGAGAGAGAGAGAGA
Organism: Berghia stephanieae; assembly: GCF_034508935.2. Classification (NCBI taxonomy): domain Eukaryota; kingdom Metazoa; phylum Mollusca; class Gastropoda; order Nudibranchia; family Aeolidiidae; genus Berghia; species Berghia stephanieae. The sequence continues at coordinate 90,424,250 of NC_088361.1, read as the reverse complement.
TAGACTTTCTCTCTCTCTTCCTCTCTTTCTATCTGGATGTGTGTAAGTGTGTGTGTGTGTGTGTGTGTGTGTGTGTGTGACTGTGACTGAGTGTGTGTGTGTGTGTGTTTGTGTTTGTGTAAACGTTGAATATATTAATCTCTGTCCCTGACTACGTGTTTCATGAGTTTTTTGTTTTTTTTTAATTTTAATACCATTCCGAAATGATGTCGTGATGAATTTGATGAGATCAGCACTCAAATTTATTTGGGTCGAGGTTATAGTATAGAACAAATTTTATTCTAAGTCAATCTCAAGAGTCATTCATAGATGGCACTGTACTGTAAGAAAACCGGAATGGTTGACTACCGCCTCCACGTCGGTCGTCTCCTTAATATGTACATCCTTAAGATGTTTGAATTGAATCTGTTTGACTAACACCCACGTAAGTGAACACAGGCACCCACTGTGCTAATGAAATATTATAATAGTATCGTTTTAAACAAATCTATGGTTCATTGAATTTGTGCCAATTTGAATTGAATTGTCTCTGATTTCCGTTTATCTCATGAAAGGCCATCCGTAATTTCTTTTTGTTTTTTTGTTTTTGTTGTTTGTTTTTTTTTTTTTTTTTTTTTTTTTTTTTCTTTCTTATGCTTACTTTTTATTTCAGGAATTTCGAAATATTAATGTTTTATTCATTGGTGCTTCAGGAATAACCAGCAACAATTGATTGAGAACTCAAATACACCGATTGTACAGTATCTACTTATTAAATAATCAATGTGACAATTAAATACTTTGAGAGTGTACTTTAATGTTTACTCCCAGAATTCCAAGGTGAGACCATGTTTATGTCATGGTCACCATCTTACTCCTATTCTATAATATGTGACCCGTCGCCTTAAAACGGTATTGTGTCGGGACGGTTTCACCATCTTCTTCCCCATCCTTGTTAGCGTCGTAGTGAGGATTCCCAGGCAGAGCTGCTATTCAGATACTAAGCTGCTAGAAGCTGCATGCTGCAAAAAAAAAAAAAAGTAAAGCATAAAAATGTATATAAACAGGTTAGAAAAGGAACAAAATACCAAACACGGAGCGTTCTGGGCTACTCAAAACCCTTCTTCAGCCAATAACAAAAACAATTAAAGCATTAATAAACACTTGAAGTCCAGAAGGATGGCAGAGAAGCATTTGGCAAGTCTTGTTCGCTATTAATGTGATCTAGAAATGCCACAAAAGACGAGTGTAAAAACCCTATCCGGTAACAATGATGCTATCTCTGTCGAAAATCAAAATTGGAATAGTTTTCAGCAGATCGTTGTTTATGAAAGCTCAATTCTATTTTAAAATACAATTTGAGAACTTGCTATATTTGCGTTGTCATAAAGGCTACGACGAACAGAATCATCTATTTTAATTATTATACTACTGGATTCTGTTTTTTTTTTTTTTTTTTGTTTTTAAGGGTTTTACGGCACTTGCAACACATTTAGGTTATATCAGCGCCAGTAAAAAGGAAGAAAATGGGATAGTAAAAAGTTCTAGAATTACAATTAAAGCACCCAAGAAAAAGTAAGACAAAGGGGAACTGGGAACAAATAAGGATCAGATGTAGATTCCAAGAGCATACCACCAATGCACCTAGTTTGAGATCACCTATACGTCTCATCCAGACACAAGCACAAAATCCAACAAAGAAGAATACACTCAAATGCTTGCATTATACATTAAAAATAACAAATATGATAACACATAATAGAGAGATGATTTACAAGGAAAAAAATATCATCTCTCAAAACAATAACTATGCATTTGACTGTTTCCCTCCCAGCTAAGACTCCGGCCAGGGCCAGGACAAAACCAAGTAATCTCATGCCAAGAAAAAGACAGAAAGCATGTTAGAAAACAGATATAAAGCCCCCCATAGACGCCGACATCCGCTGATAGCGGGACGGATGACCTATCGCTTTGACCCCATCCCTGCGTTTATCGCAGATGATTTTTGCCCACATACGGGGAGATATTTTTTTGAGGCGATCGGCGATCGGGGGCGTGGCAGTATAAAAAAGTGGACAATTTTTTTCGGATTTTCGCTGTTTTCACGTCGGATTCGTGATCAGCGTCAAATTTACAATATGTTTGATACTAAGAACTGTGTGTTTACTCCAAAAATTGGTGAAATTAGAAATAAATTTTAATTAATAGTGAGGCTACGATCCCAGTTACTGTCTGTTATTCTATCTTTCGTCTTGCGCACAATAGTGATTACTTCTCACTAAATTATATCAATTAGACTGTTGAAGGAACGAAATTGACATTATTCCACTCTTTGTTATTGTATTAAGGCAGTCATTTTGGTAATTAGTTCTCACTAAATTATATCAATCAGACTTTTAACGCTCAAGGTTACTCGTAGTTTTGTGTGACGGTACGTTATTTCCGACTGGTGGATGTTGTAAGCATTTTACCTAAACTCATAGCATCAATAACCGTCCAAGATATTCGCATCATATGTAGCAATAGCTATAATAATCTAACATGTCGAGAGAGAGAGAGAGAGAGGAGAGAGAGAGAGAGAGAGGGGGGGGGGGGGAGAGAAAGAAAGAGAAAGAGAGAAAAATTTACTTGCGCTATATATACCGCTATATTCAATAAAGGTGCTCAAATCACTTTATAAGGGTCTTTGGCCAACATAAAAACATGTTAGACGAGACATGACTGTTAAGCGATATTGCAATTGTTTCCCGACAGAGACGACGCTGTAAACAGCGAGGTACTCATTTTAATAGTGAACAAGGTGAGAGAATGCCAGTAAAGAGCCTTTTCCAAGGACTCAATTATGCGCCACTCAGAGCGGGACTCGAATCCAGTACCGTCCGATCCAAAGGCGAGTGTCATTTCACAAGATCACATGCATAGCCGCACAAAAAAGTGATGAGAGAATAGATTCATATGTATTGAAGGAGGAGAGAGCGGATGCAGTGAGTAAAGTTCTTGGATATTTATAAAAGGAATCAAATTGACGTCACTCATCTCATTGTTATTGTTTTTAGACACCCATTTTGATGATTAGTTCTCATTAAAATATATCAGACTATAACGTTCAAGGTTCAATGTAGATCTTAGGGCTGGAGTGATATTTCTGGCTGGCGGACTTTGTGAGTATTTTAATTTAACACAGAGCATCAATAGAAGGAATGAATTTGACGTTAGTCAACCCGTTGTTATTGCTTTTAGACAGCATTTTATAATTAACTTATCACTAAGTTATATCAATCAGACAATGAACGTTCGCGTTTGCAGTTTTGTGTGTTAATATTTTATATCCCGATGGAGATGTCGTGAGTATTTTTCCAATACGCATAACATCCATACATTTACAATCCGATTTAAGTTTAAAAGCAACGTAGACCACGGAAATTTTTCCATTTTGTGGACAATAAAGATTTGTTATTTATCGTCATTATTATTATTATTATTATTATTATTATTATTATTATTATTATTATTATTATTATTATTATTATTATTATTATTATTATTATTATTATTATTATTATTTATAAAACAAATCGACAGTGTTCCCGTGGCAGGTTAAACGGGTACTCCTCGGGACTACTCGCATTCGCACCCCCCCCCCCCAACCACCACCGCCACCCCACACACGCACACAGCTCTTTTTTTTTTTTTTAGGGGGGGAGTTGGGGGCGGGGCGCGCGTTGTTTGTAGATTATAATTCAGGGTTACAATGCCCACCCCTGTCATCACGTAGTCAAGGCTTTTTGGCATCTGCCAATCCCAAATGTCTGTGTCAAGGTCGACCGTCATGTCGCGACAACGGGTGAGGAGGAAAAAAAAAATAAAAAAAGAACTGGCATATTATATCATTACATTGAAAATCATGAAAACTATTTTTTATTTTGTATGAACGAAACTTTTGCCATCTACCTCTTCCTGGCGCAACATTTATAAAAAATTATTTAAAAAAATAATAACACAGCATTTATTTGGCGCAATATCCACGTGCTCAAATCGCTTTACAAGGGGTCCCAAGGCAACAGCAATATTAAACTTGAAAGGCAAGACATGACGCCTGTCAGGCGATGGGACATTTTTTTCCCAACAAAGACAACGAACGGTCATGTACTCATTTCACACCTGAGTACGGTGAGAGAATGTGAGTTAAGAGCATTTTCCAAGGACTCAACTCTGCACCACTCAGAGCGGGTCTCGAAACCTGAACCTTCCGATCCGAAAGCGAGAGTCATACCACTTGATCCATCACAAAACAGGGAGGGGCCCTGTTCTGTCGGCCAAATAGCCTCAATATTAATTAAAAATTATTTCTAATTTCATCAATTTTTGGAGTAAAAACATAGTTCTTGGTATCAAACCTATTGTAAATTCGACGCTGATCATGAATCTGACGTCAAAACAGCGAAAATCCGAAAAAAATTGTCCAATTTTTTATACTGCCACGCCCCGATCGCCGATCGCCTCGAAAAATATTAAGCAAAGCGGGCTTTGCGAGCGATGGACCGTACCTAGGTTTATCGGCCAGGTATTTGGCCACACACATTGCGTTTTCACCCCGGTTTGCCTGATCGCGGTTCGGACGCCTATCAAAACCGTGCGTGTATGGAGCCTTTAAGGGGATAGAAGACACAGTATGTAACCCCCTGCCCACTATGGGAGGTCAGGATCCCCACCCAGCTAGTGGATTGTGGAAATTACGATAGATCGAGACAATTCTTTTGAGCCATCGGCGATCAAAATCGGTCCGGTAGTTAAAGTCTGTAGGTGTTCGAAAATGTATCTAGCAACAGGGTGGTCATATGACGATTCCCAGCATCAAATCACCGATCATTATGCCCCTAGCAGATTTTCTAAATAACCATTTGAGTCAACGGGTGATAGAATTAACATTAATTCAAAAAATAGTCTGCAAGTTAGTGGTAAATCAATCTGTAAAAAATAATTTAATAATATTTAGATCTGCCAGTAATTCTGTGCTCGTTAGCAAAAAATTAACATGTTTGTACGAAACAATTTTGACCCATAGCCTTTATTTTAAACATTAGTTTATTATATATATATATATATATATATATATATATATATATATATATATATATATATATATATATAATCAAACTCAATTGGATCCCCTCAAGGAGACAGCTTGAGTCCAATACGCTTCAACAGTCGCAACGTCACTTTCCTCGTAATGACGCATGATAACTTAGTAACTGGGTCTAAACTATCGGAACAATGGCGGACGCCCTTATGAAATATTTCTCCGACGACCATAAAAGCGTATCCAGAGGGGGAAAAAAAACATTATAAATCTGATCATGTTTTGACTTTTACACATTCTGATCATAAGGCATGAAAAGTTCTAGCCAGCATGAAGAATAAAAAGTACCGATTTTCTTTGTTTAGAACCACGATGGCCGCCGTTGCTGGACGACGTGACATCAGACTATTGAATCCAAATCTATTCACGATGTAAATCGACTGAAATTACCACGAAGAAAGAAGATCAGACGTGAATTGATATACGCAGATGGTGCAGACTTAATCTTTGAATGAGAGCATCAAGCGAAAATATACATGCCAATAATGTCAACTACTTTATAAGCATGGAATGTAAAAGTGAATCAATCCAACAGAAATTGTACAAAAATCAACAGAAATATAAATGAATGGAAAAGTGTACGTAAACTAGGCACTTTGATCAACTAAATGAAGACATCAGAAAACGAAAGCAACTGGCCATCAATGCATTCAACCAACTCCAAAATTTATGGAATAGAAATAATATAATCAGTGACAATAAACGAATACAGATTTACGATGCACTGATTATTCCGATATTGACATACAATTGTGGAACTTAGAAAGTCTCGATTAATACCACAGCAAACAATTGCTTCGCGTAATCGGAATATATTGACCAGAGACAATTACAAATACTGATCTCTATGAAAAACCAAGGCCCAACACCTGAGTACAATAATAAAGGAACAACGATGGAAGCTATTTGGTTACCTCTTACGTCGAGAAGATAACATCCCAGCCCAAACTGCAATGACAAAAGAGTCCCTCCATGGCAACAAATATGTAGGGAGACCACCAACATCAATAGTAACAACCCTGAACCAGGATCTCTATACATATCAGAAATTTCTAGATTCAGATGAGACCTAATTAATCCCTGAAGAACTAAGAAAAACTGCAGTGTCCTCCGTAATTAAGTCACAACAAGATCTTGACAGCCTCAAAATTCTGAACCAGGACCAGGACCAATGGAAACAATTAACAACACGGATGGAGAGAGCAGCTATACTCATCGAGGTTTTTAAAAATCTGTGACTGAATCACACAATTCTCAGCAAGCGTCATTCAGACTGTGAGGCTTAATTTTTTACTTACTTCATATATATATATATATATATATATATATATATATATATATGGGGGGGTGGCTGTTTCCCCGGAAGAAGAAGAAGAAGAAGAAGAAGAAGAAGAAGAAGAAGAAGAAGAAGAAGAAGAAGAAGAAGAAGAAGAAGAAGAGGAGGAGGAGGAGGAGGAGGAGGAGGGGAAGTAGGGGGGAGGAAGAAGCAGAAGAATAAGAAAAAGAAGAAGAAGAAGAAGAAGAAGAAGAAGAAGAAGAAGAAGAAGAAGAAGAAGAAGAAGAAGAAGAAGAAGAAGAAGAAGAAGAAGAAGAAGAATCTCCTTACCTAAAAACTCCCATTAATCAGAGTAAATAAAAAGACTAAACTATACCGGAAGCACGACGCGACTACAGAGCCCCCTCTGAGAGCTATTCCGAATTATGATCATCTTTTTTTTTTCCTTTTTTTTTTAAAGTACCACTGATTTATTCCAACGAGGCCTTCAAGGGTGGAAACAATGCTCCATAAAACGATGCCATTCCTTTTTAATAACTCTGAATAACATTGTTGGCATCTGATTGACACGGTCATCAAAACTGGGCTAATATGCAAATGAGTAGACTTTAGTCTACTATCGAATAATGGAATGGATGGGGGAAATGATTGTTTAAATCAATTGTGATTCCTTTAAAAAAATATATATATTATACAAGTAAAGTCATTGTCAAAAGTTATGGATCCACCTTTAAAAAGAAACAAATTAAAGAAAAATCACCAGACATACAAAATCATCATCTCGATATTGACGAAACAAATAAAAGAGAGAGACAGAGAGAGAGGGGGGAGGGAGGGGGGAGAAAGAGAGAGACAGAGAGAGAGAGAGAGACAGAGACAGGGAGAGACAGAGAGAGAAAGCATAGGTCCCTACTAATGTTGTTTGTTTTAAGGGTTTTACGGCGCTTGCAACACATTACGGTCATATCAGCACCAGTAAAAAGGAAGAAAATGGGATAGTAAAAAGTTTTAGAATTACAATTAAAGCATAGAAAGAGAGAGAGAGAGAGAGAGAGAGAGAGAGAGAGAGAGGGGGGGGGGGGGGAGGGAGGATGGGGAGAAAGAGAGAGAGAGAGACAGAGAGAGACAGAGAGAGAGACAGAGAGAGAAAGCATAGGTCTCTACTAATGTTGTTTGTTTTAAGGGTTTTACGGAGCTTGCAACACATTAAGGTCATATCAGCGCCAGTAAAAAGGAAGAAAATGGGATAGTAAAAAGTTTTAGAATTACAATTAAAGCATCCAAGAATAAGGCAGACAAAGGAGAATTGGTTCAAATAGGCAACAGTTGGAGATTCCAAGAGCACACTATCAGTGTACTTAGTTTGAGATCACCTAAAAGTCTCATCCAGACACAAGCACAGGTCCCCAGTAAGAGGAATACACTCAAATGTTACAAATCATATAATACATAAACAAAACATAATACAGTGCATATGATTTACAAGGAAAAAAATATCATCTCCCAAAACTAACTATACATTTGACTGTTTCCCTCCCAACCAGGGTATCCGGCCAGGGCCAGGACAAAACCAAGTAATCTCATTCGAAGACAAAGACAGAAAGCATGTTGGAAAACGGGCATGGGGGGATTGAAGACACAGTATGTACCTCCCTGCCCACTATGGGAGGTCAGGAACCCCACCCAAAGATCCCTACTAAGAGGAATACATTCAAATGTTTACAAATCATATATAAAATGTATACAAAATATACATATATAGAGATATAGATATATAGAGATAGATAGATAGAGATCTGGAGTTCAAACCTACAGAGGGAAATAAAGAAGAGATTGTTCCTGGCAACGGTAGAGTCAGTGCTTCTATATGGAGCAGCGACATGGACTCTTACTAAAGCCCTTGAGAAGCAACTGGACGGCTGATACACCCGTATGCTGCGAATGGCCCTCACTGTAAGCAGGAAAGAGCACATATCAAATTAAGAGCTCTACAGTGACCTTCCCCCAGTGACCTCGAAGATTCAAAAGAGAAGACTGAGACTTGCGGAGCACTGCTGGAGATACAATGAGGAGATTGCAAGCAGTCTTGTGCTATGGTAACCACCTGAGCGAACCAGAAGCAGGCAGAATAAAACCTACATTGACAGTCTGCTAGATGACACAGGAATAGACAACACCCGGGAGCAGCTGCGTATGCTTATGGAGGACAGGGCGAAGACTTCTGCCTCATGTTGGGCGCCCCAAGGGGCGGCCTAAGTAAGTAAGTAAGATAGATAGATAGATAGATAGATCGATAGATAGATAGATAGATAGATAGATAGATAGATAGATAGATAGATAGATAGATAGATAGATAGATAGATAGATAGATAGATAGATAGGTAGATAGATAGATAGATAGATAGATAGATATATAGATAGATAGATAGATAGATAGATAGATAGATAGATAGATAGATAGATAGATAGATAGATAGATAGATAGATATGTTTGTTGGTTTTTGGGGGGTTTTTTATTTTCTGTTTTTGTTTTTCAAGGGTTTTACGGCGCTTGCAACACATTAAGGTCATATAAGTATAAGCGCCATAAACAGGAAGAAAATGGGATAGTAAAAAGTTCTAGAATTACAATTAAAGCACCCAAGAAAAGGTGAGAAAAGGGGGAATTTGTTCAAAGTAAGTAGATATATAGCCTATTAACTGTAACCAAAAAAAATGAAAACCCTGAAAAATCGTCTTACAGGCGTCATATTTCGTCCTACGTTTTAAGTGTGCTACTGTCGTCAAAAGTCATTCGAAGAGCGCTTTGAATACATTTTAATGGATATTTCTCTATTTAGATGCTTGATTATAATTATCATTACAAAGCAGAAAGTATTCGAACGTGGCAGTTTTGTTTTTATATTTTTAAGGGTTTTACGGCGCTTGCAAAAACATCTAGGTCATATCAGCGCCAGTAAAAAGGAAGAAAATTGGAGAGTGAAAATTGTTTTGTTTTAAGGGTTTTACGGCGCTTCCAACACATTTAGGTTATATCAGCGCCAGTAAAAAGGAAGAAAATGGGATAGTAAAAAGTTATAGAATTACAAATAAAGCACCCAAGAAAAAGTAAGACGTAGGGGAACTAGGAAAAAATAGGGATCAGATGTAGATTCCAAGAGCATACCACCAATGCACCTAGTTTGAGATCACCTATAAGTCTCATCCGGACACAAGCACAAAATCCAACAAAGAGGAATACACTCAAATGCTTACATTATACATTGAAAATAACAATTATAATAATACATAACAGAGAGATGATTTACAAGGAAAAAAATATCATCTCCCAAAACAATAACTATGCATTTGACTGTTTCCCTCCCAGCCAGGACTCCGACCAGGGCCAGGAAAAAACCAAGTAATCTCATTCCAAGACAAAGGCAGAAAACATGTTGGAAAACAGATATAAGGGTATAGAAGACACAGTATGTACCTCCCTGCCCGCTATGGGAGGTCAGGATCCCCACCCAGGGAGAGTGAAAAGATTCTAGATGTACAATACAAAGGACTTGAAGAAAAAAAGTAAGACAAAGGGGAGTGGTTCAAATAGGGAACGGATGTAGATTCCAAGAGCACACCATCAATGTACTTTGTTTGAGATCACCTAAATGTCTCACATATATACCAGCACAAGATCCCACTAAGAGGAATACACTCAAATGCTTACATTATACATTCAAAATAACAATACACAACAGAGAGATGATTTACAAGGAAAAAAATATCATCTCCCAAAACTATAACTATACATTCGACTGTTTCCCTCCTAGCCAAGAAACTCGGCCAGGATCAGGACAAAACTAAGTAATCTCATTCCAAGACAACGATAGGAAACAATTGGAAAACGGGTATGGGGGGATATTGGGCACAGCATGTACCTCCCTGCCCACTATGGGAGGTCAGGATCCCCACCCAGTATACATAGATGAGAATCTACATGCAGATAACGCATTTAAAGACGATCTACGTGTCCCTGTTTAGAGAGCAAATTCCTTTCATATAATCTATTATGATTTCGTAATTCTTCATTTTAAAACCGACGTGCACTTAATTCCAAGTCCGATAACCCAAATGGCTATGGCCTCATTATTGTAATGGAAATACTCTCGATCCAACCAAAATTATTTATTGTCCATCACAACTTTATTAAACAAGCCCATAATGGCGTCTCGTCCTACATATTAAGCGTTGCAGTTGGCTAAGGTCCCCTTGTAAAGCGCTTTAAGTACGTTTTGTGGATTTTGCGCTACGTTTGTTTGTTTGCTGTTGTTGTCTTGTTAAGTTTGTTTGTTTTTTTGTTTGTTATTTGTTTGCTTGGTTGTTTTGTTTTGTTTTTGTTTTGCTGGGTTTTTTTAAGATTCCATAACCAGGTTTAGAAAAAATAACGAAGGGTTGATGTGAATATATTTTGAAAGGGATTTTATGGCATTATGTGATAGGAAGGTAAGTAGGTGGATGGGTGGGTGGATGGATGAGTGGGTGTTTGGTGGGCAATAACTAAGTGGGTGGGCAGGTAATATGAGTGGCAGGTGGGTATATTAGTAGGCGGGTGGGTGGTGGACAGGTAGATAAGCGAGTAGCAGGGAGCGACCTCAGTTTTGTTTTTTGTTTTTGTTTTGTTTTGGGGGGTTTTTTTTGGAGGGGGAGGGGGGAGGGTTACGGCGCTTGTGACGTATTTATATTTAGGTCATTTGATGAGTTGCTCAATGCCACACAGGGTGGTGGAGAGTCGAACTTGGTAACTTCTGGGTTCAAAGATTAGGACATATCACTGTGCTACAATGCCCCCTCGAGCACTCGAGTTCAGTGCTTGCAACAATTGAATCTCAGATGCTTAAAAAAAAAAAGTAGACGAATTAAAACAATTCAAATGTATACTTTCACATTAGAATCTCTTAAACCAATGATAATAAGTGAAATAACGAATAATTTAGATAAAATGTAATATATTTATTTATATAGTTTATATATTTTTATCATATTATACTGTGATTCTTTACTAAATCATATAAATTGATAAATAGTACTGATTACTTCTATTCTTATGAGGAGCATTATTATTTCTTGTTAAAAAAAAAAAGATGAAACTGTGACTGAACGTCTCAATCAGATAATATGTCAAATGAAACATGGCGCTGAACATTGGATGAAAACTGAATTAAAGAATTTTAGTTAATTCGATACTCGTTTGTTTTTGTGTTTTTTTTAAAGGGTATTACAGCACTTGTAACACATTTAGGTCATAACAGCGCCAGTGATTTTTTTTAGGGTTTTACGATGCTTGCAACACATTTAGGTCAAATCAGCGCCAGTAAAAAGGAAGAAAATGGGATAGTAAAATAGTGGCGCTCGCAACACTCTTGGGTCATTTCAGCGCTAGCAAAAAGACAAAAGATGAGATAGTATTTTTTTTAAATTCTAGATTTGCAATTAATGAGAAGACGGTAAGGTAAGACAAAAGAGACTGGTCGAAATAGGGGACAAAAGTCGATTCAAAGAACAGGCTATCAATGTGCTCTGATTGAACCACCTAAAGTCCCACCAGACCCAAGTACAAGATTCCACTAAGAGAAACACACTCCAATGCTAACAAAACATAATGTTCAAAACATAAAAATATCGGAGTGGCTATTCGTCAGTACTGACCCCCAGGCGCTGGCACCTGCGGGTCAGTACTGACGAACAGGCACCGGCGTCTGGGGGTCAGTACTGACTAATACTATTACTAGTACTGATGCCAATTGGTCAGTTCTGACCTGGCCACGGGCGTTGACGGTACCAAAATTATGGAAAAATGCCATTTTTAAAAATAACTTGCTCTACGACAAATAAATCAGCATTTCCTGTCCCATACTAGTACATACTAGTCGCAGGGAAGCCCTTGTTTTCACTAAAAAATTTTGTCGGTTTACGTGAGATTTGTTTAATAAATATATCAATTAATTAAACAAGTGAAATTGTCCAATCCTGAGAAAAAGACCAAATTTGGTGTTGATACGCCAAACTGGAAGCCCTATATTTCGGTTCATCCAACGCACATGCTCACTGCACTGATGCGTGGCGCCAGAACTGAAAGTGAAAGCTCTTTCATTGTCTCGTCTTTCTTCATTCCTGTCATTTGAAATTCGGCTTGCTCGCATCTTACTGAGACAGGAAAAGTAGAAAACGGTAAGGGCTGCCTGAAGCCGGTGATCGTAAAATACTAACGAAAGAGTGAAAATGAAAGGCTTCGTATGGGAACAAAACAGACAATGGACGTTTCGGGTACAAACCCTTCATCAGCACAACAATACACAAATAAACGTGGAAAACAAATAAAATATAATGAAAAATAAACTTGTATCGTCTGTACTCAATGGTGGTTGCAGTATGAATGAAATGTTAATTCAGAAAAGTGAGTGGAGCAGGCACTTATGTTGGTAACAACAAGATATGAAGTGAATAGAAAAGTGCCAGAAGACAATAGAGAATAAAAATTTTTTCGCGGCGGTGGTGGGGTTTGAACCTGCGACCTTATTGGTACGACAACTCCGCCTGGCAGGTGAGAGCGTGGCTCTACCGTGTGAGCTATCCACGAACACCAAAATATTCGTTTCAAACTCAAAGTCATTACTAGATCCCTCTCTCACCCACTTCTTGAGACCGCCGATTCGTTCGTACACCACCTTCGCGAATAATTTTGACCAGCAGTTAAGCTTAATAGCCAATATTCTCAACACAAACATATAACATAGAAACGATTGAGACATTGAGTATGCTCCGGTGTATGGGGTGAATTTTTTAATTCAGAAAAGTGAGTGGAGCAGGCACTTATGTTGGTAACAACAAGATATGAAGTGAATAGAAAAGTGCCAGAAGACAATAGAGAATAAAAATTTTTTCGCGGCGGTGGTGGGGTTTGAACCTGCGACCTTATTGGTACGACAACTCCGCCTGGCAGGTGAGAGCGTGGCTCTACCGTGTGAGCTATCCACGAACACCAAAATATTCGTTTCAAACTCAAAGTCATTACTAGATCCCTCTCTCACCCACTTCTTGAGACCGCCGATTCGTTCGTACACCACCTTCGCGAATAATTTTGACCAGCAGTTAAGCTTAATAGCCAATATTCTCAACACAAACATATAACATAGAAACGATTGAGACATTGAGTATGCTCCGGTGTATGGGGTGAATTTTTTAATTCAGAAAAGTGAGTGGAGCAGGCACTTATGTTGGTAACAACAAGATATGAAGTGAATAGAAAAGTGCCAGAAGACAATAGAGAATAAAAATTTTTTCGCGGCGGTGGTGGGGTTTGAACCTGCGACCTTATTGGTACGACAACTCCGCCTGGCAGGTGAGAGCGTGGCTCTACCGTGTGAGCTATCCACGAACACCAAAATATTCGTTTCAAACTCAAAGTCATTACTAGATCCCTCTCTCACCCACTTCTTGAGACCGCCGATTCGTTCGTACACCACCTTCGCGAATAATTTTGACCAGCAGTTAAGCTTAATAGCCAATATTCTCAACACAAACATATAACATAGAAACGATTGAGACATTGAGTATGCTCCGGTGTATGGGGTGAATTTTTTAATTCAGAAAAGTGAGTGGAGCAGGCACTTATGTTGGTAACAACAAGATATGAAGTGAATAGAAAAGTGCCAGAAGACAATAGAGAATAAAAATTTTTTCGCGGCGGTGGTGGGGTTTGAACCTGCGACCTTATTGGTACGACAACTCCGCCTGGCAGGTGAGAGCGTGGCTCTACCGTGTGAGCTATCCACGAACACCAAAATATTCGTTTCAAACTCAAAGTCATTACTAGATCCCTCTCTCACCCACTTCTTGAGACCGCCGATTCGTTCGTACACCACCTTCGCGAATAATTTTGACCAGCAGTTAAGCTTAATAGCCAATATTCTCAACACAAACATATAACATAGAAACGATTGAGACATTGAGTATGCTCCGGTGTATGGGGTGAATTTTTTAATTCAGAAAAGTGAGTGGAGCAGGCACTTATGTTGGTAACAACAAGATATGAAGTGAATAGAAAAGTGCCAGAAGACAATAGAGAATAAACATTTTTTCGCGGCGGTGGTGGGGTTTGAACCTGCGACCTTATTGGTACGACAACTCCGCCTGGCAGGTGAGAGCGGGCTCTACCGTGTGAGCTATCCACGAACACCAAAATATTCGTTTCAAACTCAAAGTCATTACTAGATCCCTCTCTCACCCACTTCTTGAGACCGCCGATTCGTTCGTACACCACCTTCGCGAATAATTTTGACCAGCAGTTAAGCTTAATAGCCAATATTCTCAACACAAACATATAACATAGAAACGATTGAGACATTGAGTATGCTCCGGTGTATGGGTGAATTTTTTAATTCAGAAAAGTGAGTGGAGCAGGCACTTATGTTGGTAACAACAAGATATGAAGTGAATAGAAAAGTGCCAGAAGACAATAGAGAATAAAAATTTTTTCGCGGCGGTGGTGGGGTTTGAACCTGCGACCTTATTGGTACGACAACTCCGCCTGGCAGGTGAGAGCGTGGCTCTACCGTTCTCTCTACCAATAAGGTCGCAGGTTCAAACCCCACCACCGCCGCGAAAAAATTTTTATTCTCTATTGTCTTCTGGCACTTTTCTATTCACTTCATATCTTGTTGTTACCAACATAAGTGCCTGCTCCACTCACTTTTCTGAATTAAAAAATTCACCCCATACACCGGAGCATACTCAATGTCTCAATCGTTTCTATGTTATATGTTTGTGTTGGAGAATATTGGCTATTAAGCTTAACTGCTGGTCAAAATTATTCGCGAAGGTGGTGTACGAACGAATCGGCGGTCTCAAGAAGTGGGTGAGAGAGGGATCTAGTAATGACTTTGAGTTTGAAACGAATATTTTGGTGTTCGTGGATAGCTCACACGGTAGAGCCACGCTCTCACCTGCCAGGCGGAGTTGTCGTACCAATAAGGTCGCAGGTTCAAACCCCACCACCGCCGCGAAAAATTTTTATTCTCTATTGTCTTCTGGCACTTTTCTATTCACTTCATATCTTGTTGTTACCAACATAAGTGCCTGCTCCACTCACTTTTCTGAATTAAAAAATTCACCCCATACACCGGAGCATACTCAATGTCTCAATCGTTTCTATGTTTATATGTTTGTGTTGAGAATATTGGCTATTAAGCTTAACTGCTGGTCAAAATTATTCGCGAAGGTGGTGTACGAACGAATCGGCGGTCTCAAGAAGTGGGTGAGAGAGGGATCTAGTAATGACTTTGAGTTTGAAACGAATATTTTGGTGTTCGTGGATAGCTCACACGGTAGAGCCACGCTCTCACCTGCCAGGCGGAGTTGTCGTACCAATAAGGTCGCAGGTTCAAACCCCCCACCGCCGCGAAAAAATGTTTATTCTCTATTGTCTTCTGGCACTTTTCTATTCACTTCATATCTTGTTGTTACCAACATAAGTGCCTGCTCCACTCACTTTTCTGAATTAAAAAATTCACCCCATACACCGGAGCATACTCAATGTCTCAATCGTTTCTATGTTATATGTTTGTGTTGAGAATATTGGCTATTAAGCTTAACTGCTGGTCAAAATTATTCGCGAAGGTGGTGTACGAACGAATCGGCGGTCTCAAGAAGTGGGTGAGAGAGGGATCTAGTAATGACTTTGAGTTTGAAACGAATATTTTGGTGTTCGTGGATAGCTCACACGGTAGAGCCACGCTCTCACCTGCCAGGCGGAGTTGTCGTACCAATAAGGTCGCAGGTTCAAACCCCACCACCGCCGCGAAAAAATTTTTATTCTCTATTGTCTTCTGGCACTTTTCTATTCACTTCATATCTTGAATGAAATGTTAGCGTGGGTAGAGGATAGGGTGCCCCAGGGGGGTGATCTGACTGATAAGAAAAGGTCAGCGTCAGGGAACAGAACCTTCCAGAAAATAATGGAAGATAAAAGACATATATAAGTGGTAGTAGTAATAGTAGTAGCAGTAGTGATAGTAGTAGTGAGTGGTAATAGTAGTAGTAGTAGTAAGTAGTAGAAAGCTGTAGTGAAACAGTAGGGGGCGAGGTGAAAAAGTCACGGCGGAGGTGGGGTTAAAGGGGGGGGGGGGGTTGTTGAATGAACGAAGGTCGAATCTTCGCGAAGGAAATACGAACGGTCGGATGGCTGGCGATGTGATAGTAAAGTGGAATATAGATAGATAACTATGCGATTACGTGCTCTCTGTGGGATTGCTTACGTTGGTGAGACCGGAAAGAGGCTGGGTGACAGATTCGTGCAGCACTTGCGCGTCATATCGAACTGTGCAGACACTTCAATCTGCCGGACTACTGCGATGTACAGCGTGTGTGTGTGTGTGTTTAGTTTTTGCCATTCGGACACTTCCACCCGCCGACGTAGGGAAACTCACCTGATCAAGTCGTTGGGAACGCTGACTCCACGCGGACTCAACACCAGGATTGACCACCACTAACCTCCACTTCGTATCCCGCTGTGCAACCACCTCTTAGTCAATACTATCTTTGAGCCTTTTCGATGTCAACGTCACCCATATTCATAACCACTGCTGCCACTACAGCTACTGCTGCTGCTACTAATACTACTACTACTACTACTTCTACCACCACCACTACTACTACTACTACTACTACTACTACTACTACTACTACTACTACTACTACTACTACTACTACCGTTATACTTCCGGATGGCAATGTTGTGAACTCCTTGGCCAAGCGCATTCTATCTATATTCCTTTTTACTATCACATCGCCATCCGACCGTTCGTATTTCCTTCGCGAAGATTCGACCTTCGCTCATCCAACACCCCCGCCCCCCCTCCGCCGTGACTTTTTCACCTCGCCCCCTCCAGTTTCACTCCAGCTTTCTACTACTAACTACTTCTACTACTGCCACTACTACTACCACTACTGCTACTGCTACTACTACTACTACTACTACTACTACTACTACTACTACTACTACTACTACTACTACCACCACTAATATGTCTTTTATCTCCCACCCACGTCTTATAGTCGGTTTTACGATTTAAGAAGCCGTACTTTAAAACTGCGTTCACAAGTTCACTTATTTTCAGTATATTCTTATAATAATAATAAATAAAATAGAATTCCCTTTATTCATGGAAAATTTGTATCTAGGGTCTATACCAAGGGAAGGCTGGAATAACCTAGGCATCAGCCGCAGTTCAGCGCCACAAGTCGAGCTAGGGCGAGGTGACTAGCTGAAGGTCACACAGGGCAGCGGTGGCGGTTGATCGAACTCGGTACCTTTCTGGTACGAAGCAAAGACCGTACCGCTGAGCCACGCTGCCCAAAAATAGAATAATCTAATCGTTATCAAGTTTCTCCTCCTTTCCGTTATTTATTATCATTATTATTATTATTATTATTATTATTATTATTATTATTATTATTATTATTATTATTATTATTATTATTATTGTTATTGTTATTGTTATTATTATTATTTTGCATGACAAAAAAAAATAATAATTAAAAAATCCTCATCAATAGAATGGACAAAGTATTATAAAAGAATCGTAACAGGAAATATTATATAACACATTTTCCTCTATTTTTCTTTAAATTAAGCTATAACGAAAATATACGGGGGAAAAAACAATAAAAACAAAAAAACAAAAAAAAAACAACAACAACAAAAACCCAAAGAAATAGAATGGACAACATAAAATAAAAAAGAATCTTATGGTGGCTTGAAATAACGAGTCATATCGTTGCCCCAACGGCATCTAACGCGTTAGAAATCAAACTTATCTAAGTGACCAAGTGTTACTGTGTGCCATCGGATAAGTTGGCCTGAGAGCCTGGGATTTTAATTGTTTTGTTTTTTTAATGGTATACTTTAGGAAGTGACGAATAAGTGCGAAGAGGTCTTTGCACTGACGAACAGGTCCGATGTTCGTCAGTGCTGATCAATGGGGTGGGCAGTGGCACAGACCGAATAGAGGTTGTCTGTGGGCGGTGGCACCTGTTGTTCAATACTGACCAATAGACACCAGGTTATTGGTCAGTACTGACCTCCAGGCACTGGCGTCTGTTCGTCAGTACTGACCCGCATGTGCTAGCGCCTGGGAGTCAGTACTGACCAATAGCCCTAGCCTAAAAATATTACAGTATATAACAACGATAAAAAGCAACTCAGAAAACAGATATAGGGGGACAGAAGACGCAGCAAGTGACCGCCTGTCCACCATGGGAGGTAAGAAAACCCCACCCAGGAATACAAAATTAAAATGATCAAAATTATGAACATTGTAGGCTAATGCCCTTTAAAAACTATATTCATTTTCCACGATGAAAGATATAATTTTTTCTTTAATCTCATTGTTTAAACCACAAATTCTATTTTCAGCATCAATATCACTTCGACATTGTACAGTTTGAGACGATATGGGTCACATATTACTAATAGGAAGATGGGTATGGAATGAATTCATTTCACAATACATTTAAATCTATTTTCTATTTTTCGCCAAGTTGACCAACGTCTAAATAATGACAATTTATCAAGGTTATACTGTACAACTCTGATTGTTTTAATTCACTTGAAGAAAATATGAATAAAGTTTCAAGATAATATGATTAAAGAACATAATTATGCGCATATTTATTTTTAAAAATAGAAAAATTTGTAGCACCAGGGTAAGATATTTATTAGGAATTCCAAAGACATAGGGCTATGGATAAGCTTGTTGGCTACGACAGAATTGAAAAGGTATTAAACAAAAATGAATATAACAGCTTCAAAAAAGATTTGCTTGCTTGCTTTGCCTTTAAGGGTTTTACGGCGCTTGCAACACATTAAGGTCATTTGACTGTCTCCCTACCAACCAGGGTTTCCGGCCAGGGCCTGGACAAAACCAAGTAATCTCATTCCAAGACAAAGATAAAAAGCATGTTGGAAAACAGATATATGTGGGTAGAAGACACAGTAAGTACCTCCCTGACCACTATGGGAGGTAAGGCTTAAAAAAAAAAGAACAAAATACCAAACAAGGGTTCGGGCTCCCAGCTAGGACTCCAGCCAGTAAAAAAAAAAAAGTTATTGATTTACAATTGAAAGCACACGAGAAAAAGTAAGAAAGGGGAAGGGTTCAAATAGGAAACAAATGTAGATTCCAAGAGCATACTATCAGTGTACTTAGTTTGAGATCACAGTCTCACACAGACATAAACACAGGTCCCCACAAAGAGGAAAACGCTCAAATGTTTATAAACCAATTTTATATTTATAACGAAAACAAAAATATCAGTCCATAATAGAGAGATGAAATACAAGGAAAAAAATATCATCTCCCAAAATTATAACTATGCATTTGACTGTCAAGGACTCCGGCCAGGACTAGGACAAATCCAAGTAATCCTATTCCAAGACAATAACAACTCAGAAAACAGATAGAGGGGGATAGAAGACACAGCGCGACCTCCTGCCCACCATGGGAGGTCAAAGATCCCACCCAGTTTTCTTGGGTTCAGAAGAACTATAACGTAGATT
The DNA here is from genome assembly GCF_034508935.2 of Berghia stephanieae. Classification (NCBI taxonomy): domain Eukaryota; kingdom Metazoa; phylum Mollusca; class Gastropoda; order Nudibranchia; family Aeolidiidae; genus Berghia; species Berghia stephanieae. The sequence goes on along the minus strand of NC_088361.1, from coordinate 90,404,258 downwards.
GCTGAACTATAGTCCATCACCCTGATGATTCTAATTAAGATAACCAGTTTAAAAATAATTTTATCTATTCTAAAAAGAAATTCAGTCTGGAGAATGTTCTTCGCAAAAAAAAAATTGCACAACCAGCTTCAATAAGCATTAGTTCAAAACAATACAACTAAAAGAAGATAACATTTTGAAAAAAATATTTATCCAGTACATTAAAGTTTAACCGAAAAATGGATAAAATACTTGGCTTGAAAATATGAAAACCATATGGCAATATATAAGCAACAAAAGTCAAAGAGCATGATCAAACTTTGTTCATTTTTTTTCTTTTTTGTTGCATAGGGGAGGGGGGGGGGGGGGGGTTCAGGGACTTAGGACGCTTGGGACACTTTTGAATCATTTCAGCCACAGTAAAAAGGAATGACGATAGAGCGAAAATTGCAGATTTGAAGTTAAAAGCACCAAAGTAAAAGTAAGACAAAGAGAAGAGGTTCAAAAATGTTTGTTGCTTACATTGTATTGTTTGTTTGTTTGTTTTAAAAGGTTTTACGGCGTTTGCAACACATTTAGGTTATATCAGGCCGGTAAAAAGGAAGAAAATGGGATAGTCAAATTCTATAATTACAATTAAAGCACCCAAGAAAAAGTAAGACAAAGGGAAACTGGGAACAAATAGGGATCAGATGTAGAATCCAAGAGCATTCCATCAATGTACTTAGTTTGAGATCAACTATGTCTCATCCGGAAACAAGCAGAAGATCCAACAAAGAGGGATACACTCAAATGCTTACATTGTATATTCAAAATAACAAAAATAATAATACATAACAGAGAGGAGAGATGATTTACAAGGAAAAAAAATATAATCTCCCAAAACAATAACTATGCATTTGAATGTTTCCCTCCCAGCCAAGGACTTTGGCCAGGGTCAGGACAAAACCAAGTGATCTCATTCCAAGACAAAGACAGAAAGCAAATTGGAAAACAGCTATAAGGGGATAGAAGACACAGTAAGTGCCACCCTGCTCACTAAGGGAGACCAGGAACCCCACCCAGGCTTACAATAGTACAATACATTTAAAACAGATGTCTCAGAATAACAATAAAGTCTTTAACATTTTAAAATCAATTGTAAAGGAAATTCTATTTTGTTCTTGGATATCGTGATGACTACAAGGAAAGAATACATAAAGAGTACATATCAACAACATTGGCAAGTAAGGCATATGCATAAAGGTCAGCAGCTTACCAAGAATTTTTCTTGTAAATTGGTCCGATTAAGTAATATGGAAAGATAAATTATGTATAATCAAATAACATATCATTGTATTGCTTTAATCACCATGTATGAAAGACAAAAGGCTTCACCTTTTATAGGACAAAATAAATGTTTATATATTTTGATTGACGTTATTGTATTCAATACTTCCTGAGAACATTAAAGCTTACTGAAGATATACATAAACACAACATGTTATGCAATGTTATAAATAAACACCAAGTAATCCAACATATTGAGGTAGTGCAATCTTGAAGTCTCATCCGCTTCCAATTTTTTTCTCCTCAAATGCAGAATATGATTGTAAGTCATGCTTTTCGAAATAATGACTAGGATAAGAACAAAATTATATAGTGGTCATAATAATAATAACAATAATAATAATAATAATAATAATAATAATAATAATAATAATAATAATAATAATAATAATAATAATAATAATAATAATAATAATAATAATAATAATAATCAGGGCTCTCAACTCAAAACTTTGAAAACCACTGAAAATTGTTCAATTGGCATCCGGATACCAAAATAAAAATTAAAATTAAATGCACGTGAAGTTATGCAACAATTATTACTGTCATATCAGTAACATTATCATCATGATTATTTAACATAATACCTATTGTTGGGTATCATTACCATTAGCATCATCAGTAGTATACATCTATAAAGGAACCTAATAAAAAAACAACAGCAAAAAGGAAAAAAGAAAAGAAAATAATCAGCTTTCCTTACCATTATGCTGTAGGGAACAAACAATTCACTGTACCCTTATTTTCTTAAATTATCTCAACTTGTTTTTGATTGTTTTTAAGGGTTTTACGGCGCTTGCAACACATTAAGGTCATATCAGCGCCAGTAAAAAGGAAGAAAATAGAATTGCAAAATATCAAAATAATTGAATGAGCGTTTTGTTAATAATATAAATTCTTATAACACCAACTAAAATTTCTGATATCGACAAAAAAAATGACGCAACTTATTGTGGCATTTGCACGCTGTAATTCTTTAAAGAAGACACTTGCTATACCTTGTCAGACTGTGAACAACTTTATCCAGGAAGGAATTTCATTTTTAACAAGATTGTGCTACATTCCATACGAGCAAAAGTAGACAAGCTTTTCTTTGGAGTTAAAATATTCATTTCATGCAGAAAGACAGCTGACGGCCTCAATCACCCGACCTGAATCTAATGGATTACACAATTTGAAATTCTTTGATAGAGGTTTATAGTGGACAATTTGAATTCACAGAAGAAATCCTGAGAGAAAGAATTAATTTATGCTGGAAGGAAATAACCATTGAGGAAATTTGGATGTGCATTTCAAGTTAGAAAAGATACTGCTTTGCATCATTAAAGAGGAGGCAGTGCTATTGATCACTTAAAGTACAAACCTTGTTATCACTGGACCAAATTAGATATATGAGTGGGCCATATAGACGATTTCTTACAAGATGAGGCGAATCATAATGAAAATAATGTTTATGGTGACATAATTAATATTTGCTAAAAATGGCAACAAAAGTTAAGATCATCAGCCATTATACTCTCTGCAATGTTGCGTCATTTTTCTCGGATATTGTATTTCTGAACACACTTTTGAAAAATCACTGTATCCTTTTTGTTTCTGAATTCATATTCATAAAAATTTGACAGTCTGCGTTTTAAGAAGTTGTTTTATCAGTGTATTGAATTAGGAAGAAATCCAATGAAGAGTCTCAGAGATACAAGCCAGCCGACAAAGAGTGGCGTGTTTTTTTTTTGGATCACCTGATACATTGAATTTAATTAATATAATACATAGTGAAAATGTAAATATGATCTGAGAACATTCAAAGTGTAAAATATATTAAGATACAAAATTGTACACAAATCTAAAAAACCAAAACTAAAACAATGTGAAAACCAGAAGTATATAACGAACAGAAATAATTGAAGTAATAAATGGAGTGCTTGAATTTTTATCAATATTGCCATCATCACAGAAAGAGGAAATCTTCTATTTCACATTCATTATCAGCTGTTAACCCCATATTCACAGATCAACTGGTAACAATTGAAACTTTGAAAATCACAGAAATCCAAGGATCAGCGAAAAATTGACAGCCCTGAATAATAATAATAATAATAATAATAATAATAATAATAATAATAATAATAATAATAATAATAATAGTAATAATAATAATAAACTTGTTGGATGAGATAATATAAGGTGACAAAGAAAACTATCACCTTGAGGAAAAAGACAGTATTTGTCTACATATCACAAGTAATCATACATTTTTATTTCCATCAGGCAGCATAACAATTAATGTAAAACAACTGCACATGAAAGTGTTACGGCAACAACATCATGAGGTATTAAATAAGCTAAGTAAAAAAGCCATAGGATCATCAAAGTGGAATCTCCATAGAAGGAACCACCCCCCCAAAAAAAAAAAAAAAAAAAATTTATGACCCGCTACCCCACATTGGTATTATGTCAGGATAATACAAATTTCCAAAGGCATTGTAAAGCCAAAATCATTAGAAATGTGAGATTTTAGTATTTGTCACTTTCAGATATTATCTCCATTGTCTACAATATAATTAAACATATAAACTTAACCAAAGTACACTACTCATTGGAATGTAACACGCTGAGCTGGGTGACCAAATTCTATCTGTATAATAAATCGGTATAACTAAATACGATGGACAGGGTGGACTTCATGGTCAAAATAAATTTAAGAACTAACAAACCCCAATTTTCCCCATTTCTTTGTCTTATTCTTTTCCTTCCCTGTATAAAATGGAGGAAGAAAAAAAAATGATATATATTATAAAAACAAAACAGAAAATCGAACTGAGCATGAAAACCTGTCTATACTTCTCTACAAGTTGTAGTGTTGATAAGGGAAGTAAGAAAGGAAATAATACTTGAAGAACAGGGTATGTATTGGTTACCTCCCATGAGCATCGTATTTTGCCACGCTCGGATTCTAGCACACTTTTTGGCTTCTCCCGAGAGCTTGCTAGAATCCAGAGAGTATTGTTTCTTATTTTTCATATTCAATTTGATTTTGAGCATCTGGGTCATCCTGACATAAAATGCTTTTGAGGCAGTAGATCAAACATCATCATAGAAATAACCATTTCATTTCTTTATGCATGAAATAAAACCGACTTGATTACCAAATGGAAATCCGTCACGTTCATGTGAAAAAAAGAGCTCACTCTTACATTTGGTGCACTCTGCTGATGTAACGTCTATGTGTTCTGGCAAGACGCCTTCCCGTTCAAGTAAGATTGAATTGGCTCTCACTAAATCTACATGAACCCATCCTGTTCTATTTTCAGCAGGACTAGTCAGAGACGGATCTAGATCAGTCAAAGGTTTGGCTTCAGAGGCACGAAGACTGAAACATTTCATTTCAACACTGGGCCCAATAGCAGCTCTTACATCAACAGGGTTTGTCCCGTATTCTCGCATCATTGTCTTAAGTGTTTCCACCACAGCACCTTTCACAGTGCCCATCCAACCAGAGTGAGCAGCACCACAAGCACCTACGAGAAGAAAACAAGAAAAAAAGAGAAAAAAAAAGCAGTCAACTAAAAGCAATTTATTTTTTTGGTTGATGAAGAGTACATTTCTTTATCCCAAACAGGAATCGCACTTTCTTTGTGAAACTCAATATTTGACACAGTGACCCTGTGTCCCAAAATGGTATTATGTTATATGATGGGTTAGTTTATATCTTAAGAATTGAATTTACAGTATTAAAAAAAGGACTTACGTAAAGATATTTTAATGACTAAAGTAGAATACAACAATTTAAATAACAACAAAAATAACAACAACAACAACAATTCTTCTTCTTCAAGTACCAAGTCTGTGCCAGACATCGGTGATCATGATACGCCATTCATCTCTCTGATCAGATAACCTCAGAAAACTAATATTACTCTTCTCTTTCTTTGTCACCCAGCTGTTCAAACTATTCAAATATGTTTTTCTTGGTCTACCTTTACTCTTTTTACCTTCTATCTTTCCTGTGAGAGCAAGATGTTCAATACATTTATGTCGATTTAGGTGTCCTAAAAATTGCATTTGTCTTTTTGTTATTGTACGAATTAATAGCCTTTTAGTTTCAGCTTGCTCTAATACTTCTTCATTAGTTTTCTTCTCTGTCCATGAGGTTCTTAACATCCTTCTAAGAAACCACATTTCTGCTGCCTCCAGTTTCTTTCTAATGTCTTCTGTAATTGTCCAGCTTTCGCAGCCATATAATAATACTGACCATACGTAGGCCTTCAAAACCCTATGTTTTGTTGTCATTGAGATATTGTGGTTTTTAAAAACAACAACAATAATAATAATAATAATAATAATAATAATAATAATAATAATAATAATAATAATAATAATAATAATAATAATAATAATAATAACTAGACCACCTGACCCGCTTCACTGGGTTCACTTTCGTTATATATATATACAAAATATCAACAGAAATCATAATCCAACTGAAAGGTATAAGATTGCTACATAACCACTTTGGCATCATGTGTAGTGTGCATGTACCACTGCACACTGCACCAACTAGAATCATAGTGGAAGTCAAGGCTTGAAAGCGACCGACAAAATGGAGGACATGAATAGCCATCTGATTTCGGAAGAATCAACGAATTAAAAATGGACTTGTTTAAAACGATCCAAATTGTGGCATATTGTTTAACTTTTGCAAGATTGATAATAATGTTAACCATTCGGATACTGGTAGATATTCTAGCTGGTTTGTGAGAAATTCCTTGGGCGTCACATACAGACGTAGGTTTTTAGTATTTAGATTAAGAACTCTTTTATAGCACGAAATGTCAAAACCTCAAAGCACTTTACAATATCAATGGCTTGACTAAGCGTAAACACACTCTCAATGTGCAAAAATCCATACAGCAGTCATACACACTAAATTTACATGTTTTTACATACTAGAATATTATGTGATATTCAAAAAAATAAAAATAAATTAAAACTAATAATTCACTGATCGAGCCGAAAACATTAACATTTCTTTCAGCTTTTTCTTAAAATCCTCAATGCTGCCTGCAAGCCTTACTGCCAAAGAAAGTGATTTCTTTGTTGCTTTTTTAACCTTTATTGATTGTTAATTTTTTTTTGTTTTTAATACTTTTTACATTTGTAATGGTGAATTTTTTTTTGTAATTTCGTTCATTATTTCAAATCACAATCTTGCCAGACCAAGATTGGACATTTAAAGCGTAGAGCAGACAGAGAATCGAAGCAAAACCTTATTCCCTGCTACATTCTTTGAACTATTCTCATGCAAATTTCTCTAGATTGTTTCCCTTTAACAGAGACAAAGAGGAAAATATTCTCATATCGATATGAAATTAAAGGGATATAGATATTTTTCCCCATGGACAGACGTTGATAATTGTTGGGTTTTTTTCAAAGCATGTCATGTTTCATCATAATAAAAACTAGTACCAATTAATTCAAGATCATCATCTTAATCTAAAGCACTTCTTGATAAGGTTGAGGGGGGGAAGGTATCTTTCACATGTGTCCTACACTGAAAGAATGATCCAGCAAAAGATGAAAACCAAATTAATTTTAAATGTTTTTAAAATCATTTGATCCTTTAAAAAGGGATAGGGTCTTTGACCTCCTATGATGGGCCCATGAGGTCACTTTTGCTGTGTCATCTATCCCTCTATACAGTAGAACATGAAAGTAACGTACTCGGAAATAGCGAGAACTCGGAAATAGCGAGTAAAATCTAAATCCCCGTTTTTTTCCCTTATTTGAGTCAATAAAATTAGCATGAAAGTAGCGAGTATGAAAAAGAGGTCAACTCGGAAATAACGAGCATTTCCTGCCCCAGCCTAGGACTGCGAACGAAGTAAAGCAAAACAAGAGACAATGGCAATTTAAATATTTTTAGCCTAGCCTCTTTTCTTTTCTTATTTTTTGTTACGAGTAATATTACATAGTAGCCTAGTCTGTAGTAGTACATAATAGGCGAAACAAATTTGGGTGGGGGTTGGGTTTGTGTGCGTGTGTGTGTATTGGGGGTGGGAGTCAATTATTCACCCAATGTGGTCCACGCGACGCGCGAGGTAAGCACATGTCAACATGCCTCACTTCGCAGCATCGGTCAGCGAGTAGCATCGTTAACGAACGACACGATCAGCGAGAGAGGGGAGTGTAGAATCATTATTTCAATGGGTCAGTGATTGAGTGGTGCGCTTGCTTACCTCATCAAACATGCCGAGTGCATACAAACACTCGCGCGCACACGCACACGCACACACACACACACACACAATTCTATGTTCTTGGTTTTTTTCTAGTCATGATTTTACTTGAAAAAAAAAAAAAAAACACAAAAAAACCCACAAAAAACAACAAAAAACCAAGCATTCTGCCACTTCTGTGAAGAAATTGAAATAGGGGCGACGGCTTTTACTCGAATTACACACTGAGGGGAATAACCAGCAATATTATTACCTTTCCTGGCAACTCGGGAATAGCGAGAACTCGGAAATAGCGAGTAATCAGGAGTGGACCCGTCGAACTCGCTATTTCCGAGTTCTACTGTATTATGTTTGCCCTTTTAAAGATGCTCTCTGCTTTTTTCTGGATTGAGATTACACGTTTTACCCTGGCTCTGGCAGGGACTAATCGCTGAAATGGGATGCAGTCAAATGTGTAGGTCCTTATTAGAAAGGTACTTTTTTCATTGTAGATCATTTCTCTGTTCTGTACTCTTATAGTTTTTAGTTCCAAATATATTACTTTATTTTGCAAGCATTTGATTGTATCCTTCACAGCAGGAATCTTTGCCTGCATCTGGAAGGAATGTTAGGAGTTTATTTAATCTTAGGCTCTCGCCAATAATTCATACAATTTGATGACAACATACATGAAAGTGAGGAAAAAAAAGTAAATGGAACCAAAAAATAAAATTATACCATTAATAACCACAAAAATACAAAAACTATAATAACACCAATAATAATAATAATAATAATAATAATAATAATAATAATAATAATAATAATAATAATAATAATAATAATAATAATATTAATAATAATAATTATTATTATTATTAATATTATTATTATTATTATTATTATTATTATTATTATTATTATTATTATTATTATTATTATTATTTTAATAATAATAATAATATTAATAATAATAATAGTAAAAATAACAGACGCACAACAGCAATAATATCTAGTATTGTTTTTGTAAATGAGGATCACGCTTATACCCCAATCGTTGACAATAAAGAAGTTAGGAATTATATCATCGTAATTCTGTTTCGGATAATAAAGTTATTAGCATTTAGTAACACTAGGGTAGTCAATCTATGCACATTGAAAGACTTAAAGAGTAGCCCTTCAGAGCCAATCAGCCACGGAGTCGGATTAAATCCGGTTCCTATAGCATGAAATGGACAATAGCTTATGCTTGCTAACCTTTGGAAAGGACGCTAGTCTATCACAAAGTAATTTCTGGCAGATCTGACAGACCCAGATATCCAATCACAGCCATTGGACAGGGAGAGGGGTCCAAAAAAAATCTCAATGTCACCTTGGACTGATCTTGGTCCCTTTGGGTGTGAAAAAAGTGCTCTACCAACTGAGCTATCGGGACACCCACATTGATAGATTGCTCTTGGAATGTACTATTGTTCCCTATTCCAACAAGTAAATTTTTTACGTTTTGTTTGATTCTTTTATCTTCAGATCTACAATTTTTTTCCCATCATCTTCCTTTAACAAGTGCTAAAATGACCACTGAGCTCCAATAGCGTTGCATAATCCCTACAAAACAAAAACAAAAATCCTTTAAAAATATAAATTTACCTGTTTTGGTGTCAGCCAGTAAAATGGGACAGCAGTCTGCACCTGGTGCAAACAAAGTCACTCCTGGAGTGTTAGTAACCAGACAATCATACCTGAAAGAAATAGAAGGTCAGTTGCAAATTACAGTATGTTTTAAAATCATGAATTAGATAATTTAAAAGTTTGACCCATGATATGAGAAAGTGGGTTTTTCCTGACAATAGTGAACCATTGGGCTTTGTAAGGCTAGAATCATGCATGTATTGCCTTTCACTTAATGTAAATCATGAGAAATAAGTGGACATCTTGTAACAAAGATAGTAGCCACTTGGAAATTTGAAGAAAAAAAAAAAATAATTGTCTGCACCCTGCACCCAAAAGAGTTGTGGTTGAGGTAACTTTTCTTTGACGCATATATCCTTTGCGATAAAATAAAGACTTATCTATATTCTAATACTCTACTCTACATTCTATACAAAATATTTTCTTCTTCTTGGATGTAGCCTCCTAGACAGCACGATGGAAAACCGTTCTTGTTTTAACCGTGCCATGCATCCTGCTTGTGGTTTTATGCCCACCCAGGGTAACATGTCTTGAGACCATATTCTCCTGGCTTCCCTTACTTCCTTAACTTCATAAATCCTCAAAAACTATTGAAGAGCAATAGTGATTGTGATTGACAAGTGACTTTACAAACAAATGTAAGTCTTAGAAAAAAAAGAAATAGTAGCATCCAAAAAACATTAACAGGAACAGTATTTGTTTATTTGAGGAGGAGGGATCAAGAAAAGCGGGCAAAAAGGTAGAAGTCCTCTGTTTAGCCAAAAATCTGCACCTACATTATACAAATGGGACAATAGATAGAGTGGTCTCAACTTTAGTCCTGATGACTCACTAATAAATATCAATTGGGAACAACTAAGCAAATTAGTAAAAAGAAGAAATGGAACTAAATATCAAACGAAAAAAAACTGAGATTTTATATAGTGCATTATCAGCAAAATGTGCTCAAAGCACTTTCTTTAAAAGGGGTCCCCAAGCCAAAAGTAATGCTTTTAAAATATAATGAAAAATGATACACATAAAGCACAATCACATCTTTAATTCAACAAAGGCACCGCTGTTATCCGTCCAGTGCTTATTTAAATTTCAGTCTGGTGAAAGAATACAAGTAAAGAGCCTTTTCCAAGGATTGAGCTTTGCGCCGCTATCAAAGTTTTGGAATCAAGGACTTACAGGTATCATAACAAAAGACAAGAACACAACAAAAAGACCATAAAGCCACAACGATAACAACACTATAAGACACTAATTAATTACTTCACAGCAGGGGAATCCTTGAAATCCTTCTCAACTATTCGTACAGAATTACCATGCTCAACTTTGGTACAATATATTTTCTCTGGATCAAATCCCACTGCAACTGCAAGTCGTCGTCTATTTTCATCTATGACTACCTTTGGATCCACTTTGATAGGTGTGTAAACAAGATTCAATGAGGCTAATGGGGTTAAAGATGAAATTCCACCTCGTCTCGTGGTAAACCCTAGTATGGTAGGAAAAAAAAAAACATTTGGTAAGTTTTGGACAATAATTCATAACACTGAGTTAGAAATATCTCACCTGATTAAAAGTAAACCATTGATGTGTTTGTGTTGTAGTGAGGATGATGATGATGATTACAGTAATGATAATAATAATAATAATAATAATAATAATAATAACAACAACAACGACAATGGCGACGATGATGATGATAATAATACTTATGATAATGTTGGTAATAATAGAATGAGTGAAACAGGCACTTATGTTGATAATAACAAGAAATGAAGTGAGTAGGAAAATGCCGGAAGACAATAGAGAATAAAAAAACTTTGGAGATGGGGGCTCGAACCCGTGACTTTCTGGTATGACAACTCAGCCTAGCGGAGTGGCGGATGACTTAGACTGTAGAGCTACCTTCTCCTGGCCAGGCGGAGTTGTCATACCAGTAAGGTCGCGGGTTTGAACCCCCATCGCCACAAAATTTTTATTCTCTATTGTCTTCTGGCACTTTCCTACTCACTTCATTTCTTGTTATTATCTGGCACCTTGTAGTGGAGAAGGATGCTCCAGATGTTTTCTCTATCTATGCTGTCAAACACTTTCTCAAAGTCTATAAAGCATATATATATAACCTTCCCTCAAATTGACAGTTAATGGAAAATTTCTCGTCCAGTGAAAACGCTTACTATCAGACCTATGATATCCTATAGTTGTAGCAATGTCCAGTCCCCTCTAGGCCATTCGACGTGTTCATTATCAATGAGTAAAAAAGCCTAGCTTGCCTAATACTTTGCATTGCACAAGTGTTCACTAACCACAGAGAGAAATGAGCAGCAGATGTCGACAAATGCTGATATTGATGCAGAAGTGCGGACGTAGTTCAAGCAGAGTCAAACAATCAACACACCGACATCATGGTCTATCAATATATCAGGCGAAGATATTGTAGACAGACTAGGAGCATTGAACTGAAAAAAGACATCTATGGCCAGATGCTTTCCTCCACCCATTTTTTATTGCTCCACTATAACGACAACTCTCTATAAAAATATTGTTTCGAGATCCTGACTAATTCGTTATAGGGAGGTAGCAAAGTATAACTAAAGAGCTGAAATAAATATATCAAGGTAAGGAAGTCAAACACATTCAAAATGAAGTGAACTTGCACATGATTACTGTTTAGACATCATTTGAATACAAATAATAAGGACCAAAACATAAGAACACTCATTTTCCGACAGCATTCCCCCCTCCTCCGCCCTCTTCAATTCTCATCTGTAAAGGAAACAGCATCTGTCTGTCACTTGGTGGTGGAGATGGGGGCATCATCTCTCTTTACATTACACAGTGAGAAAGAATCTGGCTTGAGAGAGAGAGCATCTTTCATTCTGAGACATCTGGTCTCCGTGCATTCATTTAATTTCGAGCAAAACCAATATCACATAAAATGCTAGGAACTTCCCTAAATTTTGACTAGAATTACGGGAAACAAATTAATCAATTAAGTTTCATTATAATATATGGGTTCCCTGATGGCAGCATTATTTAAATAATATTCAATTAATTTTGTATCATCATACCTGCATTAAACAGTCTTTCTGGAATGGAGAGAGGGCGAAAAATCGTGACACTTTTGGGTGAGCTCACCTCCTTTAACACTTCCTTCAAACATAAATCAACTTCTCTTTCTTCTACATTCACTATGGAGGCTAGAGGTTGTTCAGAAATGGGTATACCATATACACTCCAATTGTGAACTGGTGTAAACAAACTGCAGCAAACCTTTTCCCAAAATTTTTTTGTTATCACAGATGTAACTAGGACAAAGTTAAACTTTTTTTCATCATCCAGTTTTTTCTTGGCCTCCCATATGTGACGAATGAGGGTAGAATTGTTCACCTCTTCTCCATGATCTGAAATATTAATATTAAAACAAAAAAATGATATTAATATTACAAATCCTGAGATTTTAAGATACTAACCACTCTTAGAAACATATAAAATCATTCACTTTTGAAATGTTCCCAAATGTAAAACCAAAACAAAATGTGAAAACTTTTGTAGTTACGTAGCGGCCAGCTTTTCAAAGAGTTAAAACTGAACACAATCAAGCACATTAATGTCATGATAAAAAATGGCAGTATGTTTGGACTATAACAAAAAATAATCTAAATTTCGAGTATACAAAATTTGTCTGTTCCTGATTAAAATCCCTTGTCAAAAAAATCATAATCCTGGGACACGTCAGGGTCATGTCCTTACAGTCTCATTTTTTTTATTTCTTTTATTCCATTTCTTCAGATTGCCGAATCAGGACAGTCCCGATTTTATCGAGACACTTGGCCTCTCTGCTTTTATGCCTGGGCACCAGACAACAGGTTTTTGAAGTTTTTATCTCTGCCATGAAAAACGTCATTCAATTTTGAGAATTTTGAGCTATATTTTCTTAAAGTTGGTATAGAAGTCTAATTGATAAATTGCAACAACCTCTTTCACTCATGATGACATAAAAAATCCAGACTGGTTTTGATATTTAGCAAGCAATCAAATGTCAAGATATTTTGCTAATGAGTAAAGCAGGGCACTTAAAAGGGTACTCAAACCCTAGGACCTTCTGCGCTGAAGACGAGTGTAATAATACATGACCATATAAACACACATCCTATTCAGAGGACACGACATAAGGGTAAAAATGGCAAAGCTGGGTAAACATTCCTCACCATCCTCACAGAGAACATGAAGGCTTTCAGGCCATACATGCCCCAGTTGTTGTTTGTTTACGAAGTTCTTGAGTTGTTCAGTTGTCACTTTGCTCGAGTCAGTGATCAAGTCAAGAATAACAAGCTGGAAAGCCTCCATGACACATAACAAATTCAGATTATCTGAAAAGATGTAAAAAGAAGGGAGAGTATGAGCTATTTTGCAATGCAAGTTTTATGGCAGTAAAACAAACATACAAAATGCATGCGTATACCATTCTATTAATGATTTCAGTGATTGTTTCAACCAAAGGCCAAATTGATTCAATGCCTTTGGATTTCTTTCAAGCTTTTGTTTGACAAACTAGACCATAAAGGACATTTTATAAAATTCAAAATGTATGGACAAATCTTAAATTGGATTAATTCATGTCTTTGAAATAGGACCTAAACAGTTATATCAATAAAATACCAAAAGGTTTAGATATATCCCAGGGAACAGTTTTAGAGATTAAGTTTCCTAACTTACATTAACCACATTGATAAACATTTGACTACAGGGACAAGGCTTACATGAATCACAGACAACAGGTTTTTGCACTGACAGATAAACACTGAAAACACTTATGAAGAAAAGTCTTGATATTTTGCCACAGTAGGAAAAGAATAGGAAAATAGAACTCCATTCAGGTAAATGACAATTTTTTTTTTAATTACAAAGCAAACTTCCAATGAACATAACAATATAAAGATGTATGTAAGAAAACGTATTACGTCCAACAATTCTCAAAAGTAACACATCAACCCGCTCAAAATCAATTTTAAAATGAAATGCTACAAAACCCTTGTTAAACCAATAATTCTATAACTTGAAACTGTCTATACTATTTTCCCCCAAATACAACACGCCTCTACGGAACAACGTACCCGGTGTTATCAAGCCTCTGAGTAATAGTAATACTAAGAGACCTTAATTTGCACTACAAGCTTTTACTTTTAGCACCCGGATAGATATACTTATTATTGGATAGGACTGCGACGCGACGGGATACTTGGGTCTTGGGTTTCAGAAGGATATAAATTATCAATAATTTTTACGTGGAAATCACGGGATGAGCCCTGTTTAAACCAGAAAGAGATACCAAAGTACATTTTTAACCATCTAAAAAGAAAAGCATAAAAGAACTAAGTTCCTGAGTCATGCAAAAAAAAAAAACAACACCGGATTGATATTGATAGTGATAGACTTAGACCACACAATATGTATTGTTATCTCTATTACTATTATTCCAAGATTGATTTGAGAGCCTAAAGTAAATTCTGAAATCTAATTACTCTCAAACCTTTAGCTTCCTAAATGAAATCAATGTAAATATCATAACTTTCAACTGAGATCTTTTGGTTGTTCACATTGATAAGCCGATAAGGTTGCCTGTGAACAGTTGAGGAACGTCGCCGGTCGCCCTTTAAATTGTTAGTGCATTGTGCAAAACACGAAAGCCGTGAAGTGTAGCGAAGGCGTTGGCTCATACTTCCTTTTTAAAATGTCAACAACACGGTTCAACAGGTTAAAGGTCAGTAAGGTCATCAATGACAAGCAAGAAAATTTTTAAATTATCAAAAATGTGAAATTTAAATATAGAATGAGCTTTTATATAGCGCAATATCCACTTAGCGTGCTCAAAGCGCTTTCCAAGGGGTCCCTGGCCAACGGCAACACTTAACATTTAGGACGGGACATGACGCCTGTTAGGCGACATTACAATTTTTCGTAGGCACAGAGACAACGCTGTTAACGGCCAGGTACTCATTTTACACACGAGTGCGGTGAGAGAATGTGATTAAAGAGCCTTTTCCAAGGACTCAATTATGCGCCGAGCGAGGCTCGAACACAGGACCTTCCGATCCGAAAACGAGTGTCATAGCACTAGACCACATGTTTTGCTTTTATTTAATACCCTATTTGTTTGGAAAGGGGGGGGGGTGTTTGTTTTTGTTCTGTTTTGTTTTGTTTTTTTTTAATGGTTGTTTGGTTTTATCTTTTTTTTTTTAATTTTCAAAATTTGGTATTTTATCCGTTATTTTGTTTTGTTTTGTTTTGTTTTGTTTTTGTTTTTGTTTTTTGTTTTTTGTTTGTTTGTTTTTTGTTGTTGTTTTTTGTTTTTTTGGGAAGGGTGGGGGTGTGAGTGTTTTGTTGCTGTTTTTTTTTTTTTTTTTTTTATTAACGATATCACTGAAACAAATAAACTAAACATTATTCTTATGTATCTGGTTAAAAATTTCTATCTCAGAATATCAACCAGCCCGACATAATACTGTTCTACTGGTCATAATACATATGAATTCCCATATCGAAACCGCCTCGGACAATAAATAGATCATTGTCTTGAGTCATCGGTGTTACGTCGTACCCAAGTGTCGTATCGCATGCGCAAGCAATCGTCAAGACGGTGTGAATGGGTTCCGTGGTAAGCCCTCCATTAAATACAGATTATACGGCTGTAAATGTCCGCGATAGTGCGATGGTTCAAAGTAATATGAGAACAAACTATCAATGATCGGTAATAGATTGGACAACGTTTGATATCGACTTTATTCTCGCTTAGGACGTTTCTGGTTATTGTTGCTTTGAGATTTATTTTTTATTTATTGGAGTAATTTCTCATGTGAAGGGATGAGTTTATTTAAGATGCAAAACATTAGTAGTTAAAATTAGTGATGAAAAAGGAATGAAGTATCGTGTGTAAAAGAAGAATAAAAAATACTGTGTAAAATTTGGTTAACATTTTATTTCAAGTTCAAGTCCATAGATGCAAAAGGCAAGCTGTGCCCATCACCACATAAATGTAATAGAATGACCATTCTATCTAATGTTATTTGATTTTGTACTCTATTGCTCTTTACTACTTGTCGCTACCATCACTATTTAAATGTATGCAAGACTGTTGACTGTGTGCCTCTGTGGTTGATATCAACATTCCTTTACTCGTGTGTGTTACTATGACCAATAGTACACTGTGTGTTGTGTGTTAAGCCCTTACACAGGTAGTCTCTCGATGTAGTACTATTTTTATCTTCGGCTGGGTGTGACTTCTGGCCTGATACTATATTTTTGTGTGCTTTCATCACTTCACATCGTTATAACTTCATTTTAACAACTATGATCATTTACAAATTTATGTCACTAATTCTGGCAAATCATAGCTTTCTAGCCACCTACCTTGAGTCATCTAAATCTACTTGGTTCTTCTATATACTTAATAATTGCTACTTAAATATTTCATACAGCCATAACGTTAACGCCTTTGATTACTAATTACGAGCTTAACATTTACTCTTTAACTCTGCAATTCACTATGATTGATTTTGTAGCATAACTCTTTAGTTTAGACTTATTCGTTCCTTCATACATGTCCCATGTTATTTGCATTAATTTGTTTAAATCATGAAGATGCACACAACTCGATCGAGTTTACTCACTTCAGTCTACGCATCACTTTACCTGGACCAGTGACGTAGGTGCTTTCCCTGACGTCCGCGCTAAATCTATTTTTAACTGCTATAGCTAATATTGTGGAGATTCTTCTGCCATTCTTTTCATTAGTGCTGGGATTACCCGCCCAAATCATTACCCGGGTAATACCCGGGTAGTGGTCTGATTACCCGGGTACCCGCGGGTACCCGTGGCAGGAGTGACTTTTGTCCCCAGAAATTTTTTTTGTGTCGGGGGGGGGGGGGGGGGGGGGGGGTCTTTTTTATTTTTTAATTTTTTAATTAATTTATTATTTGTTACAACAAATGAAGCGAAACTGAAGTAAGAAACAAAGATAATTAACTACAATGAAAAAAAATAATAAATAATAAATAAAATAAAAATACCTGAGATTCCTTTAAAAGATAAGAACTAATATAATATAGTCTTAACCTATTGATTCCAAAATTGAATCAAATGTGTGTTAACAAATAAAACAAAAAAAATCAATGTAATTGAACAATAAAGTAGGAAAATCTTTTGAAAAAATGTCATGTAAATGTAAATATGTAAATAAAATTGTATTATTTCCAATTTTTGTTCAAAAATATTAAAACCGCCAAAAATTATCGCTCTCAGTTCGGTTTCCATTTGTTGTAGCGGGTACCCGTTACCCGCCCCTTTTACCCGAGTACCCGGTTTGACTTTATTACCCGCGGGTACTCGCGGGTACCCGCCCAGCCCTACTTTTCATTCATTCATTGATCCATTCATTGCTACACGCCTATAGAATACGATATAAAAGAATGATCTGTTCCATTGTTCCTGAATAAAGACTTCATCATTTTACATTCTGGCCTTTGTGGCTTTGTGGTTTGATCGCCTCCACTACCCTGGAGTGGATGGGCTAGGACTCGGGTAGACTATGGTGTCTCCGGACTTGACTGTGGTGTGTGCTCTTCGCTCATGAAATCAACTCCCTACTTCTACTTCTGACACATGAAGTCATGCTACTATCACTAACAGTAGTACTAAACTGTCACTTCATTGTCTCGATCTATCTTCCTCACTTGAGCACCACCGCCGCAGTTACAGTCTGGAACTCTTAAGTCGACCCCGGGACCGAATCCATTCACTCCCACCACGGCCTCTACACTCTGCCAATACTACCACTACCACTCGCCGGCATCAACTACCCGGTTGTCTCCATCAGTATCACACTCGCCGGCATCAACTACCCGGTTGTCTCTATCACACTCGCCGGCATCAACTACCCGGTTGTCTGACTCTATTACATAAATGTTACCTATCACACTACACAAATTATAATCCTGTCACTCAAGTCATTCAATCCTCCCGGTGTTCTTGTATATATGTGGAAATCGCGTTGAAATGATGTTGGTTCTGTGATGTCTATTATGTCATGTGGTAGTTTATTCCATTTACGTATTGTTCAAGGGAAAAGGCTTATATTATGCGTTTGTTTTTGGAAATGGCTGGTGGCATCTGTCGGTGTGATGCTGCGAATGAAATGGATAGAGTTTCAGTTCAAAACTCTGTGTAGAGATATGGTCTAGGAATAATCATTTTTGCTGAGTTATAATTTAATTTGGAAAATTCGTCGTAAAACATTGTAAGACACAAAAATTCTAAGCTTAGGTTTCAGCAGCCCCAAGCCATGAACATATTTTAAAACCACTAACCTAAACACACACACACACACACACACACACATATATATATATATATATATATATATATATATATATATATATATATATATACATTACATATACTGTATAAAATATAAACCACGAAATAAAAGTGCTCGACTTTAGTATTAAAGGAGCGGTAAATATACATCCTTTCTTTAAAAAATATAGCCTTGTGGAGAACATTGTACTTATTTGACTCAATAAAGAAATTGATACGGCGCACAACTCTACTGAAAGATTTGAAAAATAGAAATGTATTTTTTACAGATAGATAAACAGATAACTTGATTTCCTTTTTTGATTTAAAGTCAGTTTGAAAGTTCGTTAAGTCAAACATATCATAAAAAATTTACCGAAGACACTAACATTTCATGGCCACACCCTCAACTCTATCTGTCCAGTAGAGTCCTTACTTCCGTTGTGTTAATTTAGCGGTGATCAGTGTTGTTATGTAGTTGTGTGTTCTCATTGCGTGTATGTTTATATGTGTGCGTGTGTGTATGTGTGTGTGTGCGTGGTATACATGTGTGTGTGTGTGTTTTGGAATGTGGTTGAGTGGAAGAAAAAAAAAACGGGGGGGGGGGGGGGGGTCCATCAAGTCGAGAAATTCCTGAGCAAGGGGGGGGGGGGGAGGGGTGTGTTTGCTAGGAACTGTCAGATGCATTTTTCAGCAAATCGTGGCATTCATAGTGATATAATTCACTTGATCACATGACGGTTTTCGGATTTACAGAAATTTTAAACAAGTTTCACCGATTAACAACATCAACTAATATTACTGCTGATATTACTGTCGTTTTTATGCCATCGATGTGATAATTATTGCCCTGGGAAATGTTTAGTTTCGGCAAACTGTCAACTGGTTCTGTCTAGCTTCTAGCCCGATCAAACCAAAAGTAGACAGATTCGGGGACTTGATATTTTTCGCGTCCGCTTCAGATTTTCATTTGACCTCACATAAGTAAAGATTAAAGGGGAGACATTCCGAAAGCTCCTACATCCCCAGTATTCATTCAATTTGTATTTTCACCGTTGATCTTTTGTCAGGCGTTTATTTATTCGATTTGTCATCATATAAAAGCGTTTTAAAAACTCTAGAACAAACCTTGATAGATTTGTGAAAGTCACAAATGGGTGTGTTTGCTAGGAACTGTCAGATTGGCATTTTTCAGCAAATCGTGGCATTCATAGTGATATAATTCACTTGATCTTTTGTCAGGCGTTTATTTATTCAATTTGTCATCATATAAAAGCGTTTTTAAAACTCTAGAACAAACCTTGATAGATTTGTGAAAGTTTAAAATTTCCTAATTTGACCATTGTTTTGATTCTCGGCCGCCATTTTTATTTGTGAAGTATTGAAGGTAGTGCAAAGCACTCCCAAGTAAAGCGTGGTAAAGACTTGCGACTTATTGATATTGATATCTACTCACTGATAAACTAGAATCATGCCGAATAAAGCATGGCAGCGACGACAAGCACATCGATTAAAATGTGCATCTAATCGTAATCAAGCTAATCAAGAAAATGATTATGGCAATATCGAATGAAAATAGTTCTTACCCCGCGAAATTGTGGGCTTTTTACTAGTAATAACTAAAATATTTGAATTATTACTGACTCCTACAGATCTGTTTCATGCTTTTTACTTTGGGCAATCTTCAGGGAGTGAAATCGTTTATTGTTGTTACTATATATATATATATATATATATATATATATATATATATATATATATATATATATATATATATATATATATACATATTATATTCTTTCTATTTTGACACTCTTCCTCCAGCAGATTTTATCTTCAACTTCATCTACTTTACCCAAACAGGACGTGCACTTATGTGGGCCTATGTTAAAATGAAAATATCTTTTTAAAAATACCGTGTATTACAATAATGATAAACTAGGCCCATTACGGTGTTCCGATGTAAAAAAAAACCCTAACAAATATGGTAATAAACAAAAACAAACAAACATTTAATTTCTATAAATTTCATATTTTTGATCATTAATCATTTTTCTTGCTTGTCATTGATGACCTTACTGACCTTAAACATGTACATGTCGTCCAAACTTACAATGAACGGCCGTTCTGAGATCTGATAATCTATATTATTATGCACCTCTCGGTGAATGAATTATCCCACTAATAATACGGTAGTGATTGTTTAATTTCATATTTGTTTGGTTACATCCGACGACCCTCACGATCGAGATGAAGTTCTTTTATGTGTGTATTTGTTTTATCCTTCCCTTGTAACCGTATTTATCTATACTTTATTTCCACAAGACCCAAAACGAAACACGAATAACGCGAGCTTTTTTGTTGTGTTTTTTACATTGAACTGATATAAAAATAATACATTTGTAGAACAATATATCACAATTATATTGTGACGACACAATACTAAAGTATGCCGAAGTAAACGATGTTTATTCGAATAATATAAAGAATTATTGACATAGAAAGTAGCAATGACTATGAAAAATGTTTTTTTTCTCTTTTTGAGGAAAATTTTTGTCTAAAATCAAAGCCCTATCTCCACTGAGTAAAATTGTTTTTGAATTTTGAAAATCCATTCATAAATAAACAAGTTATGCAGTTTCAAAGGTGTCATTTATTTGGATGACCCGCAAAGAGGAAAAAAACGCGAAAATATGGGACGCTTTTTCGGCATTTTTTTCGACCTTTGGTTGTATCTTGCGTAATAAGTGGATTAAAATATTGAAACTTGAAGAGCAAATTAGGATGGTGTTTTGTAAAATACGGGAAAATTACTCGTCATATTCATATGAAATTTTACAACCAAAAAGAAGAAATGTTCATGTATTGCCTTGTCAGCGACAAAACCTCCACGCCCGGTAGTTTTAGAAATATTTTACTCCAAAGAGTGAACATCTATTTTTAACGGTCTTCTGGTAATTGCACGAGTTTTGTCGCTTGACATAATCTAAAATGACCTTTTTTCTAAATGTGTGCCAACTTTCAGTCATATTCATCGATAAACAACGTCGTAATTAATTTTTAAAAATAGGATATACGAAACGGCTTCGTCCCATATTTTGACGCGAATTCGAGCACTTCGTAAGCGAAAAAGAGGACCAAAGATTTGTGCGGGATCTTCTTCTTCTAGGTTCCATGCCTGGTCCGGGATAGTCATTGCTCATTGCTATTGCCCCCCATAGACGCCGACATCCGCTGGTAGCGGGACGGATGACCTATCGCTTTGACCCCATCCCTGCGTTTATCGCAGATGATTTTTGCCCACATACGGGGAGATATTTTTTTTAGGCGATCGGCGATCGGGGGCGTGGCAGTATAAAAAAGTGGACAATTTTTTTCGGATTTTCGCTGTTTTCACGTCGGATTCGTGATCAGCGTCAAATTTACAATAGGTTTGATACTAAGAACTGTGTGTTTACTCCAAAAATTGGTGAAATTAGAAATAAATTTTAATTAATAGTGAGGCTATGTGGCCGACAGAACCGATCCCAGTTACTGTCTGTTATTCTATCTTTCGTCTTGCCACAATAGTGATTACTTCTCACTAAATTATATCAATTAGACTGTTGAAGGAACGAAATTGACATCATTCCACTCTTTGTTATTGTATTAAGGCAGTCATTTTGGTAATTAGTTCTCACTAAATTATATCAATCAGACTTTTAACGTTCAAGGTTACTCGTAGTTTTGTATGACGGTACGTTATTTCCGACTGGTGGATGTTGCGAGCATTTTACCTAAACTCATAGCATCAATAACTGTCCAAGATATTCGCATCATATGTAGCAATAGCTATAATAATCTAACATGTCGAGAGAGAGAGAGAGAGAGAGAGAGAGAGAGAGAGAGAGAGAGAGGGAGAGAGAGAAAGAGAAAGAGAGAAAAATTTACTTGCGCTATATATACCGCTATATTCAATAAAGGTGCTCAAATCACTTTATAAGGGTCTTTGGCCAACATAAAAACATGTTAGACGAGACATGACTGTTAAGCGATATTGCAATTGTTTCCCGACAGAGACGACGCTGTAAACAGCGAGGTACTCATTTTAACAGTGAACAAGGTGAGAGAATGCGAGTAAAGAGCCTTTTCCAAGGACTCAATTATGCGCCACTCAGAGCGGGACTCGAATCCAGTACCGTCCGATCCAAAGGCGAGTGTCATTTCACAAGATCACATGCATAGCCGCACAAAAAAGTGATGAGAGAATAGATTCATATGTATTGAAGGAGGAGAGAGCGGATGGAGTGAGTAAAGTTCTTGGATATTTATAGAAGGATCCAAATTGACTTCACTCATTTCATTGTTATTGTTTTTTGACACCCATTTTTATGATTAGTTCTCATTAAAATATATCAGACTATAACGTTCAAGGTTCCATGTAGATCTTTGGGCTGGAGTGATATTTCTGGCTGGCGGACTTTGTGAGTATTTTAATTTAACACAGAGCATCAATAGAAGGAATGAATTTGACGTTAGTCAACCCGTTGTTATTGCTTTTAGACAGCATTTTATAATTAACTTTTCACTAAGTTATATCAATCAGACAATGAACGTTCACGTTTGCAGTTTTGTGTGTTAATATGTTATACCCCGATGGAGATGTCGTGAGTATTTTTCCAATACGCATAACATCAATACATTTGCAATCCGATTTAAGTTTAAAAGCAACGTAGACCACGGAAATTTTTCCATTTTGTGGACAATAAAGATTTTTTATTTATCGTCATTATTATTATTATTATTATTATTATTATTATTATTATTATTATTATTATTATTATTATTATTATTATTATTATTATTATTATTATTATTATTATTATTATTATTATTATTATTATTATTATTATTATTATTATTATTTATAAAACAAATCGACAGTGTTCCCGTGGCAGGTTAAACGGGTACTCCTCGGGACTACTCGCATTCGCACCCCCCCCCCCCACCACCACCACCACCACCACACACACGCACACAGCTCTTTTCTTTTTTTTTTTTTTTTTTTTTTTTGGGGGGGGGGGGCGTTGTTTGTAGATTATAATTCAAGGTTACAATGCCCACCCCTGTCATCACGTAGTCAAGGCTTTTTGGCATCTGCCAATCCCAAATGTCTGTGTCAAGGTCGACCGTCATGTCGCGTCAACGGGTGAGGAGGAAAAAAAAAAAAAAGAACTGGCATATTATTATATCATTACATTGAAAATTATGAAAACTATTTTTTATTTTGTATGAAATCCTTTATAAGTTTTACGATGAACAAGAACGAAACTTTTGCCATCTACCTCTTCCTGGCGCAACATTTATAAAAATATTATTTAAAAAAAATAATAACACAGCATTTATTTGGCGCAATATCCACGTGCTCAAAGCGCTTTACAAGGGGTCCCAAGGCAACAGCAATATTAGACTTGAAAGACGAGACATGACGCCTGTCAGGCGATGTGACATTTTTTCCCAACAAAGACAACGAACGGCCATGTTCTCATTTTACACCTGAGTACGGTGAGAGAATGTGAGTAAAGAGCCTTTTCCAAGGACTCAACTCTGCGCCACTCAGAGCGGGTCTCGAAACCTGAACCTTCCGATCCGAAAGCGAGAGTCATACCACATGATCCATCACAAAACAGGGAGGGGCACTTTTCTGTCGGCCACATAGCCTCAATATTAATTAAAATTTATTTCTAATTTCATCAATTTTTGGAGTAAAAACATAGTTCTTGGTATCAAACCTATTGTAAATTCGACGCTGATCACGAATCTGACGTCAAAACAGCGAAAATCCGAAAAAAAATTGTCCAATTTTTTATACTGCCACGCCCCCGATCGCCGATCGCCTCGAAAAATATTAAGCAAAGCGGGCTTTGCGGGCGATCGACCGTACCTAGGTTTATCGGCCAGGTATTTGGCCACACACATTGCGTTTTCATCCCGGTTTGCCTGATCGGGGTCTGGACCAGGATCATATCCGGGCGTGTATGGAGCCTTTTAGAAAGGTGATCCCCCGTCTCAACGTTTACACGTCGCCCCGCCTCGATAAGATTAGGCGCGGAAAATTGAATTTTTAGTATAAAAATTCTGAAATTTGTGGGAAATTAATATGTTTTATCTGCAGTTTAAAAAAATAAAATAAAATTTAGAATTTTAAAAAAGTCCTTATAAGAACTGTAGATACGAGTATCTAGTTAAAATTTTCATCCTGACACAAAATCGTTTTGAGATAAGAGTCACACATAAAATATCTACGTACAACATGAAAATGTAGTTCACTTTTAAGTAAATTTTGTTTTGTTTTTGTTTGTTTGATCGTTTACTTCGTCATTTGTTTATTTGTTTTATTTTGTTCTTTTTTTTTTTTTGTTCGCTTGTTTGTTTTGTTTTGTTTGTTTTGTTTTGTTTTGTTTTGTTTTGTTTTGTTTTTTTTTTGTTGTTTTTTGTTTTGTTTTATTTAAACAAAAGTTTGAATTGTCGATTTCCGATGTACATATATGCAGGTCTGACACCCGAACGTAATTATGGGCCAAGTTTAGCATTGTTGTAATGGAAAACATTTTGCATCATTTTTTTAGATTTCTATTACAACAATGAGCCAGTAATAAATTGGGTCATAAGACCTGCAAATAAGTGCACGTCGCCTATTTTCAATTCTTTTCATGGTAGCCTTTCTGTTGCTTTGACCATATTATTGTCATCCACAAATCCGGAATTCATTTCTATTATATATCAGAAGTAAGATATTTTCGTCAGAGGCGACCTAATCGAAATTTAGAGTACTGTATCAATGAATCGTACCTTAACACACGTCATAGTATTATGAATTATTCTTTAAACAAATATTGTTTTGAATAGAACTGTTTAAAGAAGTATAATATAGTCTATGTATGGCCTATTTATGATTTGTGTAATTTTCATATTAGTAGAGTAGTACGTCGTTAGTGTTTCAGACATCGTGTTTTGTTGACAAAAATAGAAACCCGAAACGTCGACATAATCTGTCTCCCTTGATTATATTGAAGTTTTTGTTCCATTTGATCAGTGTTAGTTATTTCAGAGAAGTAAGAAAGTTAAATAGGATTCAGTAGCTGATGTCACGTCCGCCCAGCAACGAGCAGGTTAGTTCTAAACAAAGAAAATCGGTACTTTTTATTCTTCATGCTGACTAGAACTTTTTCACATGTCATGTAATCAGAATGTATAAAAGTCAAAACAGGATCAAATTTATAATGTTTTTCTCCTCTGGATTCACTTTTACGTTCGTCGGAGAAGTATTTCATAAGTCCGCCATTGTTCCAATAGTTTAGAACCAGTTACTAAGTTACCATGCGTCATTATGAGGGACGTGACGTCACGACTATTGGAGCCTATTGGGACCCGACGCCTTAAATCGGTATTTTCATGGGATGGGTGAGGTGCTGAGAATGGCATTTACATTCAATAAAAATGGACTTGGGTTATGTTTATGAGCTCAATCTTTTCTTTAAAATTATAAGGATGGGGGGAATCAAAATTATTTCATTCAGCCAATGTTAATTGTTTTTTTTGGGGGGGGTTTGTTTTTTTTTTTTTTTGTTTTTTTTTTTTTTTTAAGGGGGGGGGGGGGGTTGCCAACGAGCACAGAATTCCTGACAAATATAAAAAAAATTATGAAACTATTAATTATAAATTAAGGATTGATCTAGGAGTAACTTGAAAACTTAAGGGGAATTCAAATAGAATTATCCTATCACCTGTTGACTTAAATTATTATTTATAAAATCTGCTTGGGCATAATGATCGGTCATTTGATGTGAGAATCGCCATCTGGCCGCTCTGTTGTCAGATTCATTTGCACGTACCTACAGACTTTTACCAGACCGATTTTAATCGTTGACGGCTCAAAAGATTCGTCTCGATCTATGTTAATTTCCACAGTACAGTGGTATAATAATTAAAATAAGAGAGTGTCTGTTCGTAATAGCCTGTATTTACCGGTAAATAATGCAGTTCTTAACTAGTTTAGAGAGAGGGGAAATGAGCATTTATATAGTGCAATTTGCACTAAACGTGCTCAAAGCTCTTTACAGGGGGTTCCTAGCCAACACCAATACTTAACATGTAGGACGAGACACGACGTCTATTAGGCGATTTTGGGATTATTTCTTTTCGATAGAGTAAACGTTGTTAACGGTCGTACTAATTTTACACCGGAGTATATGGAGAGGACTCCAACTTTGCGCCACTAAGACCCGGACTCAAACCCTGGACCTTCTGATCCGAAGTCGAGTGCTATGGCCACAAGATCCCATAGCCGCATAAAATTTGATTTAAGCTTATTCAAGTCCGAAAAGCTAAAAATTTTTATTTTCAGATCATATCAATCTAAATTTAACGGGGATTTTTTTTTAAGCATTAGGCTCAGACCGACATAATACAGATTGAAGGCAGTAGGTCACAAAATAACAATAACTAACACTACAGGTAACTTAGCAAGTGCCAGCCGACGCTTTGAGCACGTTTAGTGGATATTGCGCTATATAAACGCTCAATTTATTTTGTTATGTCGGAATGAACTAGAAGAAGAAAATCGAATTTAAATATATATTTGGTGGAAAATAGGAAATTTTAAAGGGTTTTTTTAAGTTCAAGGAACAAAACCCACTCTCCTTATTAAAGGGCGTCCCAATAGCTCAATTGATAGAGCACATCCTTCACTCGCAAAGGGATTGAGATCGATCCAGGGTGAAGTCGAGATTTTTTTAACAAAAAATTTTGATCTCTTCGCACCCTGTCCACCTAGCAGTCACTGGGTAGATGGGTCGGTTAGATATAGCTGAAAGTACTTTGCAATAGATTAGCGTCCAATCCAAAGGGTAGCAAGCAATTGCTGTTGTCCGTTTCATGCTGCAAAAACTAAGAGTAACTCTGTCTCCATGAGCCTAATGGGTTTGAAGGTCTAGGCTTCTTATTAAGGGCATTTTTGTGATTTTATAAACGTTTATCTTCACCCCAGCATTATACAACTTTAAGACGGGTGACCAATTTA
Organism: Berghia stephanieae; assembly: GCF_034508935.2. Classification (NCBI taxonomy): domain Eukaryota; kingdom Metazoa; phylum Mollusca; class Gastropoda; order Nudibranchia; family Aeolidiidae; genus Berghia; species Berghia stephanieae. Next base: position 90,376,637 of record NC_088361.1, on the reverse strand, counting down.
ATAAAGGAGCTGCTGAATACAAAACTATATATTTGATTAGTTTTCAGGGTTATCGTTAAATACTATGTGTTGATAAACATGTTTAATGTATTCGAAATTTACATCAAGCTCATAATTAAATATATTTTGCTTGTGACCGACGTGCATTTATTTTCAGGTCTGATAACTTAAATTGTTACGGGTTCATTGTTGTAATGGAAATTCAACCAACGCAAGATATTGCCCATTACAGCAATGTTAAATCAAGCCCATAAGTGCGTCCGGTTATCAGACCTGCAATTATGTGCACGTAAATTGTGACGACCAAAATCTCTTTGATTAGAATAGAAATATAAACATAAAATTGTTACTTCTAGCCTACAACAAACAACAGCAAACATCGGAGATCTTCAAAGTGGCTTCTCCTCTCCGCTTGATTTGATCTGCTGGGATAACAAACGGCCTTTCCCCGGATTTCATTCTGTAATTACAATGTTGCGATATAGTCAGTGATAGTATTAGTAAGGTTGCAGTGAATATAATCCGGTGTCTCAGCTTGGACGACCAAGTTCGCTCCACTGATTTTTACAGAAAAAAAGGCAAGCCTTTATTCTGTTATCTGATTCCTCTGTGTCCTTCCGTGTAGTAGATCGAAAGAGAAGGTGTTCAAGATAAACATGATATATAGATAAAATCAGTATGCAAGTAAGTTTATGTACCTATACTATAATAAATCATGTTATTAAAATTCATTTTAATCATTATCGATGACTTTTATATGAGTGGACATTTTTGTTTTACTTTGATTTTACGACAATGAATCGTTCAGTTATATTTTTCATTCACAGTTTTTCAATTTGTCTATAACCTATCTCGTGTTGACTTCGCATCATTTTATTATTGTTCTCTCATACTTTTAAATTTGTTTTAAAATCTTAAGTGTAAACAAAACTGCTGAGATGGAAGAGGGGGAGGAGGAGGAGAAGAAGAAGAAGAAGAAGTAGAAGAAGAAGAAGAAGAAGAAGAAGAAGAAGAAGAAGAAGAAGAAGAAGAAGAAGATAATGATGATGATGATGATGATGATGATGATGATGATGATGATGATGATGATGATGATGATGATGATGATAAAAAGAAGTGCCTGCACTATCATTACAAATGTACTGTGCTCGATTTACCCTTATGGATCATGATCTATCTCATATTAAAAATCAATCTTGTGTTACAGCAGATAGTGTACCATGGATGTGTTCGGGGGAAGTAAGAATGGATACTATGGTGGCTTGACTCGGAGGCGGCTTCGTATTGACACGCCAGAGATAAATACGTATCAAAGGCAGGTTAGTGAAGTGGCCTCTTAAGATAAAATTGCTGACCAGGATTTCAATGATATAGGAAATATAATTATTGTCACATTGCGATTATTTGTGTATTGTTTATTCAATAATAATGCGGCTTTGTATTATTGGTGTATGACACTCACCTTTGGACAGTTAAGTCCCTTTTCGAGTCCCATGATGGGCGATCAAAGTTGAGTCATGGGAAAAGACTTTTTTATAAATAGTCTGCCACCGCATCAGATGTAAAATTATTTTATGGCTGATTACAGCGTTGCCTCTGGGGTTAAAACAAATTGTAAAAGTGCCTTACTGACGTCATATCTCGTCCTATGCATTAACTGTTGCTGTTGGCATCTACCTACCGCTACTACCACCACCATCATCGCCACTACCACTACTACTACTACAACAACTACTACCACTACTACTTCTACTACTACTACTACTACTACTACTACTACTACTACTACTACTACTACTACTACTACTATACTACATTCCACTACTACTATTCTACTACTAACTGCTACTACTACTACTACTACTACTACTACTGCTACTGCTACTACTACTACTACTACTACTACTACTACTACTACTACTACTGCTGCTGCTGCTGCTGCTGCTGCTGCTTTTGCTACTACTACTACTACTACTACTACTACTACTACTACTACTACTACTACTACTACTACCACTACCATTACTGCTACTACAAGACTTTTGCCTGATATTCGACATCTATCTTATTTAGAAACAAAGTACATGTATCTAAATTTGATTTCACTAAAATATCGTAGAATAAGAGGTGATCTTATTCATATATTATATAGATTCGTGCATGGTTCTTACAATATGGATTATAATGATTTTTTAAATAAATATGTTTGCATGTTACAAATACTAGGGGAGATAAGTCTAAGAGTTTTCTTGAACATTTAATTTGTATATAAAGAAAATGTGGCAAAAAAAGAAATGTGTCAATTTGGAATAACCCATAGTTTGATTTTAAAAACGAGTATAAAACGAAAAATATTTCTTCTGTAAACAGATTCAAAATAATGACTGGCAAAATAATTTAAATACATCGGGTTTTCATAAGTCTGTTGGCCTAAATAATCCTTTACGTGATATGATAATATGATATGATAGGATATCTTAAATTATGAAAAACTGAAGTTCACATTTCTTAACATTTTAATTCTAAGTTCACTGTTTGGCGTCCGGTTCATCGCGGTATAATACTGTTTTGAGACGACGAGTCACAAATATAGATGTAAAAATAAATAAATAAATAAATAAAAATAAGTCAACACGAAGGCGAGGAAAGGGGCTGGCGGTGTGACATCCAACACCCACGCAGAGTTGTAAAATGAAACCAATTATTTGTAACAAAATACCCAATCAAACACTGTTGATGTCAGTTGCATTCAGTATACTATCATTATAATGTGGACTAGGAATTTAAAACTACATACTCTGAGATGACACATTATTATACTGCCGTACTCTTGAAAAACGCATACTTAGAAATTTAGCCAGAAAACTGGTCCTTCAAACATCGGTCGATTTAAGGGACCCTAGTCTTTGCAAAAACTTTCAAACCTGGTACTTCGCGAAGTCTCAGATTTGAAAGTTTTTGTTAAGACGAGGGTCATTTAAATTGATTGATATTTAAAGGACGAGTTTTCTGGCTAAATGTTTATATGGATTTTTCCAGAGTACGGCAGTATAATAGTTAATGAAATAATTGTAGCCTACACAATTTTAAGATTGACACGATGACATTGACAGGAAAAGGTGGGCAGATAGACGTAATGATTACATTTAATTTGAACCATCCCTATTTCTGGAGAATGACTTTAACCTGTTAACGATCAAATTAAGAAAGGAACAGGCACCGGTGTAAGATAAAGATCTGAACAAGCGTGTATGAAAGGTGCCAGACAAAGCAAGAAATAAAAATACAAGAAAAAAAAACCATCCCAAAAAATCATTCGACCTCTGACCAGTAATCAGAAGGTCTGAGATTCGACCGCAGATTTTTTGGGATGGTTTTTTTCTTGTATTTTTCTTTCTTGCTTTGTCTGGCACCTTTCATACACACTTGTTCAGTTGTTTATCTAGCCTGTTAACTGGCGTACTCTGGAAAGACAAATAGTAAGAAATTTGGCAAGAAAACTCGTCCTTCAAATATCGATCGATTTAAATGACCCTCATCGTGGCAGAAACGGTCAAACCTGGGACCTCGCGCGATGTGATACTTGTAATAGTGATGGTTGAAAATAATATATTGAGGGAAGAACAATCAGGAAATAAAGAGCTAACATTAATTAATAACATTGGTACACTGGTAGATCAAGTGGAAGGGTTATTCTTTCAAATATTGACCTATTAAATGACCCTCATTATCATCTCAGATGACGGTCATTTTTGAAGAACTAGTTTTCTGGCCAAAAATGTTTGTGGCGTAATGAAGCAGATGTCAATAGTCTAAGCACAATTTTAGTTAAAGCGATAAGAACTATGAAATTTCATTCTTTTGCAGTTTTAGACACTAGCTAGAGATATATTCTCTTCTCCTCGATAAAAAGAATACATTTGTACCTCCCTTGCCTGTTTTCCTTAAACTTTTAGCTATTTAATTGGGAATTTTAAAATATCAATGCATTGTATTTTACTATGAACGTTTTGTGCGTAATGAATATGGAGCTGCTTGAATTTGAAAATAATCTCTTTTTTTTTTTTTTTTGTCCTCTATTCATTATTTTACAACAGATTCTATTCTGTGAGAAGAAATTTGACAAAATAAACCAGAAATTCCGCATTCCCGTTATTAGACAAGCCGGGACGTCCTCAATTCGTAATAGCCAAAAACCTTTTCCGGCTGAATGTTGGTCAAGCAATTCAGCGGTGGTGCCTTACAGTGGCAGCAGGAAAAACTCCATTGACAACTTTTATGCTGGGATGCAAAGGAGGAAATCCAGTCAACAATACTACAACAGTCGCAAAAGACAAAGTATCACATTATCCCAAAAATTTCCTTCTAGCCACTTTCAAGAGAGGTGTTCTTCCGAAAGCAAGGCTGCAACTACCAGAGACCCCTCGAGTTTTGACAATAAACAACATAGACA
>NC_088361.1:90282184-90367184 GCF_034508935.2 Berghia stephanieae | reverse complement strand
TCTTGTGTAATCCTAGCATTTAGCCAATGCCTAGCAAGAATTCAACATTTGGTTATGGTAGCAAGACAAACGAAGTCAGAGACTAATTTTGGTCATAAATTTCTATTTCCCGAACGCTTAGGACTACACAGAATAACTTACGACTTATTACCAAAATAGTCATCTTTGGAAAAGAAATATGTCATTGTATGGTTTATATGTAGCACATTTTGTGTATGACTGTTTTTGTGCGCGCGCGCGCGTGTGTGTGTGTATGTGTGTGTGCGTGCGTGTGTGAGAGGAAACAATTACACAACTTCGATCAAATGAAAGTGTATGTAATATTAATTCTGTTGATCACATACATAAACTTGATCCACATGTCGATAATGTTTTTTTAAGCGAGTGCTGACCAAAAAAAAATAAAAAATAAATAAATAAATAAATAAATAAATTATACTATAGAATGAATGGAGATGACGTCATTCAACCCTTTGTTGTTGTTTTAATACCTAAAGACAGCCGGTTCGGGGATTAGTTCGCAATAAATTATTTCAATAGGACTATAAACCACAACTTTGTGTGTTGATGCGATTGATAATGACGGGCACAAGGTGTGAGTATTTCCCTTAAACGACTCTTTTTTGGAAGAAAGTATGAAGTCTCCCTTTCCCGTCTAAATTATTATCTCCTGTAAAAATGACTGGCGTGAAAAATACAAAAGTCAACAGCGTGTGGTCTAGTCTCGATCGAAAAGAAAGCTTATATGAACCCGATTTATTTAGTAACTTGCTTCACCTAGGCATAACAATTAAAGAATGCCTCTCACAAGGCAAGTAAACCACCTACCGTATTTTCTAGACTATAAGACTCACTGGACAATAATAGGCTTCAACAGTCATGACGTTACTTCCCTCCTAATGACGCATAGTAACTTAGTAACTGGCTCTAAACTATCGGAACAATGGCGGACGCCCTTATGAAATATTATTACTCCGACGAGCATAAAAGTGTATCCAGAGGAGAAAAAAACATAAATATGATCGTGTTTTGACTTTTATACATTCTGATCACATGACATATGAAAAGTTCTAGCCAGCATGAAGAATAAAAAGTACCGATTTTCTTTGTTTAGAACCACGCTGCTCGCCGTTGCTGGGCGACATGACATCAGCCTATTGAATCCAATTAGCTGCACCACCCAATTATCGTTTTAAAACCGATATTATCCTACCATAAGCCGCTCTAGGGTATAAGCCGCACTTTCTTGAATTCGTTGTTTATTCGTTACAATACCAAAACAAAAGCCACGAAGTCCACACGCTTGGCTGACATGAACATATTGAAGTCACGCGTTTAGGTAAAATACTCAGAACATCCGCCAGCCGGACATTACCGTTTTATGTGGACTGAAATTGACGTCAATCAGCTCTTTGTTATTGTTTTTAGACAGCCATTTAGTGATCAGTTCGCTCTAAATTATATCAATCAGACTAGAAACGCTCAAGATTACTCGTAGTGTTGGGTGTTAGTACGGTCGAAATCAGAGGAGGGAAAGTTGTGGCATATAGCCCGGAAAATACGAGCTTTAGTTTGTAACTCTTCATAGGAACGGGCCCAGAAATATCTTCCCTGCACATTCGATGTAAGTAACTCTATTCACAATGTAAATAAATGACATTCTCACTTTATTCTATTTTGTAAACCGTGTGTATTTAGTGAGTACGACTGTTGTATGGTCTTTGAGTCTTTGCACGGTGTGAGTGTGTCCAGTGATATTGTAAAGCGCTTTGAAGTGACGACATTTAGCGATATAAAAGAGTACGTTATTCAAACCACCAAATCTGAGAAGACTCGTCTACGTGTACTCTGAAAAAAAAAATACACATTAAAAAAAAAGATTCGTTCAGCTCAGAAAACCATTCCTTCAAATATTATTATCAATATCGATTTATATCATGACCCTTATCGTGTCAAAAATAAAAACTAGAAAATGATAACATTAAATTGTTGGCCGGAAAACTCTTCCTTCATCAAGTATCGGTCGATTAGAATTATAATGACTATCATGTCAAATGTCAGGAAAAAAACAGGATTTTAAAGTTTAAAGTTTTTTTTGTTTTGTTTTTTTTTTTGTTGTTTTTGTTTGTTTTTTTTTTTTTTTTTTTTTTGTTTTTTTGCTTTGTAAATTTTGTTTGGGGGAATGGGGGTTACCAAGATAAGGGTTATTTTAATGGATCGATATTTGTAGCAGGAATATTCTCGCCAAAATATAAAAATCGCGGTATGTCAGAGTATGGCTGAGATAGCATTGTGGAACAAAACATTTCCACGCTCTAACAATAGCATATGAGACGTTATTATTGAGCCCCAATCTAACAAATGTCGCCATTGAATTTAGTTTAGAAAAGCATGTGGAGCAGGAACGTATGATGATAATAACAAGATTTACTAAATGAAAATTGTGCTCGACACTTCACTTATTCTACTCAAAGCGCTTTACAACAAGCACCAAGCCACCAGTGAACATTGTCTACATGTAAGCCGAGGCATAATTTAGTTTAGAAAAATATTTGAAGCAAGAACTTATGATGATAATAATAATAATAAGATTTACAAAATGAAAGTTATGGTAGACACTTCACTTATTCTACTCAAAGCGCTTTACAAATCAACAGTCAACATGTAAAACGAGACACAATACCTGCAAGGAGTAATTTTCATAGAACTGATCTATTGGAACCCTCAATGGCTCACATATTATCTTGTTAGTAACGTTGGGTTCTGGATAAGTTACTTTGAGAACATCACACGATTGATTCTTTTTAAAATTTATACCTTGGGTTTGGTCGTTTGACCTCCCGTGGTGGGCAGGGAGGTCACTTGTGCTTTGTCTTCTTATCCCTTAAAAACATGATCTGCTTTTCTATGTTTCTCTTTGCCTTTGTCTTGGAATGGGATTACTTGGTTTCCTCCAAGCCAGACCAATAAATATACAGTGGAACCATCATAAACTCAACAATCTTAAACTCAACATCTGCTTAAAGTCAACGCCTCTTGTTGGTCCCAATTTGTTGTTATATATCTGGGTTCCATTGATGATGATAAGGTCAACGTTGCTTAAAGTCAACCAATCTTTCCGGTCAGACGGTGACGGCTTTATCAGGATTCCACTGTGGGTTTGTTTTTTATTTGTTTTTTTTTTTTTTTGTTTGTTTTTTTTTTTTTTTGGGGGGGGGGTTTAACCTGTGAAATTACATTTCTTACTTAATTACGTGGTGATTAAGCTGCACGTAAGGTCGAAATCACATTTCTTCATGTTCCTGGTTTATAATCTAAGCTTTAGATTCATTATTCGGCATCTGATCACCCCGACATAATACAAGATTGAAGCGATGGGTCACATATTATATGAACTAATAATGCAGATTGTCTCTCATTCTGATTTAACCTTAAATTATCTATTGCCGATTTTGATCGCATATAGACTGTGGGAATCACATAATAATAATATGGCAACGACTGTGTTCTTTAACAAAAGGCCATTTGGAATCGATATACTGTTGCACATAAGTCGCGTGTAAAAGATCCATTTTTGTACACACATCACATTTTTACACACTATTCATAATGAAACATTTATAAGAGAGAAAACACCATATCTGATAGAGAAAAAAAAGCACTCAATGCCTCCTTCACGACTAAAGATCCCAACATCGACCTGGGGAAAATCAGGCATTATTAGACAAGTTGTATTTTCAGTTTGTAAATTGATTAGAATAACTAAATGCCAAGCCAAACTTAGATCTGAGATATGCTGACGACATTGCACTCCTGTTAACAATGCCTTCTGGATTACACAGGCTAGTGCAACCCGTAAAACAACGTAGTGAGGACATAGACCTGCTCCTAAATGCTAAAAAGACCAAAGTAATGAACACTGATAAAAGTCCAGAAGCTCAAATTGTGGTTAATAGAGAAAAACTGGAGAATGTCAACAATTTTGGATATCTTGGGGCAAGAATGGAGGCAAATGGAAAGTCGACCCCTGATATCCAAAGGAGGATAGCACTTGCCCAAACAACATTGACAAAAATGATGACTTTATGGAAACGTGTTTGTTTTTTGTTTTTAAGGGTTTTACGGCGCTTGCAACACATTTAGGTTATATCAGCGCCAGTAAAAAGGAAGAAAATTGAATAGTCAAAAGTTCTAGAATTACAATTAAAGCACCCAAGAAAAAGTAAGACAAAGGGGAACTGATAACAAATAGGGATCAGATGTAGATTCCAAGAGCATACCACCAATGCACCTAGTTTGAGATCACCTATAAGTCTCATCCAGACACAAGCACAAAATCCAACAAAGAGGAACACACTCAAATGCTTACATTATACATTCAAAATAGAAATAATAATACATAACAGAGAGATGATTTACAAGGAAAAAAATATCATCTCCCAAAACAATAACTATGCATTTGACTGTTTCCCTCCCAGCCAGGATTCCGGCCAGTGCCAGGACAAAACCAAGTAATCTCATTCCGAGACAAAGACAGAAAGCATGTTGGAAAACAGATATAAGGGGATAGAAGACACAGTATGTACCTCCCTGCCCGCTATGGGAGGTCAGGATCCCCACCCAGTATGGAAAAGTGAAAGTATCCAACTGAAAATGAAAATATTAAGAACATGTATCGGCCTTTTTCAAAAAACTGCCAAATTCCTGTCCTGTGACGATAATTGGATCTTTGAAATATTTGATGCATATATTGTTAGCAAATACTTGCTTACACAGTCTCACTACACATTACTAACTTGTATGAAACATAAAAAACGAAAATCGAGAGAGATTCAGGATAGATATGACGTTTTGTATTGACTGGAGTAGAGGAAAATACCCTGTCCTTTTTTTTGCATGATGGCTTTAAGTCGAATTTTTAACAAAATGGAGTGTCTTGTTGTATACACCTATGTATTCACCTGATGCAAATTGCCATCTTCTAACATCCTCATAAAAGTTTGTAACAATCAGACTTTTTAAAGTTTTATTATATATTAATAAAGTCTGTCCCCAAGGGGACTACTCATTCCTGTAACAGCAGTGAAAATTAACCAATTAAAATCCTCTTAACAATAGAAGTGCAACTAACCATGTTTTCTCGCCGTAGCTGCCCCTTTTCCATCAGGGCCGAAACTACAAACACATGGTTTTTTCATTCAGTGTGATTTCCAGTTCAACACCGCTTCAAGAATGGTGAGTAATGTTCAACATCAGACCATGACCCTCATTCCTGTTACCAGGGCTTGTTATTTAAATTAGAACTTGTATTAAAAATCAAAAGTATCAGTTTATAGCTTTTTTAAGGCTCTAAATAATAGTCATACTTTAATGTTGGAGTAAATCATATTTTAGGGATAGTATGAATCGAAGCGAGATAAACTCATCCCTGTTACACTCATTCCTGTTACACCTTGTTTTGTAACAGGAATGAGGGATGTAACAGGAATGAGGAAAACATAACAGGAATGAGTAACAGGAATGAGGAATGTGAACTTTCATAAAATGAAACACATGTTTTATTGTCACTAAGTCCTTTGGAGCATAATGGCCCATAGAATCGGAGCTTATCCCTGTTGCTGTATCATGAAACAGACATTTAACTTATGAATACGAGGTTGGTCTATAGCAAATTACATTCCACAGCAGCACTGGTACCATGCTATACACCTGGGTGAAGCAAAGTGAAGCAACCGGAATGAATTTCCTTGATTAAGGAAACCACTCTATGGTCGTGAAGGTTTTCGAACCTGTTATCTCCCAGTCCGGAGTCCCTTTCGGCTTTCGGTAACCACTCGGCCACGGCGCCTCCACATGGTTTATCGATTCATAGAATATTCCTTTGTTTCATAAGGATGTGTTTGGTAAAGTGTTTTGTAAACCACTGAAGTGTTACAGGCCTATGTCCATTGAAGTGGTAACATTCATTGTTACAACGTTACCATTAAAAACAATTTTTATTGTTTACATATTAATTTCTTCCATTGCTGAAAGACTATGTTTAGTGCAAAGTTACCTTGCCAATACCAAATGCCTAATGTCCAAACATAGTTTGTTGCCTGTTAGGCTCAGATACATTTTAGATGATTACTATGATTTAACGGCCCATATCGGTTGTACAAATGTGACATTGTATCACATAATAGTCTTCTTTGTTCCTTGACTTTATTCATGTTACACCTTGTTTTGTAATAGGAATGAGGGTGGCGAAATGTAACTTGATATTATTGTTCATTTTCAAGGGTCATAGCTTTGTTGTAACGATTGTTTTATTTTGTTTTCTTATACAAAGGCCAAAAAAGCCATGATGTCAGCCGAGAGCAATGACTTAACCGTCAAAGACGAGATGGAGTTCCTATTCGACGTGCTGTTAATCTTAAAAAAGAACAAGACAAATACCAGAGCGACAAATCGAATGGAAAGAAAAAGTCCATAAAAGATAAGACACCAAGAGAACAACGCAAACAGAGAAAGAATTGGATAAAAAATGATCACACACACACTACAAACCGGGAACAGCAAAATCTTGACCTGAGTTACACTCCATCCTCACACTCAAAATCTCCACTCCGGTGTGTCTCTCGTCAAAGATATCAAGCTACTAAAACAGCCAATGAAACCTAAATGTTGAAAAACCAAAGTCTTGAAGAAGTGAAAAGGCTGTCCTCTCTTTCTCAATCGAAAAAGAAATCCGAAAAAGTACAAAAAGCGCTTGGACAGGTCATTAAAAATTAAAAAAACTTTCGTTGACATCCCGATCAAAAACTAGAAAAACTTTTGAAAGATAGCAGAAAAAACAAGAAAGTGAAAAGAACATTACAAAATCATTTTGCACTCCTATAAGACATCAAACATTTGAGGAACAGAAGGCACATGTACACATCCGTGAAACATCTGGCAGCTGGTATGACTCTCAAAAAATATAAACTCTTGGAAAAATTCGGAAACGACGTCAAATGCCTCTAAAATTTCCAGATCTTGTCAAGCAAATAGTAAGAGATTTTTTCCTGAAAGGTGACACTTCTAAATTAGCTCCAGGAAAGAGAAATACAAAAACAAGAAATAAAGTCAAGAAACAAAGAAGACTAATATGTGATACAATGTCACATTTGTTCAAGCGATGCATCTCTTGCAACCCATACGTGTCATTTTCTTCATTCTACCGACTTAAGCCATTTTGGGTTGTTACTCCAAGAAAAAGGGACAGAGAAACATGTGCATGTAAAAAATGTGAAAACATTAACATGCTTGCTTCAGCGTTTTGGAGAAAAGGAGTCAAGAATGTTCAATAATGTTGTTGGTCACATCAATTAAATTTCATTCATTTCTACAAAGTGATTTGAAGCAACAGGTTTTCAAAGGTAATGATGGAGACATGCCCGAAGTTGCACCGGTTGACTTAAACAGTGATTCAAGGGATGAACATGACCAAGATGACATAGACATTAAGGTGATGCCGACTGAAATCGATTACAATGGTTTTATCAAAGATTGAATGAATGGAAATCATTTGATGAAGTGGTTGATGAATGTGAAAATCAAGCATTACGTGTTTGTGAAATAGTTGGGGCCAGCAGAAGTGTAATCAAAACTCGCATTGGTATTGACAACAGGTGTACACATTTAATTTCAAATGATATACCTAGATCTCTGTGTGATGGGAAACAGTTATTTCCAGTCAAGCTGAGGGCCGATGGGGATTGCCTGCCTGCCTGTGGTGCAGTGTATGTATTTAGCAAAGACACACAAACAGACGAAATACGAGTAAGATTGATACAAGAGCTGGCTTTACACAAGGACCATTATTTGTCAGATTCAAACCTTGCTTCACTCAATGACAACATCCAGACAGTTGTTAAATTTTTGTCACAAACATGGACCTTTATATTCCCGATGTTAACATAAGTGATAAAGATACCCTGGAAGAGTTGTTCAAACTGGACGTTATGTCATTAAGTAAACCAAAATCATACATGGGTATGTGGCAGCTTCTTGCTCTTTCCAGTGTTTTAAAAATGCCTCTTTTGTCTGTTTATCCAAACATTCCGAACTGCCACGAAAGAGTATCCTGAATTTAACAAACAATGTTGGTGCTCTTTTGTGGGTCTCTACCAACATAAGCCCCAAATCATTGTATTGGCGCCCTAACCATTTTGTTCTTCTTTTGAGTTTCAATCACTAAGCGTATTGAATTTATAATCCTTTCGAATAAATATGTTGCAATTACTCATTCCTGTAACAGAAAACTCATTCCTGTTACGTCCACTCATTCCTGTTACACAAACTCATTCCTATTAAGAATGACTTTTTCGTGTTTTTCATGCTAAATATAAATACTTGAAAGGAAACATTATTTGTGGTGGTTTAACACTTATATACCTAGACTATGGTGAACAATTTTTATTTTTGTCATTTTCCTATAAATTTTTGGAGATGATGATTGCTCAAATAATATCCTTTGTTTTCAAAAACTGATTTCTGAATGCCTTTTGTAAAACAATAACTGTCATTTTGTTGTCAAAATTAGTATCAATGCTCTGTGTTTATTGTTTTTCAATGTTTTATTTCAATAGTTGTCCAAAAATGTGTTAACTTATGTAATGTGACATATTTTTTTAAGCGTAACATGAATGAGTCTCATGTAGATTGTGATTCACAAATACTTGAATAAGTGACCACTGGAAACTCATTAAGCCCTGTTATTACAATTTTATGTCGCATACATATCACAGAAAGCATACACAAAATAATGAGTATGTTGGAAATACTTGACTTTTCAAAAATTGGAGGACTCGAATTTGGCGTTATTTTGAAAACGGCCGGTATATTTCCAACAGCATTATATGGATGGGAATCATGGACAATCACAAAAAAAATATGAGAATAAAATTAATGCATTTGAAATGAACTGCTACCGGAAAATTCTCCGCATTCCCTGGACAGCAAAAGGAAACTAACAAAAATGTGAAAGAGTCCCTGGGCATTGGGGAGCCATATCTCATCAAGATGATACAGAAACTAAAACTTGCCTTTTTTTGGATATATCAAGAGACATGCCACCCTTGAAAAAAAATTCCACAAGGAATTGTGGAGGGTAAAAGAGGGAGAGGGAGACCAAGAAGAAGATGGTCACAAGACATCTGCGAATGGATGAATAAGCCCGTGACTGAATGTGGAAGGATGGCGCAACTGAATGTGGAAGGATGGCGCAGGACAGAAACTTGTTTCGTTTGGCAGTTGCGGAGACCACTTCCAGGAGGGATGAGCCATGATGATGACCAGTTATCTGAATTAATTATTCCTGTAAGAGACAAAAAAAAAGGAAAGTTAAGCTGTTTTAATTTTTCAACTTTATTTGTATTTTCAATTATATTGAATCATTACAAGTCAAAACACGCATAGATAATATTCTTATTTATTTATAATGTTGACAAAGAGGATGGCTCGTAAAAAGAGATGAAGTAAATAGATGATTATAACAAACTGTACAAAGTAAGCCACACAGAATAAAACAAATCTAACATATATATATATATATATATATATATATATATATATATATATATATATATATATATATATATATATATATATATATATATATATATATATATATAATATATATATATATAACCATTTTAAAAACTTACACTTTTAACCCTCTTCTTACCACTACAGGAAAATTGTCATAGTTTTTATGACACAATGAACATTTTTCTTATTTAGATTTGTTTTGTACATCACAAAATTTAAAGAAAAACCTTTGTTGTAGCTATAAGAACATAACGTTATTTTGTAAAGCTCGTCTTACCAAACAAATCGTGTACAGTGTGTACATTTTGTTTTTCGAGGTTTAAGGTTTAAAAAAATCAATTTTTGTGTTGATTATGTATGGCATTTCAAGAGTAATCCTGAAAATAACCGGTATGGAGAGAGTTAAGTCAATGACTTATGCAGATATCTATCTATTTCGACGCATTATAAATGATAAATTATAAATAAAATTCATAGAGCGCGAACCTCCGGGTTAGGTGTTCAATGGCGCTTTACAAGACATAGTTGACATGAGAATTTTTAAAAAATTAAATGTCACAATCCCGCCCTTAAATACAATAAATTAATAGATTTATCCATTCATTTATTTATAATAATTGTAATATAAATAGCAATAATACTTTAATAACAATAATTCTTACGAAGAGAAAGAAAAAGAAGAAGGAGATGGGGGAGGGGGCAGGAGGAAGAGGAGGAGGAGAAGGAAACAAACAAATAAAGTTGGGATGGTGTAAAATGAAATAATGTTTTCGGGTAACTGACTTGTGTTGACAGAAATCCGTTACAATTTCTGGTTGAGTACAGGATGATGAATAAATTCATCAATTGTAATGGTAATGACAATAGCAATAATACTTTAATAACAACAATTTTTAATAAGAAAAAGAAAAGGAAGAAGGAGGGGGAGGAGGAAGAGCAGAAATATATATATATATATATATATATATATATATATATATATATATATATATATATATATATATATATATATATATATATATATATAAATAAATAAAGTTTTGGCGTTGGAATGGTGAAAAATAAAATAATGTTTTTGGGTAACTTGTCTTGTGTCAACAGAAATCCTTTACAATTTCTGGTTGAGTACAGGATGATGAATAAATTCATCGGAAAAAAAAATCAAATTGCAGGTTTTATAGTTGAATCTAAGTTTTATGGGATTTCAAGGCATTAATAATTCTATAACACTAATTTTTTTTTTTCTAGAGCCAAAGTGGCGCTCCACTGCTTGGGTTATATCAGTCTTTACTCGACATAGACCTTATCATTAAAAAAATCTTCTAAAAAGATCATTCATAAAGTTTTATTAAATCTATTCATCTATTCATATGTCACTTTTTTAAAATTGTCATATATACACCAAAGATCAGCCTAATTAAAAATATCTCTGAACATGAAGCTAAACGAAACAAGAGCATCAGCAGTAAGTTTTCCTTCTGTTTTTAGTGGAAAAAAAGGTTTTAAAATTTTAATATATATAAAAAATAACACCTCATTTGAACGAATTATGAAAATTATATAATGTGGACGGTTTCAATTGTAAAAAATACCATCAAAAAAGAATATCACAGATTGCCATAAACATTTAAAAAATAACATATTTAAGAATTGACCACCAAAAGCTTTAGTATTTAATTCAATTCAATACTGTTATTATCATTCTAACTCAATCATATTGACATGTGATCTTTCCCTCTACATCAGAGCTGTAATATTAATGTATTACGACAACAACTGTCATGAACGATTAACCAGTTGACTGTCGTACTCGGGGAAAAACATGAATTTAAAAATTTGGCCAGAAAACTCGTCCTTCAAATACTGATCGATTTAAATAAACCTAATCTTGACAAGAACTCTCAAACCTAGAATTTTGCAAAGTCCCAGGTTTGATTTTTTTTTTTTTTTTTTTTTGTAAAGATGAGGGTCATTGACATTGCAATGACGAGATGTCTGGCCAAAAATATTTGTTTCCAGAATACGGCAGTTACCTGGTTAAACACACGAACATCTTCAGCTTAACATATCATATGCTTATCATTGGATCACACAACTATTATGATTAACAACATTATTATTCACTTTTAAAACAAATTGCATATCTTAGTAATTTGGTCTTCTCAGTGTTATATTAAACATTCAGCAGTAAGTACATTTTCAGTGCGGGGTAAAAGACGCACAAAAGGTGTATTATTCACAAGTTGATATGAACAAATATGTACATAAGAAGAAGTGTGCATAGAATTATAAATAATAATAATAAAAAATTAATTAAACAATGATCAAGTAGATGGTACTTTTTTTCTATTATATATGACATTAAAAATATTTCCTTTGCAGAACATGGGTAGCTGATTCAAAGTGTGGAATGTAAAATAGATGGAAGTTAATAAAATATGGCATACTGAAATGTACTTAAATTATAAAAATCACAGTTTTAAACAATTAAGTAAGCATCACACTCAACAATGCCATAGTCAGCAATGGACAGATTAAAAATAATAAGTAAAAAATTGACAATTTTCTCATCAATAAAACTTTTTCTTAAATCTTTAAAATTATCACAATCAATTATACAAGCTAATTTATTATTTTTGAATCACTCAAACAACTTTATGTTAAAAAAAAAAAGAAAAATATATCGAGTTGATTGCAATCAACTATTTAATCTCCAGAAGATCAAATATCTATTTGAACATTTTTAAAAAGTTTTTAAAATTATCACAATCAATAGTTTATACAAGCATATTTATTCTTTTTGAATCACTCAAAAAAATTAACGTATTAAAAAAATTTAAGAAATATATCAAGTTGATTCCAATCAAATATTAAATCTTGAGCAGATTAAATATCTCTTTGAATTGAGGAAAAGAATTTAATTATCTGTCTATTTTGCAATGATCAGTCTGCTGGTCTTTAACATTCAAATGTCTTGAGATGAGACTGGGGCTAAAATCATAGAAGTCCTTTTTTGTGCCCATAACGTCACAGAATCAACGGTCGGCAAGGGGATAAACCAAATGATGTTAGAGTCAGACTGATTGAAGGAATGGCGTGCCCCATACAGCGGACAGTTGTACACACTGCTCTTAATAACAGGTGATGCAGATTCATCATAAAGCTTGGGTTTAACCCATATAATGGGAAGCGTATCCTTATTTTGACACCCATCGTTAAAAGAGACATCTCTTAGTACGGAACTATTACAGTCCCAACTTGCATTCTTGAGAAGAATGCCTGTGGTGAAAAAGCCTTTCTCAGGAGGCACGTGAGGCTTTAACCCCTCTGGCATGACCTGAAATGGGAAAAATGATAGGTTTTAAAATGTGTGAAATCAATTTAAATGTAAATATCTCTTGGTAATTTCCTCCTATATTATTTCAATGAAAAAGAACATATAAGATATGACTCATCGGCTCAAGGTGATAGATAGTATGTTATTGTGAAGGGAATGTCAAAAAGTGATTTTTAAAGTAATAATAATCAGAAATGAAATTTTGATTTTGCAATTTCAGGAACTTTATTCATTCTCCTCAAAAACTGATCTCGAAGCGCTTTGAGGGGATGGGTCATGTCACGTATGTTGTTCCATCCTAGAATCATGCCCTATCATATCCATCGTGCTCAATAAGAAAGTAAGCAAAATGGAAGAAATGATAACAACACAAGTAATCAGCAAATATTTTATACATTGATTTCACTAATATAGTGGCGCCACATACAAATTTTAAAAGTTTGATAGGTCAAAGCACTATTTTAACATGCACAAGTAATAATAATAATAATAATAATAATAATAATAATAATAATAATAATAATAATAATATAATAATAATAATAAAAATAAAAATAAAAATAAAAATAAAAATAAAAATAAAAATAAAAATAAAAATAAAATAATAATAATAATAATAATAATAATAATAATAATAATAATAATAATAATAATGTATGGTTTTTATAAATCGCCTATCCCCGTATATCAACAAGCTCAAAGCGCTTAACAGTAGTAGTAGTAGTAGTAGTAGTAGTAGTAGTAGTAGTAGTAGTAGTAGTAGTAGTAGTAGTAGTAATAGTAGTGGTCGTAGCAGTAGTGGTAGCAGTAGTAGTAGTAGTAGTAGTTGTAGTAATAGTAGTGGTGATGGTGGTGGTAGCAATAGTGGTAGTAGTTGTAGTAGTATTTGAGGCCGTAATATAGCTACCATTTAATGTATGTCCTAATACGACTGCTTTGGGTTTGTTTTTTGTTTTTTAAAAGAAGAAGAAGAAGAAGAAGAAGAAGAAGAAGAAGAAGAAGAAGAAGAAGAAGAAGAAGAAGAAGAAGAAGAAGAAGAAGAAGAAGAAGAAGAAGAAGAAGAAGAAGAAGAAGAAGAAGAAGAAGAAGAAGAAGAAGAAGAAGAAGAAGAAGAAGAAGAAGAAGAAGAAGAAGAAGAAGAAGAAGAAGAAGAAGAAGAAGAAGAAGAAGAAGAAGAAGAAGAAGAAGAAGAAAAGAAGAAGAAGAAGAAGAAGAAGAAGAAGAAGAAGAAGAAGAAGAAGAAGAAGAAGAAGAAGAAGAAGAAGAAGAAGAAGAAGAAGAAGAAGAAGAAGAAGAAGAAGAAGAAGAAGAAGCAGCAGCAGCAAGTACGAATTAAGTCCTGTCCTCTGCTCAATTCAGATTTCCTTCTCTACCTGAAATTCCAAGTCTACATCAGATAAGTCTTTGAACTGGTTCTTGGCAAAAGTCTGCATGACCACGTGGAAAAGTCTATCAGGTCTCAGGAACATGTTGAGTGCCAGGTGAAGAGGGCGTTGATAGAGACAATCTTTGACGTAGTTCATTTTTATGGGGAGTTCCATAATCCAGTTCTCCAAGCTGGAACATGTTGCAAAGGTGTCAGAAAGCCAGGAAGAAGGAACCTCATCATTACAGACGTCCTCTAGCATTTGGGTCATCTTGCAGTCCAATGAGATCTCACCTCGTGCAGCCTTTTGTAGCACAACCAGATCGTTCTTTTAAAAAAAAAACAAAAAAACGAGCATAAATAAATATAATTCGTTAATAAGGGGAGCATGCTTTGTCTATTCTGATTAAAGAATATATGTTATACTGAAGTAACATTTCATGATAAATGTAAAGAAAATATTCTGCGAGAATAGATCAGAGCACAAGTAAAAGTAAAAATGCTTTATTTTATTGGATATTGAAAAATAATTTGTTGCCAGAGTCAAACTGAGTAAAGATAGTTTTGGATATTTATGTTTTCACAAACGTCTAAACTGTTATATAAATATGCATTGTTTTATTACAAATGTATCTAAAAACCCACACTTTTGAAACACACACCTTCAATGTATCAACCAACTGTTTATACATGGAGATCTCCTGACTAAAGAAAGTATCAATGGGCATGATCTGTGATTGCGTCACATCAGGCATGTGAGGACAGTCGGACATCAAGGAAAGGAGTTGTGGGATGACTGTGGATGCCATGAAAGCAACAGAACGTCCATTCATGTCTTGTGTGGATAATAAAAGCTCTGGGGCTCCTGTTGCCTGAACCAGCTCTCGTAACGTAATCCTATTGATGAGAGATATACAAATTCATTTTAATTTCAGCATCATTATTGATTGAATTGATTACGTTTGGCTTTTTTTTTTACCCAATTAAATTGTTTTGAAAATTTAGATTTGAATTACAGTCAGTTAAAAGTTTCAAGTCTTGTCGTAAAGTGCGAGTATCTGTTTGCCCCATTAAACCTGAAATAATTCTTGCAAGTCATTAATGCTTTGTTTAATACAGATCAACATTTCCAGTTTAATTACTATTTTGTTGTTGTTGTTGTTGCTGCATTGAATTACAGTCAGTTAAAAGTTTCAAGTCTTGTCGTAAAGTGCGAGTATCTGTTTGCCCCATTAAACCTGAAATAATTCTTGCAAGTCATTAATGCTTTGTTTAATACAGATCAACATTTCCAGTTTAATTACTATTTTGTTGTTGTTGTTGTTGCTGCTGTGATTGTTGTTGCTGTTGATGGTGTTGTTGTTGTTATGATTTGTACCACTATTTTGCACTTCGTGATATAAATCTGAATGACTTACCTTTTATATTCCAAAAAATTTTGATTGCTTTTTTAGACATTTAAATAAAGATGAGTTTTTACCAATAGATCTCAAGGAAAATTATCTAAGCTGTATGACACAAGACCCTCATGAACTCTGTACATTTAAATTTCAAGAGTTTCATAATATTCACACCATTGGCCCCATGTTCAAGCGACAAGCACCTTTCACACTAGTGCATAATGGTCTCACAGAAGACTGTATCAGATATCAGAATACCTGCTCTTAGATGTCATCAGATGTTCCTCAGCCTCTTCTGGGAGAGAGAAGGTCCGTGCTGATATATCTTCTATGGAGTCGAGTGTTCTCTTAAGATCAACAGTAGACTTCATTGAAGTCGTCAACCTTTGAAGAAGTTTCCCAACACCGTGTAATTGACCAGTTGATATCTGAATTGAAAACAGAAAATTTTGTTTTTCTTAAGCTTTTAAAATTTTCAACACAAAACACAATGAAGTAGAATGAGATTTGTTTTCTATTATGCTCATGATCAAGTCTGTATTTTAAAAAGTTGAGTTATTATTCATGTACCAATTTGTGTGTAAATGCTATTATCTATTTGCATATTATGATTATATCTTTTTCAAGGTCCTCTGACTTAGGTAACCCTTAAAAATTATTGATGCGACATATAATTTGATAGACAATTTAACAACAACAAGATACTTATAAAGTACTCATCCTTCACATTAGTGCTCATATATGTCATACAAACATTCATTCACCAAATTAACTGAACATACAAATCGTCTTTTCTGAGAGCACAAACACAGAAACAGAAAGATTTAATATCCGAAATTGTTTTAACATCTGGGGAGAGTGCATCCCACAAGATGGATCGAGCAACTTACAAAAAAAGACTCGCTACTTGTTCTCGGGACAGGTGTATCCTATATAAGGTCAAGGTGATGAAGAGAAATTAATATTGATTTATATACCTTGCTGAAATGAGCTGCATAGACAGACAGATCCTTGACAATGGCATACACCGCACCCGCATCAGTTAAATCGAGACAGTGTCCTGTGTAAACCCTTGCAATGAGATCTGTCACGGCATCCGTGTCTCCAGTCCATATCATCAGTTTTCGGAAAATGTCCACAGCTGATACAAGGTCAGTCAGAGTCCAGAACTGGTGGTTTACAAAAGCATGACGGCCATAGTAGCTCTGCTGCAACACTAAAGCATGCAGTAAAGCAAGAGGCATCACCTTGTCGAATCTCTTTACAGCCTGAAAATTAAAAAAAAAATTCTAATTAGGAAACGAATCCACTTTTTGAAGTTTTCACAAAGAAGAAGAAAGGGAGCTAGAAAAAAAAATAATTCCAATGCTTTAAACTCCATTTTAAGCCAAACATTTTTTTTAAATGAATTAAACGCCTTATTTCCAGACTCAGGTCTAAAATGAGTACCTGGTATTAACAGCGTTCTCGCTGTCCAAAAAAAAAAAAAAAAGTAATATCGCCTGACAAGCGTATGTCTCATCCTAAATATTAAATGTAACTGTTGGCTAGGAACCATTTGTAAAGGGCCTTGAGTACTCTTAGTGGATATACTGCACTATATAAATGCTCAACTGTTTTGGGGTTTTTGTTTGTTTTGTTTTATTTTTTTTTTGGGGGGGGGGGGGGGGTTAATGAGAAAAAAGAGTTTTGTTTCTTAAACCACACATAATCGTTAAGTTTATATTTCTGATCATAATAAATCTAAACCAAATTTTTTTCATCTGTTTCATTCCAACAGTGTTTAAAATAACATTCACCTCTTCTTCGGTAGATGCTGAGGCATTCATGAGGAAAGCAGTTGACTTGAAAGATTTACTGAGTAGACTTCGGAAATTAGCAGTGGCTTCACATGTTACTCTTAATCCATGCTGGATCAATAAACCTGTAGGAGAGAAAAACTCTATTTAATTTCTTAAATTCTTTAAAGTGATTATATATTTTTTAATGCTCTTCTGCATGCACAGCATCATTAAATTAGATACCATCACTGAAGGAATAGATAATCTATCAAACAAAGGTCGGATGTCAACATAAAGCACCCATGTTGTCAAATGCGGCAGTTAATAATCTTGCCAGAGGAATAAAAAATGAAAGTGCCTGAAGTGGGGATTGAACCCAGGACTTTCAGGGTCACAGTGCAAAGCCTTGACCATTCAGCCACCCCACCCCTCTGCTGGATGTAAACAAATGATTTTTAAAATATTCCAAACAAATCATCTGTAAAAACACAAACCCAAGAAATATTTTGATGATGTCAAACATAAAATTGTAATTCACGGATGTGTAAGTACATGATATATTTGTCGTTGAAACATTAATCAGAAAACTTCAATTAGTTTACTATGGATACACAAACATTTTGTTATTTAAACTAGTTCTTTTATTACTAATAAAATGTGAAAATGGAAAGGCTTCGGATAGAAACGATACAAAATTTGTATTGTTTTGTACCTATTGTTTCTTTCCATATTCACTTTTTGGTTGGTAATTTTACAATTCCAGGCTTCAGCTACCCTCACCGCTCTCTACTTTTCTTCATTTATAACCTACCTGGAATGATCTTTTCACCATCAGCTCTTGTGGTGATCCAAAGTCTAAAGGACTGGTGTATTTTGATGGTGTGAATGTGAGTGGATGGTCTTGAACGAGTCACCAGACTTCTCCCATCATCGCTGGAGTCAGATCTCTCTGCCTTGTCTTCTTCTAGCCATCGAGCGTATATCAGGTCCTAATATGGGGAAGGGGTTGAGAGAAGAATCACGATGATGATGGTGGTGGTGATGATGATTTTGATAAGGATGAGGGTGAGGATGATGAGGATGATGATGATGATGATGATGGTGATGATGATGATGATGGTGGTGGTGATTATGATGATGATGATGATGATCATGATGATGATGATGACGACGACGAGACGACGACGACGACGACGATAATGATGGTGATGATAATGATGGTGATGATAATGATGATGATGATGATGATGATATGATGATGATGATGTGATGACAAGGAAAACATAAATGACAATAAAACTCATGTCAAAAGCATTACCTTCAGCATATCAAAAAACTGTGAATCGGGATCACCAGCCAAATGATAGTTTTGTAACAATAGCCAGTGACCCGTCTGTAGACAGTCTGACAGGGCGTTCTTGACTTCAGCCATCTGTGACCCCACACCAAAGTTTAAGATTCGAACTTTACCCTCCATGCCAACTTCTCTTGCCAGTCTCTTCACTTCATTGGCTGGACTGACAAATGGGTAACCTAATTTGAAATGAATCAAAATTGGGTATGATCAAAAAATATATATTAATGGTCGAGGGAGTTTTGGTTTGGTTTTCTTTTTTCTTTTGTTTTTGTTTTCTGTTTGTGTATTTGTTTTACTTTGCTTTGCTTTTGATTTGGCGTTTGTTAAATTGATTTTTTGTTTGTTTGTTTGTTTTTGTTATTTGATCTTTTCGTTTAGTTTTTTTTTTTTTACTACACATATTTCATTTTTAAACAGAGAATCAATTTATTAATATTATTATGTATCTTCACATGAACGAAACTAATCTGTTATCTGTAGTGTGTCATTCATAATGTGATTTATTCGCATGATTGTTAATCAGTCAAAAGGAAACCTGTCCCCTTAACGAAATAACTTTTTTTAAAAAAACAAATAAGAAAAGAAAGCTAATGGTCATCACAAAAATATCGAGTACCAAGGATTGAAATGCTTTTAAGAAAATATATCCTTTCTGGAACTCCATTTCAAACTTATATAAAGAATGATTTGCTCATTAATCGTGTATATTGTGAAATCTAAATAATATTCACAGCAAACCCTGGTGCACCGAGAAAAAATCGTGTCATGTTCTTATATCACACATTTTCACACAAAATAAAAATAAAAATGGACACACTGAGCAAAATGTCGAAGAAGTATTCAGAACATTTTTAGAAATTTGTAAGTGCGGCTCAGAACTACTTTTTTTTTTTTTCTATCGTTTCATTAACAAATAATTGATAAAAGCTTGAGGTTTTATATCAGAAATCTCTTTCTTATTTGCAATGATATATATTTAAATATGTCCTAGTTCAAATTAAGCAGTTAAGTTGTGGGTTCATCACATTTTAAACATTAGCCATCTACTATGTTTTATGATATTATTCATTTTAAAAAGATGGCTTGACTTCTCCGAAATACCTCTATCAACCATTTGGGAATAATCACAGATGCAAGGTAAAAATCTGAAAAGGAGTGTATCAAACAGTGCCAGACAAAACAGAAACAAAAATACAAGATAAAAAAATCAATCCAGAAATGCAGCACGTCTTAACTTCCTGATTACTGGTCGGATGTGGAAGAGAAAAATACAAGAAAAAGTCCCCACAAAAACTAAGCTCGTCTTGACTGGTAATCAGAAGGTCAGGGGCTCTACCCCCGGTCGAGGCAGGCTGATTTTTTTAGAATGATAATTTCCTGGCTTGTTCTTTCCATTCTGCCTGGTTCAGTTTCATATACACACCTTTGCAGATTATTATTTTAAACATATCAGTGAAGTAAATGGTTTAACAGTTCAACGTAAAAAGAAATGCCATCATGGCTTGATGTATCGCCTTGAGTTGAAATATGTGCATCAACCCCATCAATCTAATCCAATACATTAGCAATGACTATCCCGCACAAATCTTTGGGCCTCTTTTTCGCTCACGAAGTGCCCGAATTCGCGTCAAAATATGGGACGAAGCCGTTTCCTATATGCTATTTTAAAAAATTAATTACGACGCTGTTTATCGATGAATATGACGGAAAGTTGGCACACAGTTAGAAAAAAGGTCATTTTAGATTATGTCAAGTGACAAAACTCGTACGATTACCAGAAGACCGTTAAAAATAGATTTTTACTCTTTGGAGTAAAATATTTCTAAAACTACAGGGCGTGGAGGTTTTGTCGCTGACAAGGTAATACATGAACATTTCTTCTTTTTGGTTGTAAAATTTCATATGAATATGACGAGTACTTTTCCCGTATTTAACAAAACACCATCCTAATTTGCTCTTCAAGTTTCAATCTTTTAATCCACTTATTACGCAAGATACAACCAAAGGTCGAAAAAAAATGCTGAAAAAGCGTCCCATATTTTCGCGTTTTTTTCCTCTTTGCGGGTCATCCAAATAAATGACACCTTTGAAACTGCATAACTTGTTTATTTATGAATGGATTTTCAAAATTCAAAAACATTTTTACTCAGTGGAGACAGGGCTTTGGTTTTAGACAAACATTTTCCTCAAAAAGAGAAAAAAACATTTTTCATAGTCATTGCTAAATACATCGTTGTATTCTGTAGGCGTGCAAGGGTTGGCTTGTACATTTCTAGGACTGGATTATTTAGAACTAAGATGTGAATTGCTTAAACTAGATTTTCAAGGGAGAAGATTTCTCATCCCAAACGTCTTACTTTTGCATCAAATATGGCGTCAATACGTTAGTATATCAAAAACCAACCACAAATGACTTATCTGTTACTTGTGACTTGTGCAATAATTTTCACACTTGAGACATGATTTATCCATGTAATAAATAAAACTAAAACACAATCTTCACAAAAACAATTACCATTTCCAAGGACCATTTCATCTGGTTGCTCTAAAACAAAAGTAAATACAGTTTTTCTCCAACAGAAATAAGATCATTCATAGCTATTGAAAACATGCGAAGAATAATTCTGATAAAATCTTATGTTTCTAATCTCACATGTGCAAAATAAATGATTCACAATGCCTCGCATTTGTGTCTTTATGTTTTTAATGGTTTTACGGCGCTTCTAACACATCAAGGTATATCAGCGCCAGTAAAATGGAAGAAAATGGGATGGTAAAAAGTTCTAGAATTGCAATTAAAGCACCCAAGAAAAGGTAATACAAAGGGTTCAAATAGGAAATAAATGTAGATTCCAAGAGCACACTATCAAAATACTTAGTTTGAGATCACCTGAAAGTCTCACCCAGTGCCTCGCATTTCATTTCATATAATCAAATCCACGTTGAAATCATTTGTAACCTGCCATTTCAAAATGTGTTATGTTGGGGTGTTTTACATGCTAAAGATAGAATTTAAAGTTAATGTAATTGAGATTTGGGACAATTTTATATTTGATTTATTGATAAGAATAAATTTAGTTTCTTAAATTGTTCGACATTAACATTTCACGTTTATAGTCATTTTAACTTTAAAACCCCCTTTAAGCATTATTTGATTCAACTATTTATGGTACCATTTTGAGGCCATATGTCTCAGCCTTAGGGATAGACTATGGTGTCATAAAAGAGACATTTCTACAGTACATAAAATTATCAGAATAGAATAAATGGATTTTCCTTCATGGGCAAATTTGGAATATTCAATTTTTAATTTTTTTTCCACTACAAAATATTTGTTTCAATATCTTTTTTAAAGAATACATGTGATTCATATTGCAACATTGCATAGATAGATGTTGCACAATAAGGATCTGGAATCTTACCAACAGTGCCATCCCATGCAGGCCCCTTCTCAGCCGTTGGAAGAAGGAAAACAGTGGGTGTGTGCTTATCAGTACGAGTGTAGACTTCACGAATATCATAGTTCTCTGGAGGGTCAACTGTGCTGCCAAGCTCATACAATATGATAGCTCGAGATAGTTCAGCCATCTATCATGTTTATAGATATATAAAAGGAAATTAAAATGGAAACAAAAATTAAATTAACATATGTGTTCCATATGTTTTTGAGTTTGTTTGCTGGGTTTTTTATTTTTTGGGTTTGTTCTTTTTTGAAGATGTTATATTAATTTTGTTCGAAACATTTTACAGTCCAATATATTCTAGCAGTTTAGTATTGGCTTTAAATTAGTGGATAATGAGTTCCACACTTTTATGAGCTAGGGCTGAAATAACAACACATTACAAAGAATAAAGGCCTTGTAGTATAGAGATACCAGTAGAGCAACAACACCAAATGATGTCAAGGAAAAAATACAAACTAGATAGTCTCGTACCAAAATTTTAATATTCCTCGACCTAATGTTGACAGGCATCTTTGGAATAAAAATGAGCATTTATATAGTGCGATATAAGGGGTCCCTAGCCAACAACAGCACTTAACAAGTAGGACGAGACATGACGCTTGATAAGCAATACTACATTTTTTTTCTGACAGAGAAAATACTGTTAACGGCCAGGTAATCATTTTACACTTGAGTATGCATGGTGAGAGAATGTGAGTAAAGAACCTTTTACAACGACTCAATTATGCACCGCTCACAGCAGGTGTCAATTCTGGACCTTCCGATCGACTTTTGAAGAACCTAACAGCAAGAAACAAGCTTTTGACCATTATTGAGACCTTTTAAAGATGTGCGACAGACATATGAATGGTACCATATGTTGTTAACTTTTTTTATAGGCAGCATTGACAGTAATGCTAATTATAAGGTCTGACTGAATGAAGAAGTAGAGGAAGGAAAAAAAAGTAGGTGGCACAAGCATTGTCACATAAACTAACCTTATGAGGGCAAACGAGTTTCCACAACAAACATTTTTGGAAGAGGGATAACTCCTGTAGAGTCATACCAGGAACTGGATTCACCAGGGATATGGCATTCTGGAATTTCAAGGACAAAAGGAACATTTAAGACTTCGTCTTGTAGTAGTAGTAGTAGTAGTAGAAGTATAGTAGTAGTAGTAGTAGTAGTAGTAGTAGTAGTAGTAGTAGTAGTAGTAGTAGTGTAGTGGTGGTGGTGGTAGTGGTAGTTATAGTAGTAGTGGTATTATTAGTAGTAGTGGTAGTAGTAGTAGTAGTAGTAGTAGTAGTAGTAGTAGTAGTAGTAGTAGTAGTAGTAGTAGTAGTAGTACTAGTAGTAGTAGTAGTAGTAGTAGTAGTAGTAGTAGTAGTAGTAGTAGTAGTAGTAGTAGTAGTAGTATAGTAGTAGTAGTAGTAGTAGTAGTAGTAGTAGTAGTAATATAAGGAGCAGGGCTAGTAATAATAATAATAATAATAATAATAATAATAATAATAATAATAATAATAATAATAATAATAATAATAATAATAATAATAATAATAATAATAATAATAATAATAATAATAATTGATGTTTTGTTTTTGTTTTTAAGGGTTTTACGGCGCTTGCAACACATTAAGGTCATATCAGCGCCAGTAAAAAGGAAAAAAATGGGATAGTAAAAAGTTCTAGAATTACAATTAAAGCACCCAAGAAAAAGTAAGACATAGGGGAACTGGGAACAAATAGGGATCAGATGTAGATTCCAAGAGCATACCACCAATGCACTTAGTTTGAGATCACCTATAAGTCTCATCCAGACACAAGCACAAAATCCAACAAAGAGGAATACACTCAAATGCTTGCATTATACATTAAAAATAACAAATATAATAACACATAACAGAGAGATGATTTACAAGGAAAAAAATATCATCTCCCAAAACAATAACTATGCATTTGACTGTTTCCCTCCCAGCCAGGACTCCGGAAAGGGCCAGGACAAAATCAAGTAACCTCATTCCAAGACAAAGACAGAAAGCATGTTGGAAAACAGATATAAGGAGATAGAAGACACAGTATGTACCTCCCTGCCCGCTATGGGAGGTCAGGATCCCCACCCAGAATATTAATTGAAGAAGAAGAAGAAGAAGAAGAAGAAGAAGAAGAAGAAGAAGAAGAAGAAGAAGAAGAAGAAGAAGAAGAAGAAGAAGAAGAAGAAAGAAAGAAAGAAAAAGAAGAAAGAAGAAGAAGAAGAAGAAGAAGAAAGAAGAAGAAAGAAGTAGAGGAAAGAAGAAGAAGAAGAAAGAAGTAGAGGAAAGAAGAAGAAGAAAGAAGAAGAAGAAGAAGAAGAAGAAGAAGAAGAAGAAGAAGAAGAAGAAGAAGAAGAAGAAATATAACAATAATAATAATAATAATAATAATAATAATAATAATAATAATAATAATAATAATAATAATAATAATAATAATAATAATAATAATAATTATAAGTATAGCTTGTAATAAAAGAAAAAAACATTTTATCATTTAAAGATTGTATAAATTCCATGATACCACATAAATAAATAAAATAAAGATGAAAGTGAGCAAATACTGTCATTGATTGCTTTGCTTAATACAATGGAATCCCTATAAGGCCAACACCGCTGGACCAGAAAGATTGGTTAACTTTAAGCAAGAGGTGTTGACTAAGCATAAGTTGACTCTAGGGGTGTTGACTTTATGCAGATTCCACTGTACTATCCCCTTGCCTTGAAATATTCTTCCCATTGGGATGAGTTGTTGACGAGAGAGTGGCACAAACCATGGAATGGATGGTGTAACGATTCCAATATACTGCAATCTATCCACGCCTGAAAAGGAGTAAATCACAAATTAACAGTTGTCATTCCGAATGCAAAGAAAGATAAAGTGAGTAAATGTGAGTCATATATATATGAGTCACATTTACTCACTTTATCTTTCTCTCCATTTTCTTGGCTCATTTAGGCACCTCTCGTTTTTGGTGTCATTCCGAGCCTCACTGAGGTAGGCCTGTTATGTCGAGATAAACAACGCGCAAAAAAATTGAATTTCAAGTCAAAGTGATTGCACTTTTATTTCTATTTTCTTTGTGTTGTTCATGAAATTAATCCTATTAATAGGTCAGAACTTAAAATAAAGATTATAGATAATTGGACAATCAAGAAGAACATTCGTAGCTTTTACACTAATCCAAATAGGTAGAAATATTTTCTTTTCATTGACTTGGAAGCAAAATACTTTAATTCAAATGACATAAAATCAAATTTTCTGCGCCAGGAACACCCGGGCATAAAGAGAAATTGAGGAATTACAATCAAAACATAACATGATCAATATTTTCTTCCTAATGGGAATTAATTTTTATTATGAAAAATAAATTAATCTATAGCCGTACCTATAAAACCCCAATAAAAACAGTGAGTGATAACTATAACTCTAAACCACGAATAATAATTTTAAAAATGAAAGTTGTTTATTTAACTCAAAGTAAACTGTCGAAAAAGGCCTTAAAACTGGGAAGATGACATGGTACGAGGCATACATGGCAGCACAGGGCAGGCAGGATTGGCGAAGCTGGACGGCCCAATGTGTCAAAGACACGGGGGGAATTAAGGTCTAAGGCAAGGTAAACTACTTGATGGAAATAATACCAATCAGTAATAGAAGCATGTAGAAGGGACTATATTATCTGAGCTGTATTTTTTCAAAATACAATCTATTATAGTCGGATATTAAAAAGTAGTCCGTCTGGGGCCCATCAAGCTAGAGTTTATCCCGGTGTCTATAGCATGAAATGGACAATAGCAATAATTTGCTTGCTACGATTTGAAGAGGACACAATTGTCTGTCACAAGTTACTTTCCACCAGATCTAACAGACCCAGCACAAGATCACTGCTGGGTTGTCAGAAAAAAGTTTGACTTCATCTGGGATTGACCTCAGTCCCTTTGAGTGTGAAGCAAGTGCTGTGCCAACTGAGCCATCAGATATTTGTTTTAGTTTTAATTTAGTTTGAGAGGATGGAATAACTTACATTGCCTTCCATCCATTTCGGTTTCTGGTCCAGCAAACTTTGTTCATCCAATCCGTGTTTTTGGAAACCGTTAACAAACAAGCTGACCTCTTTGTTGCTGGCTTTACGCTGACGCATCATTCTCTCCAGGGAGACAATAAGAGACAGCAGAATGTAATGCTGCTCAAACATGATGAGCTTGACATACTTGAAAGTTGCCTGTAACACAGCATCTGATAATTCCTGGGCCCTCACTTGTGGTGCACCTACAGGAAAAATCATACAAATAGTTTTAATAAGTTTGGTTTGTTTTCTTATAATTTCTTTTATTTAATTTTATTTATTTATTTTTGCTGGCAAGGGGGGGGGGGTGTTTATTTTGGGGTCTTTTAAAATCATTTAATCAGACTTCATAGCCACCCTGTAGTTGCAACCCTAATCATTTTATAGTAAGATTTATTTTTATTCAAAATCTTTTGATGATCACACTTCATCAACTTAAATGTTTGATTGCAACAAAATAGACAATTGATTGAAAAGATAATCACCTAAACTTCCTTTTCCACGATCTCGACTTTTCATGACAGCAGCAAACATTTCCACAAACTTGTAGAAAGGCAAATAGTAGCAAGGAAACAGAACTGACAGTTTACGAAGCACATTGAACAACATTGCTGAGTGTTTCAGAAAAGGGGAGTAATGTGCAAATTTCCCCTCCAAGTGATCTCCCATGTATCTGGTTTCTTCCAAAATGAGTCTATTTCGTTCCACGTTTGTTTGGCAAGCACGTAGTGAGTCCAGCATGGTCTTGTCTTCTAATAAGGGTCCATTAAGATTCAGTGTCTTTTCTCGAATGATTTCCTATGTGAGAAATTGGGAAAAAACAACAACAACAAAGTTTTTAGTAAATGCTTTATTCATTTTTTTTTTATCAAAAAAAAAAACATTATCTAATCACTTACACAGTTTTTATGTCAATATGTTCAATTCAAAACATATGCAGTTATCAGAGTAAAAATGTGATCACTCATCTTAAAATGATATCATGTCAGCCTGAGCCAATTGCACAAAATCAAATTTTAACCTTAACTTATCAACTTCGAATTGAAATGAATACTTTCATTCAGGAGAGTGAATCATAAAAGAAAAATGAAAACATCCTACAAATCAGCCTGTCTGCCTCCACTGCCAATCCAGGCTGATAATATTTATTTTATTTTTTTTGGGGGGGGGGGGGGGGGGGGGGGGGGGTTCTTTTTTTCTTGTATTTTTCTCTCTGCTTTGTCTGGCACTGTTTCATAAACACTTTTTTGAGATCTTTATCTCACACCGCTATTTCCTAATTTATCACTTAGAAAAAGTAAAATATGTGGTCTTGTTGTATGATCCTCGCTTTCGGATCGGAAGGTCCTGGGTTCGAGCATTGCTCGGCGCATAGTTGAGTCCTTGGAGAAGGCTCTTAACTCACATTCTCTCTCCATACTCAGGTGTAAAATGAGTACCTCGCCGTTAACAGTGTTGTCTGTCCGAAAAAATTGTAATATCGCCTAACAGGAGTCATGTCCCATCTTGCTTACATGTTAAATGTTGCTGTTGCCCAGGGACCCCTTGTAAAGCGCTTTGAGCATGTTTAGTGGATATTGCGCTATACAAAAGCTCAATTAAATTAAATTAATTATTTTCTCTGTGAGTTCTGCTAACTAGGTCTGAATGGAAACTCACATGTTCTCTGGCCAGTTGCTGTCGATGGAGGATGATGTCATTCTCATTGGATCTCTTCTGTCCTTCGAATTCTTTCTTCTCTATTTTCATGGTCTCGTACATGAGTCGGTGGATTATGGCTTCGTCACT
Source organism: Berghia stephanieae (assembly GCF_034508935.2). Lineage (NCBI taxonomy): Eukaryota > Metazoa > Mollusca > Gastropoda > Nudibranchia > Aeolidiidae > Berghia > Berghia stephanieae. The sequence goes on along the minus strand of NC_088361.1, from coordinate 90,339,040 downwards.
TACTGCCATATTGATGACACAAAGACGGTTCAACGGGAAACTGTACAGGCCATCTCCTGGATTACCATTAAAAAAGATGAGAGTTGATTAAATCGTGAGTTGTGTGCGCATTTAGAAAAACTATTAATATCATTAGGGTTCAGTGCGTTGGATGTTATCCCTATTGCTGTTTATAACTACCAGTCATTTTTAGGATATTCCCCAAAACGTCACACCCAACTAAAACAAAAATAGATTTTTTATCACGCAAACACAAAAGCAGTAAATTCTTGTGGTAAATAATTTCTTCAGCAAAACATGCTCTAAAACACACTGTTCATTTTCTTTAAATTTTATGATGTACAAGAGAAATTTGAATAAGAAAAATGTCAGTTGTATCGTAATCCACAAGGATAAAATTACGTGGTTAACTGATTTCCCCTTTGTCAACAAAATATTTGCATTGTTGCTGTTTATGAAAATCATAAATAACAATTAGTTCACACATTGAAAAGGGTCACTTCTGTGAAATCAAGAAGAAAAAAAAGCAATCCAAAAACCAGACTTGGGATTGTTTTGGTTTTTTTCTTGTATTTTTCTCTTTGCTTTGTCTGGCACTTTTTCACACACACCTTTTCAGATCATTACCTTACCTTACACCAGTGCCCGATCCCTTTGATACTTTTACTACTAACCTTTCACAAACAACGGTACAGTTGTACTGAGATAGAGACAAAAGTTGGGGTGATAATTGAATGCCATGTCCCCAACTCGTACTATCTTGTTTCCCTCTTTGTCTACATAGAACTGCTTCAGCAAGAGTCCTCTAAAGAACGGATCAAGCGGTTTTCTCTCCAAGTGGGTCACAAGAACAGTCACTCCTATTAGACAACAAAAGATACATTAAGAAAAATATATACAAACCGACCGACTTAGACTGTTGAGTATACTTGTTGACTATGCATATCCAAAAAAAGAAAAATTATGGTATTGCAGAAAATAGCGGCACCAATTTTTAAACTCTGGATTGGTTTTTAAATACAGTGGAATAAAAGCCAACACAGCCAGACTGAAAAGAATGGTTGACTTTAAACAATGTTGACATTATCATTTATCAATGGAACACACTTAGATAAAGAAGAGAAAATTTGGAACCAACATGAGGTGCTGTCTCTGAGCAGAAGTTGACTTTAAGAGTGTTGAATTTATATAGATTCCACAGTATCAATTCAGCAGTTAAGATAGGCAACATAGAGTTATGAAAGATTTACAGATAAAAATGATTGTGACAAATTATATGAGACAGTTGAATGTTAATGTTTCAGGTTTAAACGTGATTAAACATGTAAAAAATTAACTAAAGCTTAAAAAAAAGGATCAAAAAAATATTTTTTTCTCAACACTATCCATTTGTTCTAGTTTTCTGACATAATTTAATCTGTTTTGATAAAGAAAAAAAAAACAGAGACGTTAACAGCAGACAATCTTATGTTATTTATTATTAAATCTTATTTCTTCATATTCGTTATTATATTGACTAAAGGTTCTTGCAACATATATTTATTATGAGCGATTTACAGTGCGGTATTATTGGTTTTTATCAAAAGGGACTTTAATTGGAGTGATTGACATTGACTGTTGAAAGGAAAATAATTCAAACTGCTAATTACTGATTAATATAAATAAACACACGACACTTTTCAAGACATTTAATCATACCTACTAACATTAAATGTGAAAAGATCAATATTTAATCTAATAATAACGGCAATAAGCTAGCTAGCTAGCGCTCTCTCTCTCTCTCTCTCTCTCTCTCTCTCTCTCTCTCTCTCTCTCTCTCTCTCTCTCTCTCTCTCTCTCTCTCTCTCTCTCTCTCTCTCTCTCTCTCTCTCTCTCTCTCTCTCTCTCTCTCTCTCTCTCTCTCTCTCTTTCCCTGTTTTTCCATAAAAATACTCATACCGTGCACAATAGCATTGATGAGTCTAGAGTTGATATTTGGATCATCGGCCTCCAACACCCACAGGTTTGATTCAGGCACGTCCATGTCTGTGTCAGCACGCAGACTGTAGCTATCCCAACTGTTTGTCACTGACGTCACTGGTCTCAACTCGTCACTGTCACCAGTGTGACGCGATAACCAACCATGGCTAACCAAAATGAAAAAAAAAATTAAAAATAATAATAATGGATCATAGATAGATTTCTTGATATGTATTTAGGTAAAATACTCATAACGTCCACTAACACATTAAACTATGTGTAACCTTAAATGTTTATAGTCTGATTTATAGAATTTAGTGAGAACTAATCATCGAAATGACTGTCTGAAACAATAACAAAGAGCTGAGTGACGTTAGTTTCATTCCATCTACAGATACATTTTTCTTAAAATGAAAAGAGAATAGTGTGACGACTTGAACCAGAGATGATAAAATCACTCTCAATAAAACTTATCATAAACTTGACCCAATTTTCTCAATTTTCAACCAAAAAATTAATTTTGAGGCCAAAGGTCACCAGGTGCTTACAATTTGGCTCTAACATCACTTTTTTTTTGTCATCTGATTCACCTTGACATAATACCAGATTGACGCCGTGGGTCACAAATGTAATCTCTTTGGCTCTAAAATCGCTTTTATTTTTTTTTTTTTTTTTTTTTTTGTCGTTTTTAACTTCTGGTTCACATAAAGGAGTTACATTAATTCTAACCTGGTCATGGCCCTTGATGTGGATGTGTACTGAGAATGCGAGTCGGCAAATGTGTACTCGGTCACATCAGAGAAAGTCAGTATGGTGCCACGGCTTGGAGGTGGTTCTGGAATATCTTGATCTGAACTTTTCTTTAAACTTTCCTCGTCTATGGGGATGGCTGAGAATGGAAATTTTGATGACAAGCATGATAATAGTATAAACAACAAATGCATGATGGTGATGGTGGTGGTGGTGATGATGATTTTGATTTTGATGATGATGATGATGATGATGATGATGATGATGATGATGATGATGATGATGATGATGATGATGATGATCATGATCATGATCATCATGATCATAATCATAATCATAATCATAATAATCATAATAATAATAATAATAATAATAATAATAATAATAATAATAATAATAATAATAATAATAATAATAATAATAATAATAATAATAATAATAATAATAATAATGATGATGATGAACGAAAATCACTTGGTATCGGGCAAACTCCACTTGACAACAGCTCTGGTTGCCATTTTTTTGTATGTCATTAAATCCAGGAACATACAATAAGGACAAAAGAAAAAAATTAAACTTTTCTATTCTATCTTCAATTTATTCTTACCGTCTTCCACCACAAAGTCAGCCACGTCTCTCTCTGTGAAGACGTTTTCACTATTCTGCAATGCCTTAACCCACATCTCTGCCTGGTTGTCAGGGTCAATCAACAAAGGCCAACAGTGTTTTCTGTTATGGCAACACACCCGCATCATCAAGGCATTTTGAACCTGGTTGAGATGACAGATAATAATAATATGTAGTGTCTATGTTGAATAAAGCAATACAGGTAAGTGACCAATCATCAAAAAAAACAAACCAAAAAACGGTATTAAGGGTGCGAACAACCAACCATCTCACAATGGCATTATGTCAACTTCAAGCATCATTACTTCTTCACCACGTTTGACAAAAACACTATTTGGGAAAGAATTATAATTTGTTTTTGTGATTTTTTTTTTAAATTTGATTTGTTTTCATGTTTTTTTGTGGGGTTTTTTTTGGGGGGAGGGGGGGGTTGTCACTTTCAGAAAGTATATCCATTGCTGGCATGGGGGGGGGGGGGGGGGTGTCACTTTCAGAAAGTATATCCATTGCTGGCATAGGTGTCCGTTGATGGAATATAGATAGGCAAGTTTTTTTAAAGCAAGAAAGTGCTAGAAATAGGCTGAAATCCAGATCTTCGTTACAGTGTAATGCTTAAAGAGTAGCATGGCACTGCGGTATAGGGGTCCCGATAGCTCAATATGTTGAGCACTCACTTCATATGCAAAGGAACCAAGTTCAATCCTGGTTGAAGTCGAGATTTTTTCTGACCCCCTGTCCAGGGTAGCCAGGCCTGTTAGATCCATTGGAAATTACTTTGCAATAAACTAACATCCTATCCAAAGGGTAGCAAGCAATTTCTATTATCTGTTTCAGGTTAGAAAAACTTGGATAAAGCTGCTTTATGGCTTTGAAGAATTACTTTTTTTTCTCACAGTCCTAGCAGTTAAGTATTCACTTTTTCTATCCAGTAACATCATCCAATTGAATTTAATATTTTTAGAATGGACACTTACGGAATGTAAATCTGTGGGAAGATTTTTCATGCGCCAAGTGCTGAGCTCATCAAAATCAGACAAGATTTCCTGTAGGGTCAGGTTGGGTCGGGTTGGGATCGGACCGTGTTCATCCTCGTCATCGGAGTCATCAACCAGCTCGTCCTCAGGCACAGCACTCTCCATGGTGTCTGTCTTTTTGAGTTCGTTTTTGTAATATTTACTACTGTCATAGACTGATGATACGTACTTGAATGTCTTCACCTGTTAAAGTGTCAATAATTCATGAATGTGAAAAACAAAATTACAGATATATGATGAAATCAAATCTTAAACAGATAAGACATGAGCATTCTTCATTAAGGTGCAACGAAAAGGAGGATAGAGTGATGTCAGTTTATGAGACAGCAAATGCTTTTTTGTTTTGATTTAGCACTAACAGAACTAGACAAAAAAAAACTGAAATATTTATATTAATCAAACATAAGTAAACGTTAATTTAACTTCAACTTTTAAAAATAAAACTTTTATCTGTGCCACACATGCAAGAAAAAAATTAATCTGCAAATCTGTAATGTTGGTGACTTTATAATACGTAACCAATTGCCTAGAAACAGTATTAAGTTGGGATGAAAACAATGTTTAAAGATTCAATTTTAAACTCAGCTTATAAAATATGAGTTGAAGTAAAGACCTACAATTGAGGAGAGTGTACTTTATTTTCTTAACCTTCTCCTTACCAACTATTTTCATGTTTACTGAACTGTCATACCAACCCAACACAGAAATTGAATTTTAAATTAAAATTTAAAACCTATAAGTGCTTGATATACATAATTTTGCTGAGTTACCTGTGGGTGCGATGGCAGATTTGAACTCAGTTCACTTTGATAAGTCTCTGCACCATGAGATCCTGAGGCAGCTTCACTTAGCCCTCCTCCACTGCCCCGTCTCCCTGCCTTGTCCGGCGCATCTGTCTCCATCAAAAGTTCCAAGCGAGCTGTGATGGAGTAAGGCTCCCTGGTCTCAAATGCTTGGGCATCCACTGTGTTTTGTTTTATCCTATCCAGCCAATCGTGCATGAGATCCAGTCTGGACTTGTCGTCTAGTGGACCGTGGTAGATGATGCACGCTGCCGTGATCAAAGCATCACCAGGTGCAGAGGCTATTTGTTTCCTGGTCTTCTTCAACTCTGATCTCCAAAGGAAGTGTTGCATAGACATGTTCTCCATCAGGTTGTTGGCTCTAGCTATCTTTCTTTCAATGCCCTGGAGGGTATTGGAGATTTAAAAGAAAATTATGAGCTATTTTTATATCAATAACTTTATTAATTTCGAAGATAGATATTTCTATAAAGCAGGAAATTTGGAAAATTTGGAAATCGCTTCCTTTGTCAATAAGGCTTTTATGCAGCATTGAGGATTTTAAGAAAAAGCTGAAAACCTACCTTTTATATAAATTATCATACTAGATATTTGCTGCTTGATTAGTTAAATATTTTTTTAGTTTTAGTTTTTATGTGTCAAATGTCACATTATATTCTATTTTGTATCTTTAATGTGTGTGACTGCTTAATGGATCTTATGGCACCGTGTGAGTGTGTTACGGTTAGTCTGGTGATATTGTAAAGCGCTTTGAGATTTCAGCATTAATTATTATAATTATAATTAAGATACAGCTAAATGTGTAGGTAAAAATACTATAATGACAATGAATGTCTAAATCCTTTATCTAACACTTACTTCTGTTGTATTCATGCTCGGACTCAAGGTCAAGGTTTAAAAACATTGAGTTGTAAAATGATAGTCCTTAAGCTTTTGTATAGAATGTGAAAGAAGATAAATACAACTTTCTCTATTATCTTTTTCGGGATTAGTAGTAAATGTGCAAAATTCAATCAAAACTTAATTTTTAAAATATGGTCTTTAAAAATATGTGAACTGGGTTAAAATATGAATTGATAATGACTTATCTAATTCGCGACCACCATCAATATTTCAAGAAACAATGTTAAATAATATGTATGAGCCAAATATGTTGTTGGAATGTGAGTATGACCTGAAAATACTACATTTAAAAAAATTGATTTTAAAATAAAACCTTCAGCTTTTATATAGCACAGTATCCACACAATTTGCTCAAAGTGCTTAGCATAGGGTCTCATGCCAACAGCAGCACATAACATGTAGGACGAGACATCATGCCTATTAGGCGCTATTACAATTTTTTTTTGACAGAGACAATGCTCTTACCGTACATATTTTACACCTAATTACAGAAAGATAATGCGTGTAAAGAGCCTTTTCAAAAGACTTAACTTTGAGCCACCAAAAGGACTCAAACTAGGGGCCTACAGGTTCAAAGACAAGTGTTATACCACAAGACCGCAAAGCCGTGGATGTAGTCAGGCAGTCAACAATATTCAAAACAGGACATATAAAATTCTAAAATGTAGCAGCACCTACTTGAATTTGTTTCTCTACAGCCTTTGCCACTTTCATGGCCTCCTTGTGTTGAATAATACTAGCCTCCAGATTCGTCTTGATGTGATTTGCCTCCACTCTCAGTTGACCCAACTGGGCTTGTGCCTAAAAATGCAAAGAAAACAATACTAAAAGATATATGTGACCCTCCATCTCAAAGTGGCATTCTGTTGGGATGAACAATGAATTTATAGCCACAAATATGAAATTTGCAGTTACATTTCACTTCCTTATGGTGTAGAATAAATACTATTTCTTGCATTGGAAATAAACTCGAAGTTTGTGTTTCTCGTCATTTTATTTCTGAAATTATTCTTATTCTTCCCGACATAACACCATTTTGAAATGATGAGTCACATATGGGAGTAACATGCACTAGAAAGAATTTTAAACTACAGATCCAGAGGGAGGGAGGTGGGGGGGAGAGGAGGGAGACAAAAAAGGCATTCAAAAGGAAATATCAGGGCGTGGATAGTAAGGGGTTGAGCCAAAATGGCTAGGGCTATTGGTCAGTACTGACTCCCAGGCGCTAGCACATGCGGGTCAGTACTGACGAACAGACGCCAGTGCCTGGAGGTCAGTACTGACCAATAACCTGGTGTCTATTGGTCAGTATTGAACAACAGGTGCCACCGCCCACAGACAACCTCTCTTCGGTCTGTGCCACCGCCCACCATTGATCAGCACTGACGAACATCGGACCTGTTCGTCAGTGCAAAGACCTCTTCGCACTTATTCGTCACTTCCAAAAGTATACCATTTAAAAAAAAAAAAAACAATTAAAATTCCAGGCTCTCGGGCCAACTTATCCGATGGCACACAGTAACACTTGGTCACCTAGATAAGTTTGATTTCTAACGCGTTAGATGCCGTTGGGGCAACGATATGACTCGTTATTTCAAGCCACCGTAAGATTCTATTTTATTTTATGTTGTCCATTCTATTTCTTTGGGTTATTTTGTTTTTATTGTTTTTTTTCCCCGTATATTTTCGTTATAGCTTTATTTAAAGAAAAATAGAGGAAAATGTGTTCTAATATTTCCTGTTACGATTCTTTTATAATACTTTGTCCATTCTATTATACTACTACCACTCACTACTACTACCACTACTGCTACTACCACTACTGCTACTACTACTACTGCTACTACTACTACTACTACTACTACTTATATGTCTTTTATCTTCCATTATTTTCTGGAAGATTCTGTTCCCTGACGCTGACCTTTTCTTATCAATCAGATCACCCCCCTGGGGCACCCTATCCTCTACCCACGCTGACATTTCATTCATACTGCAACCTCAACCACCATTGAGTACAGACGACAAAGTTATTTTTCATTATATTTTATTTGTTTTCCACGTTTATTTGTGTATTGTTGTGTTAATGAAGGGTTTGTCCATTGTCTGTTTTGTTCCCATACGAAGCCTTTCATTTTCACTCTTTCGTTAGTATTTTACGATCACCGGCTTCAGGCAGCCCTTACCGTTTTCTACTTTTCCTGTCTCAGTAAGATGCGAGCAAGCCGAATTTCAAATGACAGGAATGAAGAAAGACGAGACAATGAAAGAGCTTTCACTTTCAGTTCTAGCGCCACGCATCAGTGCAGTGAGCATGCGCGTTGGATGAACCGAAATATAGGGCTTCCAGTTTGGCGTTTCAACACCAAATTTGGTCTTTTTCTCAGGATTGGACAATTTCACTTGTTTAATTAATTGATATATTTATTAAACAAATCTCACGTAAACCGACAAAAAGATTTAGTGAAAACAAGGGCTTCCCTGCGACTAGTATGGGACAGGAAATGCTGATTTATTTGTCGTAGAGCAAGTTATTTTAAAAAATGGCATTTTTCCATAATTTTGGTACCGTCAACGCCCGTGGCCAGGTCAGAACTGACCAATTGGCATCAGTACTAGTAATAGTAATAGTATTAGTCAGTACTGACCCCCAGACGCCGGTGCCTGTTCGTCAGTACTGACCCGCAGGTGCCAGCGCCTGGGGGTCAGTACTGACGAATAGCCACTCCGAGCCAAAATACTGTAGTCAACATTTTGGAACTGTAGTTTGTTGTCTTCAAGATAGGTTGGATTTATTATTAAAGTGACAAATTATGCAGTAAGTACTGGTGTAAGATAAAGATCTGAATGAAAAAGTGCCAGACAAAGTAGAGAGAAAAATACAAGAAAAAAAAAATCAGTCTGCCTCAACTGGAGATCGAACCTCAGACCCCAGTTGACGCAGGATGATTTTTTGGGGATGGCTTTTTTCTTGGATTTTTCTCTCTGCTTGGTCCGGCACTGTTTCACACACACTTTTTCCGTGATCTATTTTGATTTATTAAAATCAAAAAATTAAGGAGCAGGCACCAGTATAAGATAAAGATCTGAACAAGTGTGTATGAAAGGTGTCAGACAAAGCAAGAAAGAAAAATAGAAGAAAAAAAAATATCTAAAAAAAAATCAGTCTACGAGGTAAACTGATTTTTTTGGATGGTTTTTTTCTTGCTTTGTCTGACACCTTTCATACACACTTGTTCAGATCTTTGATTTATTAGATTTGAGAAAAACAGTATGTGGATCTAAAGAAAAAAATGTACAAACAGTCAGACATTCTTCACAAGGTAAAGTTATCTATGGCGTGTGTGTAAAGTGGTGTGTATTCCAGTGCTCAAACAAGCCCAGCACACCGTCTCTACCGACCCTCCCCTTTATTGTTCACATTCAAAATAATATACTAATTTATTTTTAAACTTTGCTCCATATGATGATCTGTTGGAGGAAGAGATAAAACATTGTTAACTATTTCAAACAAACCTATGTTTCAAATGATCATTTAAAAAAAAAAATCATAATTACCTTAGTAAATTTGTTCTCAGCATCCAAAAGGTTTTTTAGGTGTGGCTGCATTTTTCTGTGAATAGAACTGTATTTGTAAATAGCATGGACCCAAATACAAATGGACCTAGCTGGCGCGCTGATACGTCCAACTAAATTTGGCTCAAAGTCTGGGTGTTTAATGAAATACTTGAGACCGTCAAACATAGTTTTTGGGATGTTGTCTTTGTCGTAGAAAATCATTTCCTGGAAAAAGCTCACGTCTGAAATTAGCATCTTAGCATCCTCCCATCTGTAAAAGAAGCAAAAAAGATTTATTAATTTTATTTTTCTACTAAAAAAAAATTGAGCTTTTATATAGAGCAATATCCACTAAATGTGCTCAAAGCGCTTTACAAGGGGTCCTTGACCAACAGCAACATGTAACATGTAGAACAAAACACGACGCGTGTTAGGCGATATTATATTTTTTTTTCTGACAGAGACAATGCTGTCAACAGCCAGGTACTCATTTTACACCTGAGTACAGTGAGAGAATGTGAGTAAAGAGCCTTTTCCAAGGACTCTACTATGCACTGAAGGCTCGAACCCAGGACCAATCCGAAAGCGAGTGTCATACCACAAGACCATATAGCCGCACAATACATTCTACTATATTTGCTTTAACACTTTCCTTATCAACCATTGGAAAAAATTGTCACATTTGTTACGATATAGCCAACATTTTTCTCAATCTGATTTCTTTTGTACATTGTTATAGTTATAGACATTTAACACTGTTGTGGAGCTCATTTATCTTTTTTTAAAATACATATTAATAGCGAGACCTCACTGCTTTTGTGTTTGAGTAGAAAAAATAGGTTGGGTGTGAAGTTTTGGGGGAAATCTTGAAAATGGTTGGTAAGGAGAGAGGTAAAGGCATAAGAAAAAAAGTCGAATCAGTGACTCCTCCACATGCAGCATAATAATAGCCCAAGTTTCTGGTCTTTATCATTTTTTTTCCTTTAGTTTATTTTATATATTCTTCCTTCTATCATCTTTCATCAGATTATTAAGTTTGATAAACTCATTAGCCTTTTCTGTGGTTATAAATGTTTTTAAAAAGATATAGTCCTACTGACTCAAATTGGTATTCAATCGGGGTGACCCAGATTCAAAAGGTCAAATTTAAAGTGAAACCTGCTACACTTCGTCTTTTGTGTCTTATTCATCATTTATTCTGTTGACAATCCTTCAGAGCCATCATCCAGCCCATGGGGCCAGAGTTTATCCAAGTTCCTATAGCTTGAAACGGATTACTGCAAGTGCTTGCTACCCTTTGAATAGAACGCTAGTCTTTCTCACAAAGTACTTTCTGCCAAATCTAACAGACCCAGCTAACCAATCACTTGCTGGGTTGACAGGGGAGGGGGTCAAACACTTACGTCTGTGGCTTGTTGAATAGCAGGCAAATGGCGTTCATTACAAAAATAACGCTGATAGGGGGATCTCTATAGCTTTTTAATTCTGCTATGTCGTGGACAGTCAGGCTATTCAGAGCTAGGGACGCTGCCTCATAGATGGGGTTCACCTGTAAAGACAAAAAAAAAATAGATAGGATAAATAGCAAATAGTTCATTATGGGGACCTGGGTCAGTGGTTAGATTGTTTTTTGTTTTTTGTTTTTAAGGGTTTTACGGCGCTTGCAACACATTAAGGTCATATCAGCGCAAGTAAAAAAGGAAGAAAATGGGATAGTGAAAAGTTCTAGAATTACAATTAAAGCACCCAAGAAAAGGTAAGACAAAGGGGAATTGGTTCAAATAGGAAACAGATGCAGATTCCAAGAGCATACTATCAGTGTACTTGGTTTAAGATCACCTAAAAGTCTCATCCAGACACAAGCACAGGTCCCAACTAAGAGGGATACACTCAAATGTTTACAAATGATATATAACACGTAAAAAAAAATAATACAGTTCATAACAGAGAGATGATTTACAAGGAAAAAAATATCATCTCCCAAAACTCTAACTTTACATTTGACTGTCTCCCTCCCAGCTAGGGTATCCAGCCAGGGCCAGGACAAAACTAAGTAATCTCATTCCAAGACAAAGACAGAAAGCAATTGGAAAACAGACACAGGGTGATAGAAGACATAGAAAGTACCTCCCTGCCCCCTATGGGAGGTCAGGAACCCCACCCAGAGTGGTTAGATTGTGCCTCACCTAAATCTGAAGGCATCCTTGTATTTGTGATTGTTATGAGGCTTGACATGGTTTATTATTAATTCATGTATTATTATTTGCCATGGCTTTGCCATCAGTACTGCTACTACTGATACAACTACTACAACTACTGCTGCTGCTATTACTACTACTACCACTATTACTACTACCACGACTACTACTACTACTTCTACTACTACTACTACTACTACTACTACTACTACTACTACTACTACTACTACTACTACTACTACTACTACTACTACTACTACTACTACTACTGTTACTACCACCATTATAACAAGTTAAACAACTACCGAATTTTTGATGTCCATACCTTATCCAGCTCTGTCTGTGCTGACTGTCTCAATCTTTCCAACGGTCCCTGTAATTGGATGATCTTCTCTTCCTGGGCCTTGCATTTGTCTAAGGCCTGAAATCAACATATGTATTTTACTCAGTTTTTCATTAAAATTCAGCACATTTCAACTATGTATACTATCAACTGAGACAAAGCAAAAGAGATAGGCAAATCGGTAGATAAGTATGGCCTATAGCCTATACATAGTGCGGCCATGTGGTCTTGTGGTATGATACTCGTTTTCGGATTGGAAGACTCTGGGTTCAAACCTAGCTCGGTGCACAGTTGAGTCCTTGGAAAAGGCTCTTTATTCACATTCTCTCACTGTACTCAGATGTAAAATGAGTACCTGGCTGTTAACAGCCTTGTCTCTGTCGGAAAAAAATTGGAACATTGCCAAACAGGCGTCATGTCTCATTCTCCATGTTATGTGTTGCAGTTCATCAGGAACCCTTTGTAAAGCGCTTTGAACACATTTATTGGATATTGCGCTATATAAAATCTCAAGTCTTTTTTTAGCCCTGAAATAATATTATTTAAGATGCTACAAAATCGAACTTATAATAAAAAAATAAGAAAATTGTCCTAAATTTTTATGTTTTTCCAAATATATTGCAAACACTGCTGCTTAAAACTTGAATAAATAAATATCAATAGTCAAATGAAATGGAAGCTTCAATTTAATTAACAAAGAAAGATGACACGGAAGTTTTGGGTTCCCCCTTTGTCAACTAAACATGATGAATTCATTGTGTTTTGTTGACAAATAGTTAAGTCCATTACATCTGTCTTCGTTAATTAAATTGAAGTTTCCACTTAATTTGACTATTGTTATTTATGTTTTACTGAAAGCAGTGAGTGAAATTTTTGTAATTTGTGTAATTTCTAAAAGTGATTTTTGACATCAGGTTCATCATGTTATAAAACAGGCAGTGGGTCACAGAATTATTGAGCAGACTTATTTTGACAGCGTTTCACTCCATAACAATAATAACAGGGAATTAACTCCATATTCCTATTCTCATAGCGCAATGAGTTGTAAGTGAGCATTTTCTCTGTCTAAATTTTTTTTTAAATATAATAGTGTCTAACAGGCCTCGTCTGTGTCTCGTCTTAAGAGTCAAGTGTTGCTGTTGGCTTGAGACCTCTAGTAAATCATTTTAGCACAGTCAGTGATATTGCACTACATAAGAGCTAAAGTTCTTTTGCCCTCTATTATTTTTTTATAGATGATAAACATACCATAGTTTGTCTATTGCATATCTTATGCCCAGGTATAAAGAGAATTATAAGTAACACAGAAACCTGCAATGAGATTGGCATTGCTTACCACAATGTACTCTTGTTTGTGAGTCTCCACTTGTGTTATTAGGTCCTTGATGTGTCCTGAGGCTGAATTACGATGGGGCTCCAATTTCGAAACCTCTCGCTTGAACTCTGCAATGCTTCCAAAAGCCTCATTTATTTTACTAAGTGCTTGCTCAAACTTGACACTCTTAATCTGAAAAGAATAAATTTACAACCATGTCAAGCACTTTGAAATGGAAAGCACTATCTATACAAATTATTATTATAATTATTATTATTATTAATCATCATCATCATCATCATCATCATCATCATCATCATCATCATCGTCATCGTCATCATCATCATCATCGTCATCGTCATCATCGTCATCGTCATCGTCATCATCATTATCGTCATCATCGTCATCATCATCATCATCATCATCATCATCATCATCATCATCATCATCATCATCATAAAGAAGAAAATCCATGTGCTCATTGGTATTGATGTTGCCGCTATAGTTATCTTTGCTTTCTATGTCATTCTTAAAAAACAAATAAGTAAATGCTTTACAAATCTTCCATCGCAGAGTGTGCATTTGTGTTGGTATCTGTTATTCTTTACATATGTGTTTGTTTCTGCCTTGCACGCATGTGTGAAAAGTCAATCTTTATCTCAGATGATCAAAACAACACGTAATATGTTTAAATATTTAAATACACCAAAAATTAATTTTAAATGCAAAAGTGGCAGCCTTTGCTAACGATAAAAGCTTTATACAACTCAAAGAAAAAGATACAAAATCAGTGTAAAGGATACAAAAACTGCACGTCAACACAAACAAAACAGACATGACACTACTGTTATTAAGGAAATGTTTTGTTTTGTTTGTTTTTAAGGGTTTTACGGCGCTTGCAACACATTTAGGTTATATCAGCGCCAGTAAAAAGGAAGAAAATGGGATAGTAAAAAGTTCTAGAATTACAATTAAAGCACCCAAGAGAAAGTAAGACGAAGGGGAACTGGGAACAAATAGGGATCAGATGTAGATTCCAAGAGCATACCACCAATGTACTTAGTTTGAGATCACCTATCAGTCTCATCAGGACACAAGCACAAAATCCAATAAAGAGGAATACACTCAAATGCTTACATTATACATTAAAAATAAATATAATAATGCATAACAGAGAGATGATTTACAAGGAAAAAAATATCATCTCTCAAAATAATAACTATGCATTTGACTGTTTCCCTCCCAGCCAGGGCCAGGACAGAACCAAGTAATCTCATTCCAAGACAAAGACAGAAAGCATGTCGGAAAACAGACATAAGGGGATAGAAGACATAGTATGGGCCCCCCTACCCGCTATGGGAGGTCAGGATCCCAACCCAGTTAAGGAAATGTGATGAATAGCGGGCCCAAAATGGTTGAAACATTGAAAGGGGAAGATCCACAATAAACAAATTGGTATTGTATCTGTTTATATTAACATTATCCTGACTAACTACAGCAAAATCATCACATTTGTTACGATAATTTTCTTCATCTAAAAATATGAGGATATTTTTTAGTTTTTTTGTTATGGCTTTTCAAATTTTATACTCTATTGTCAAGATTATTTTTATGAACAGAATTATGTATAACACCTACCTACTGCCTTTGAGATTCGGTAAAGAAAATATATCTCTGTCTTGGTTGTGCATGATAATTTAGGAAAATCATTACAATGGTTGTGAAGGGGAGAGTTAAGAAATAATATCTAAAGCTGGCACTTACTTATATGATAATCAAAATGAAATTTACCTGCTCTCTTTTCACCAAGAATGCTGAGATTATCTTGAACAAATGAACAAACTCTAAAAACGTCAAAGGAGTGAAGAACCTCATTGCTTCTTTCTGGTGGCAGAATTGTCTCTCAACAGCCGCTTTAGCTGACAGGTGGATGTAAGCCATGGCATTGGATGCAGTCTCAATCTGCTCCAGCTTCTTTATTGGACTCCAGGGAACGGATATCTTGAAGAAGAAAAAAGTGAAAATAAAACTTAACCCTCTCCTTACAACTATAGGAAAATCGTCACATTCGTTACGATAAAAACAACCTTTTTCATATTCAAGTTTCTTTTGTACATCATAAAAATGTTAAGAAAATGAACAGTGTGTTGTAGCGCATGTTTTGCTAAAGAAATTATTTATCGCAAGAATTTTACTACTATTGTGTTTGAGTGATAAAAAATCTATTTTTGTGTTAGTTGGGTGTGAAGTTTTGGGGAAAATCCTGAAAATAGCTGGTAAGGAGAGGGTTAATCAACATATCAAGCATGGGGATCCCGTTAACTCGGTAGAACACTCATTTCACACAAAAAGGAACAGAATGTCTATCCTGGGTAAAGTTGATATTTTTTCTGATCCCCCTGACCAACTCAGTAGTGATTGGGGTAGCTGGATCTATTAGATCTGACAGAAATTACTTTGTGATAGACTAGCTTCCTGTTCAAAGGGTAGCAAGCAATGGCTTTTGTCCGATTGACACTATAGAAACGGGGATAAACTCTGGCTCCATGGGCCCAATGGTTCTGAAGGACTACTGTTACATATCAAGAATGCTTTGTTATCTCATTATGCAATGAAAATTATTGGCAAACACGAATCTCCTACAAATCCCGAATTGGATTGAACATGTACCCAATAAGATTATAATGCCAAAGTTCTATAACATTTTATTATCTTAGGAAATCAGCTAACCGAAATGCGTTTGAAATCAAAGGAGAAAAGTGTGTTAGAATTAAACTACAGATACAATGATTACAAAGCTTCTTATTCTCTTTAATCATTGAAAAAGAAATTAAAAACATAACTGCCAACAAGCTTCAAATAGCTTCAAGGTCCAGAGTTCTATGTAGTCTAGGATGAGTCTCAAATTACAAAGTACTATATCTTTACCATCATCATAACCACCCCACAATTTTCGTCAATACTATCATCTTCATCATCATTGTCATCATCATCATCATCATCATCATCATCATCATCATCAAGATGATGATGATAATAATAATACTAAGGAGGGAGAGAAGAAGAAGAAGAAGAAGAAGAAGAAGAAGAAGAAGAAGAAGAAGAAGAAGAAGAAGAAGAAGAAGACGAAGAAGAAGAAGAAGAAGAAGAAGAAGAAGAAGAAGAAGAAGAAGAAGAAGAAGAAAAACAAGAAGAAGGAAAACAAGAAGAAAGAAGGAAAACAAAAGAAATAGCCAACTCACTCCATATCGGTGGTCCTCCAGCCACGCCCTTGCCACGCACGAGAGAGACTTGAAGCTCCAGGGCAAGTACAGGTCGATACTAAAACTGTTTTTGATCAATCCAGGATTATTACCAAGTTTAGAATGAAGTGCATGGAAATCCGTTGAAAAACTATTTCCTGGGGGAAAAAAAACAAACCCAAAGGTAATGAAAATTAAATTATTTTTATTCGCATGTAAAAGGACCCAAACGGATGAAACTTGAGAAATTTCACAGTTATGAGAAATTTACTTGTCAATTGGAAAGCATTTGTAGCATAATTATTGTGATACAGAGTCAAAGAGTCACATAATTATTGTGATACAGAGTCAAAGAGTCACATAATTATTGTGATACAGAGTCACATAATTATTGTGATACAGAGTCACATAATTATTGTGATACAGAGTCACATAATTATAGTGATACAGAGTCACATAATTATAGTGATACAGAGTCACATAATTATTGTGATACAGAGTCACATAATTATTGTGATACAGAGTCACATAATTATTGGGATACAGAGTCACATAATTATTGTGATACAGAGTCACATAATTATTGGGATAAAGAGTCACATAATTATTGGGATACAGAGTCACATTATTATTGTGGTATAGGGTCATAACCCAACACTATCCCACGCCTAAAAATATCGCGTCTATCTTCAGAACTGAAGCTGCAACTGATTGGATTGGATTGGAAATGTGACCCATCGCCTCAAAATGGTATAATGTGGGAAAGATGATGATGTCAAAAGGTAGAAATCGAGTAAAAATAAGAATAATAAGAAATTTGAAAGTTTAGTCAAGGTTCTCATTGCAATGCTACCAAATGGTGACTGTTTGGTTTATGTTTTGTTTTGTTTTCTTTGTTTTTTCACAATATAACATTAAATCAGCAAGATTAAGTTGTGAAAGTGTAGAAATTTGTTTCCTTTTGATCTTATGAACAGCTGCCGATCTGTAATTCTCATCACTTTAATACTAAATTTACTTTACGGTGTTCTATTGATCCTGACATAATACCGTTTTGAGGTAGTGAATCACGTGAAATATGCAATTTAATACTATAAGCTTAAAGTGCCTTCATGAGCCAGTTTAAATGAAACAAAATTATAGAAAGTAAAACAATGCATAAAACGTACACTGATTTGGCCTTTGACTTCATCAGGCAACAGACAAGACATCAGATAATGGCAAGAGAAAGAGAGAGAGAGAGAGAGAGAGAGAGAGAGAGAGAGAGAGAGCAGAGAGAGAGAGAGCAGAGAGAGAGAGAGCAGAGAGAGAGAGAGAGAGAGAGAGAGAGAGAGAAGAGAGAGAGAGAGAGAGAGAGAGAGAGCAGAGAGAGAGAGAGAGAGAGAGAGAGAGAGGCGGGGGAGAAGGAGATGAAATGTAAATCAAAAGCGGGCACAGTCAAGTATGGTTGTAAAAAATAAGTTGAATTTTTATACTGGAAGACAAATCTGTATCAATAAGGGTATTTATGTCTCTATGTCTTTGTTCTCACCTTTGTAGTTGAGACAGACGATGACGTGAAGATTCTGACGTATTCTCTTGACAAACCTGTCAAAGGCTTGTTCTATCTTGTCCACTTTCTTGGTCTGCACACCTCCTGGCATCATTTGACCCACAATATCTTGAACCTCATCCTCAGAATATAAACCCGGAGAAGTACCTGTCAATGCGAAGAAATCAGAGGTAAGGAAAACGGAAATTAATGACAATCCATGCAATAAAACACCAACTCAACTTGTTTATTTCTTGTCTGTTAAAAATTATGTTATTTTGTTATTTAAAGGTTTTACGGCGCTTGCAACACATTAAGGTTATATCAGTGCCAGTAAAAAGGAAGAAAATGGGACAGTAAAAAGGTATAGAATTCGAATTAAAGCAACCCAAAAAAAAGGTAAGACAAAATGGGAATTGGTTCAAATAGGAAACAGATGTAGATTCCAAGAGCACACTATCAAAGTACTTAGTTTGAGATCACCTAAAAGTCTCATCCAGACACAAGCACAGGTCCCAACTAAGAGGAATACACTCAAATGTTTACCAATCATATAATATAATATATAAACTAAACATAATACAATGCATAACAGAGAGATGATTTACAAGGAAAAAATATCATCTCCCAAAACTATAACTATACATTCGACTGTTTCCCTCTCAACCAAGGACTCCAACCAAAGTCAGGGAAAAACCAAGCAATCTCATTCCAAGACAAAGACAGAAAGCAATTGGAAAACAGACAAGAGGGGATAGAAGACATAGAAAGTACCTCCCTGCCCGCTATGGGAGGTTAGATCCCCACCCAGTGTCTGTTAAAAACTGTCCAATAATACTAATAATGTTAAAATACAGGCAAGGAGGTTTGAGTATTGTCAATTCTGATGGTAAAATAGTATCGAAAATAGACCAAAACGAGTATTTTTATTTTTAAACCAAGTAAGTACATAAATATATGTCAGATTTTAATTACATAGTCAGGTCATTTCCACATGGATTACTTTCCATAGCCATGTAGCCAATAAAGATTGATCTTATCCTTGTGTCTGCTCTGTATATATATATATATATATATATATATATATATATATATATATATATATATATATATATCTATATATATATATATATTACTTCTTAAATGTACTAATTTTCCACTCAAGTTATCGAAAAGAATGAATAGTCTCATTGGATCTACAATTGTAACCCATCGCCTCAAAATAAAAAGTAATGAACAATTATGAATATAACAGCTTTGAAAAAAAAAATTCTTTAAGCCAAACACGGAATGTTTTGGGCTTAAAGCCCTTCTTCAGTCAATGACAAAAACAAAAAACAATACATCACTTGAAATTCAGACAGATTGCAGGAAAGTATTAGGCACATGTTAAAATAGAAATGTGAAATAATAAGGGGGCTTTTGTCACGTTCAGAATCTATAGCTATATCCATTGCTCTCAATAAATCACATAAACTTAATCAAAGTGACAAATTAAGGAGTGTAAGATATATATCTGGAAAAAAAAGTGTATGAAACAGTGCAAGTCAAAAAAAAAGAGAGAGAAACTTTTTCAGATAAACCTAATCCAAGTTTTATATTTTTTACTATTAATTCAGTTTTCAGCATCTACAAGTCACCATCACATAAGACCTTTTTGATGCGGCAGGTCACATTTAATTTGTTTAATTCAATTCTAGATCCACCTACACACTTAAATAATTCAGCGTTATAGTATTGAAACAATCTATGAAATTATAGAATTGAAGTGTTATATTTATCAAAACAATCTATCAAGAAAGTAGACAAACAACATTTAATTTTACCTATGTGGTGTAACTTTATTATATTATTAACGGTAGCACATCTCTCTAATAATCAGGTTCGATCCCCAGTCTAGACAGGTTGACTTTTTGCAATTTTGTTTTCTTGTAATTTTTCTTTGTTGCGTTGTCTAGCACTGTTTCATACACACTTTTTCATATCTTTAGCATTTTGCTTACCCCCTGCCATGATGGCGCTGACATCCTGAAGACATTCATCCCCTAAGTCTTCATGGATGAGTAAGACAGTGGGTTTGCCCTGAATGCCTGCATGGTTACACGCCAACTTGATGTGCTTGTGAACGATGTGTAGATTGTGGTGTGCCAGCGATACAGGCTTGGGCTCGTAAACTTTGCTATGGGCGACAAATGCTGCCAAACGTGCTAAAGTTGCTCGGCCTGTACAGTAGCTCATTCCAAGAAGTAATGCATGACCTTTGGGGAAAGCCTATTAGAATTCAATGAAGATAAAAATTAATACTTATCATGATATATATTTCTATTCGTTCACATTCTATTGTATGTAATATTTCGTGAAACATTATCGGTTATGGTGACGTCACCGTTTTTTTTTCAAGAATTACTAGGCTGTGTAATAAACTATATATCATAATATACTCATACCATTTTAATGGTACCACAATGCCAAATGAAAATTAATCAAAGAACAAAAAATAATTAATTAAAATAGAAATTAAAAAATATTTTTAAAATATATTTCAACCTACCAAAATATGTGACTAGACGTCTCAAAACGGTATTATGTCAAAATGAACATGAAGCTTAAAATTAAATTTGAGTTAAAATCAAAATCTTCAATGAAATGAGTGAATTTTCTTTCTTTGACTTCAAAAAGAATAAATTTCATAAGTAACACTTTTATGACCTTGTAGTCAATTTCTTTATCTAGATCATTCTGACATAATACCATTTGGAGACATATGTTATCATATCAAGGAGTTGAATCTATTTATTCCTACATAAAACAGTATTATTATTCAAGCTTTAATATGTAAATGATAATTAATGTCAGAGATAAATTCTTACCAAAACTCTACTCAGCCTTGCAGCATGCCTAACTGCCTCAGTGAAGAAAACAAGGTCAAGCTTTTGAGACGTCCCTTCATTGTATTTGGAAAGACATGTCTGCAATGCATCAGACAACAGCTCGACTCCGTTTTCTGTGTATCCTGTTGGTTTTGAAAGAAATTCAAAACTAATTTAAAAATCGAAGTCAAAGGGTTGATTTTCAAATAATATATTATAATATAAAGTAGAATGACCACTTTTATAAGGTTATGAAGCTGGAGTTAACCTTATCACTTAACCTTAGACATAACAATGGAGGCGATCTATAGTATTTTTTCGTTTGCTCTGGGTCAATGGTCAAAATGCAAAATGTTCTAAAGTTGGTCTATATAATAAAAGTGTTCAGTGTTTGAAATATCCAGCAAAATTACAATAGGTAATTTTTTTTCAGCTTGACCTATGATTATGTTTACAACTTTCATAAATAACAATGTGAAATTGAATGTAAGCTTCAATTTAATATACAAAAACAAATAAAACGGACGTTTCGGGCTTTCCCTTTATCAACAAAACAGGATGAATGAAACACTACATATGTCTGTATTGCTTCATTCATCCTGTTTTGTTGATAAAGGGGAAACCTAAAACATCCATTTTATCTGTTTTCGTATACTAAATTGAAGCTTACATTCAATTTCACATTGTTATTTATTTCTTCGAGCTTCTTGCAGCAACATTTACATTACCCAACTTTCATAAAGAAAGCAGCGTGTTAACGTTTATAAAGGAATGTCCGATTTTTGGACAGTAACAAATCATGTGACCAATGATCCGGTTGGACAAAAACCTGAATATAGGTCCCTCCCATTGTTTTCTACTTATAAGATAGGATTCTCGCCTGTCAAAAAGAACGATATGATACAATTTGTTTTTTCGGTTGAGGATACCTTATTATATTATCCACAGACTAGTGTAGATTTAAAATGATTTTATACTTTCAAAAAAGTGGTGTAAAATAACAGGTAAACGATAACCATATACTTTATGAGTTCCATGATATCCAGTTTAAAGAAAAATAGTTATTGAAGAAAAATACTCTTAAACTTTTTTTGTTTTAATTTTTCAAGCGAGAATATTGGACATCATTTGTTTTGGATTCAAACTATCAGAAACATATCAATTTATTTACCCAATATATAAATTACACACACAAAAAAGGAAGAAAGGACAAAAATGACAAACAATATTTTGAAACACTAGAAACAGAATTGTACATGTTTCATGCAGAAAACACCAAAATACCAGTTTAATTCAATATTTTGTATCTGTAAATCTCAGACTATAGAAAAATAATTGGAGGGGTTGCAAGTGTCTTCCAATATTTCGTGCATATTCACAAAGAACAAACATGATATGGTGAATTACATCATGATGACCAAATTATTCTATTCATGAGCTTGGTATTTATTTTCTTTATTTTAAAACCAAAAAAATTGATTACAGTTCAACCTCGTTATATTGCCTTATTTCAAACCTTGGCAAAGTTGGCGGTATAATAAATAGAGCAATTGTGAATTCAATCTTAATACAGTCCAGCCTCATCGTAAAGCTGGTGATCAGTGAGGTTGGCGTGTTATATGGTATAGCAAGGTCTCACTTTGCAGGTGGAGCTGGGAGTTCTTCAAGGAATTGTTTTCCAAACTGAACTTAACAGCTTCAATAAAATACAAAATAAATTGAGGGCACGTAAAGTGGTTAAAAATTCTTTGCTAACGACAATACTTATATAAACATTGAAATGATCACAAGGGGGGGGGGGGGGGAGAAAAAGTTTGAACTCTTAAGCAGTTTAAAATATCTACTAAAAGTTTCAAGTATAAGTATATTCTATTTTTCAATGAAGGTGTTAAATCAATAACAATCAAAATCAAAATTGTAAAATGATAAGAGGATATTTGGAACAAGGAGAAATGTCTGTTTTAAAAAATGAAATTTAAGTCTGTCTTGATTACATTTTTGCTGTGATTTTTTTTTGGGAGACAATTACCACATGAGTCGTGATCATATCGATATATGTAACTCATGGCCTAAAACAGTATTATGTTGGGGTGACACAGATACCAAAAAGGGATTTTATGGTTAAAATGATCAGAAATGTAAAATATTAATTTTTGTCAATTTTAAAAAAATCAGATTGTTTCTCCTCGTTCAATTTTAAACATTTAAGTTACCCCGACATAATGTTTTGAGGGAGCAATTAATTTGGAAGGATGTGAAACCAGTAGTTACAAAACACCAACATATAACCCCCCAATAAAAGAGTTGTGAGCATAAAATTATTGAATTCTAGTGAAACACGTCTCAACAATACAGTTTCCAAAAAAAAAAAACATAGTTGAACCAAATGTACATAGTTCAATTTATATAACTTACAATAGGAAATAAATTGCACCTTACGGCATGACTGAAGAATAAACAATGCAATCAGAATAATTATAAAAATGAGATCTCCTCTAAACAAAATGAAATCATGTTCAGAATGAGACAAGGAGCAAACATAAACGGAAGATTTCTTAAAAAGTGTACTATGACAAACAGCCATCCCAAACAAAGACCACATCTTTTCATACCAAGAATGAATGAAAAAATTATGGAATAAAATATAAGCACATAATCTTATTTAAGCACCACGACATAATCAAAATAAACCATTACAAGCAAATTGTTGGATTAGACATTTAGAGTAGTTGACAAAAAAAAGCATTCAAAAATGTTGGCATTCTGGAGTCATTGTCAGAATTGTTGGTTCAAATAGATAAGTGTAAATAGGCTGCCATGTCATTCTTTGACACAAAAAATGCATCGACTTGACACCACCTCCTCATCAACAATCAAAATTCAGAAATATTTTTTTTCTTTCACACCATAATATTACTTTCTCTTCATCTTGTCTCCTCTTAAAATAAAATTATTCGTATGTAAATAAAGAATTTTAAAAGAGAAAAGAAAAACAGCGTTAATATTATTGTGTGTTGTGCTTTCCGTAATCTTTCGTTTTCATTTTCTTTAATCAGATCCTTCTACATGAGGGGCAAAAAAAAAAAAAAGAAAGAAACAAATAACGTTAACATCATTGTGTGTTGTATTACGAGAGATTAAGGTAATCTTCGTTTTCATTTTCTTTAATCAGATCCTTCTACATGAGAGGAAAAAAAAAAAAGAAACAAATAACGTTAACATCATTGTGTGTTGTGTTACTAGAGCTTCAGGAAATCTTCGTGTTCATTTTCTTTAATCAGATCCTACTACATGAGAGGCAAACAAAAAATAAATAAATTAAGAACTTCAAAAATCAAAGAAAACAATATTGTTGGAATTTTAAAAAATAATAACTATGATAATAAATAGCCCGTACACCAAAATTATATTACTTATCACTATGTATTCCATTCTCACCTTTTTCAGTGGGTAACCCCATGATCTCAGTATGACAAGCCATGTAATATTTGCTGAAGATGAATCCACAAAGGCTGGCATTGTTCCCTTTCACCTGAAAATACAAATTCAAAATCCATTCGTCTTAAAAGGAAATTGAGTTATCTAGATGCTTAAAAATGATGTTTAAAGTTTAACTTGTAATAAATAAAACTTAAAATGACTTTTATGTCTTTAATTTTTAGAATATTAAATTTCTGAATCCTTTTTCTTCATTATTATTATAATTATTAATATTATTATTATTATTATCATTATCATTATCATTATTATTATTATTATTATTATTATATTATTTTTATTATCAATATCATCAATATTATAATTTTATTATTTCATTATTTTAACAAATCTCTCGGCATCCTTTACCTCCTCAATGGACACTAGGGGTCCATAGTAAGCTTCATGTTCCTTGTCTGCAATGAGCCCAGCTTTAAATGTCACCCCTCTTTTAGCAGCTCTCGAGCCATGCCGTTTTGCACGAGGGGTACCTGCGGCTCCTCCACCACTCGCTGTTGATAAAGAGGGTAAAAATTTGAATAAACCTTAAAGAGATACACTAAAGTTATCGTGGTTATTGTGTTGGAAACTGACATTTTAAAAATTCCCTATATTATTTATGAGATAGAACAATTAAACAGTAAATTGATGGTAATTTTGGTTATGCTTCTTGTTTGGTTTTGTGTGTGTGTGTGTGTGTGTGTGTGTGTGTGTGTGTGTGTGTGTGTGTGTACGTGTGGGTGATTTCTTCATTTTTCATTTCACTCATGATTTTTAATTACTATTTATATACTTGTTCATTCATTGATTGGCCTTGTTTTTGTTTCTATTTTTTGTGTATTTGTGTGTGTGTGGGTTGTTTTGGGGTTTCTTTTCATTATTCAATTTATTCTTGTAATTTTTAATATTCATTTATTTGTTCTTTGATTAATTTATTTATTTATTTATCTCCGAAAGAAATTGGGGATTGTTTGATTGTGTTCTTTGGTTGTTAACGTTTTCTCTATTTTCATTTAAATATTTTAAGACTACTTCTTAAAAGCATTATAAAAGGCATTACAATAGGGTGACATTTTATAAAACTTGAGCTTGTATTATTTACATTATTCCATTACAAAATTTCAATAAATAAAGTCGCCATAGTAAATTTTACAGCTCTCATTTTACATAAAAAGGCTCAGAGACACTTTACAATGTTGTGATAGCTTTGTGACTAAAACAACATATCTAACCATAATATTGTTTACTATTAACACAAGTACAGAGATTGAATACAGTATATCAAAAGATAAGAACTCAGTGTAAAATATAAATATTAAAACGCTGAAAGGTGGAATGTCACAATTTTCTAACAAAATATTAAAACGTTTTTTTAAAAAGAAAGAAAATAAAATGACACACAGAGGCTAGCATAACTTACTTACGCTGGATCAAACCTATCCACTAATTTTTCTACCTACCAGCACTCGACCGTCCTGAGGCAAAGCCTGAGAGACCGAGTCTCTCCAGGGTGGCTTCCCTTTCCAAAGTATCAGCAAGACCTTCTGGTGAGTGATTAGGGGATTCTAGTGCAGTGGATGAGGAAACAAAGTCATCACAGCAAAGAAAAAAAAATGAAAGAAACGTGCAGAAAAATGTGACTAAACTAATAAAATAAAAGTGATAGTGTATTCAGTACTCTATAAAAACAAACCTTTACACTGTTTTGCAAAAGCTGTGTTTTTAAATTTTGGCTATAAATTATTTACTTCATAAATTGATGAGTTAAGATAACACTCGACCTGTCAAAAAGTCTTCTTTCAAGTCTCAAGTTATAGATTTGGTCACGATGGCAGATCAAAAATCGGCGACAATCGTTTGATCTTTTGGCATCTCATTTTTGGAATTCTCTCCCCCAGTACATTAGAAAGGCTAACTCATTAACAGCCTTCAAATCTTAATTAAAAACTTACCTTTTTAACTCATGATTTCTATTTTGTAAATAAAGTTTAGCCTACCATGTGTGTAAATTTGTAGTCTATTCGCTCTGTAATTAACTGAAATTGCTATGTTTTAATTTTTCATATTATTTTTCATTTACTTAATGAATCTAAAGCGAATAGAACTAGTTGAAATGGAGGGAAGGAACTAAACAAATGTCATTTATTATTATTATTACTATTATTATTATTATTGTTATTATCATTATTATTATCATTATTATCATTATTATTATCATTATCATCATCATTATTATTATTATTATTATTATTATTATTATTATTATTATTATTATTATTATTATTATTGTTATTATTACTAGTGGAGAACCCGCAATATTTGCAGGGAAATGAAGACTATTATGAATAGGCAGTCATTTATTTTAACTATTATACTATTGTGTTGTTTTCATTATCATAGGCCGAGACAAATCTTTTGAGCCATCAACGATCAAAATCAGTCTGTAGGTGCGAGCAAATGATTCTGGCAACAGGGCGGCCAGATGATGATTAACATTATCAAATGACCTATCATTATGAATCATTATGCCCTAACAGATTTTTCTAAATAATCAATAGAGTCAACGGGTGATAAAATTACCCTTAATTTAGAAAAGGTTTGCAAGTTACTTGTATATCAATCTGTGAAATAGAATTTCTTAATTTTTAGATTTGCCAGTAATTCTGTGTTTGTTTGGGAAAATTTAACATTGGCTGTAAGAAACAATTTCGACCCCCATTTTTATTATTTTAAAGAAAAGATTATTATTATTGTCTTAATCGATCGATATATAAAGTAGAAAAGACTATTATTATTGTCTTAATGAGTCGATATATAATGTAAAATTTTCTGACCAAAATGAAGGGAAAAAAACTGTCATTTTCTAGCAGCACAGGATTCCTCGATAAATTAAGCCAAATCAACGGTATGGCCCAAATTCGTTATATTGTCTAAAATTATGCTCAATGAGAAAGCTCTTTAGTCTTTGTCATAAAAAGAGCAAATGAGATGTCCGGACTATGAAGAAATAATCTGTTAGCGATATCTTAAGTTGGATTGGGTTACCTGATTCATGATTCAGAAGTAAATATATATGATAATAATGTAAAGTATTACTTTAAACGTACATTCTAAATATATGAATTATGATGAAAAGATGTCTAAAGTAAAAGTGTATAATTAATATTAAACAAAGGTTGTCAATTTATTGCCAGTGGTGTTAAAGTGAAAAAAAAATAAAAGAAAGAATTTAAAGGGTCTGAGAGAGTATTTTATTGTATAAAAACATTGGGATTTTGAATATCCCGGAGTGTGACAACTGTAAATAAATTTACTGAATCTTGGACAAACAATTTGGTTATTGCTACTTAAGTGGTGTATTTAATTTTTCTTTGATAATTCAGATAGATAATTAAGTCTTTAACAGATGATAATATATAATAAATAATCCATCAAAATAGGAAAATAAGTCAGATGAGGCTAACATAGAGATAAGTGAATGGATTAGAGAAGATAATAGATTGATCTAATGCTCATGAATGTTGAAGAAGACTGTGAAAAAATGCAAAATTTATATAGAAAATGTACATACATATTTTCTAGCAAAATTTATTTTATCTACATTATAGAGAAGCAAAGAAATTGAGCAATATTTAGTGTTTGAAACAAAACATGTTTAAGAAAATACTCATCAGGCAAAAGAAATGAGAGGAATATCCTATTTACCTAATAAATAAATCTTTTTTTAAAATCAAGGATACGTTAAAGATTTTAAAGTCTTCATCCCAGTACCTATATAAAGCTTCGATCTCTCATTATAAATTATTGATGTGAAGCATATTATATTAAATGATAATTGTGGAACAAATTTTTAAGTTTTCTTAGACAAGGTAGATCATAATGAGCCAAGTGCACAAGGACATCAAAAGTGATGCTAAGCTGCTAAAAGCTGTGGGCTTTAAAAGTCAATTAACAAAAATGAGCATAACAATGTCCAAAAAGAACAAAATACCGATCACAGCCTGCCATTAACAAAAACAATTAAAACAATGTATTATTGTTTTTGTTAATGGCTGAAGAAAGGTTTTGAGCCCGAAACGTAACGTGTTTGGTGTATTTTTATTTTTCTGTTATATAATTCATTTGTGTTCATTACCAAGGACAACAATGAAACATACAATTCATATGATCCACGATTATGAGTACTGCTTATCTTAAACATATTTCTAGGAGTAAATGTACAAAACTGAAGAAAAGGAAAAATATCGTTACAGTAGTACTCTCACTACTTGTAAAAACATGTTTTGAACAATGTGGAAAACAAGCAAATAAATGCTAAAGAAGGGTTCAAATATAGAAAACAGAATAGCCATACTACATCTATTGACAAATCTATTTCTTCTTGCCTTTTATTTGTACACAAAAATGCAAGACTATCAACTACAAACTTACCATCCCTACTTTTCTTTTTATTTCTCTTTTTCTTATTTTTTGCTGAAAAATGATTCAATAATTCGCCAATTATAATTTTTCTTTTCGATTAATAAGAAGAAAGAAAATTGCATTATGCCAGTCACATGTGTCGTTGAGAGAAAAGAGCAACATCAACGATAAATAAAAGTACGGATTGTTTGTGTATTTTTTAAGTGTTATTTTTCCACTTTAGGAAGCATTAAAAAGGATTCTTAAATTTGACAGAGAATGTTTTTAAAAAGGAGAGATAAAGGAGTAAAACTTGCTTGAAGCAAAACAAAAGAGTTTGAAAAAATGGGTGGGGTAGCTCATGAACAATAATAACTAAAATATTAAATAAAAAAAAAAAAACAAGAAACAACAATAAGATAAATAAACGTTGGGATTTGGGTTTGGATCTGGTAGATAAGTCACAAGGTATGGCACTATGAGTGCCCATTACCAAAACTACATAAAATTGAGAATCATATAAATTCTGATTTTATATATATTCCGACCTAAAAAAAAAACAGAAACCATTTTAGTTGCCTGATAATGTTTTGAATTTGTTTAAACTATTAGGAGCTTACATTGATTGAAATAAGCAACGCATATTTAACATAAACAAAAACCTATGCCTATTCGTTCTTCTCTTCAAATAAAACTGGTGGATTTCAACTTGTTAAATCCTACTTTAACATCTAAATGCACATTGACCAGTAGCAGAAAGAAAACATGAGGTGAGCTTAGGATAGGCTCTGAGATTAATTAGAGTAGAACAGAACAATATTGATCGAACGAAAAATAAAGATATTAAATGTACAGATTACACAGCAATTAAATTTATCCTTTTTTTAAAGTAAGTTCTTTCTTGATCTTGCGATATTTTTCGAAACAATAGTAATTGGACAGGAAGTCTATCTCAACCAGCTACTCATTCAAAGATGGGAAGACAGGAACGGGGGGGGGGGGAGTGTCTGAGTAACGGGGAAAGAAACCCAGTGTGTATGTTA
Organism: Berghia stephanieae; assembly: GCF_034508935.2. Taxonomy (NCBI): domain Eukaryota; kingdom Metazoa; phylum Mollusca; class Gastropoda; order Nudibranchia; family Aeolidiidae; genus Berghia; species Berghia stephanieae. The sequence goes on along the minus strand of NC_088361.1, from coordinate 90,308,989 downwards.
TTTTGAATGCTACCAATTAAACACGCCCCTCTTCATCTTGCCAGGCGTATCTCTAAAGAATTCAAGAAGCTGTCAATTGGAAGTCCTAAACATAAAAAATTGCCCAAAAATTGTAAATAAAATGCTGACACCTTATACCAAGAATTAGAAATCAAATGTCATGAAAGGAAAATTCTGGTAATAAGAAAGAGATGTGACTTGATAAAATGATTCAGCATTGAAAAATACACATCAACTTGTGTGTTAGCTAGGAATTAAAAATTAATATGATTAACATGAAACTCAGTGCGACACATCATATCGAACATTCAACTTGCCACCAATTAATTTATTTCATTGTTAAAAGAATCAACAAAATGAAAACATTGACAAATGAAGGGTTTGGGTGGGAAAACAGTGAATAAAGTGGGCAGGGGACCACACTTGAAATGGCATAAGTTACCTAAAGCAGGAGCACTTGGTTCAATAGAAACTTTCGGAATGGGAATATCTCCCAGCTCTGTTAAAGATGGTATACATAGAGGACATTGTTATAGTAATAGATAACTTTTTGGTAGCGGATGATTCATAAATGGGATAATTAATTTAAGTTGACATAACCTGAAAATGGAAATTAGAACCATAACATAGAGACCTTATCTATGACATTCAAGTCCTAAGTGGATCTTGGGTCAGACCAGGAGTCACAAACTTCGTACAACTTTTTCACCATTGTTAATCTGGGGAGACATGATAAGACCTCTTCTCCCATCCTTCAAGGTTCTACGTTGAGTATTACCATTTTAATTGTTTTTGTTGTTGACTGAATACGGGTTTTGACTCCAAAATGTTCTGTGTTAAGTTGGGTTTATTTTTAAAGTTGTATTCAACCTCATTATGTTCCCAGCATAACTTTTAAGGTCTTTCAGGTTTGAAATGAAAGACAGGAAAACCTTCCGCTCTCAAAAGAATGAATCTCATCAAATGATGTCCAACAATTTAGCTGGCCTTACAACTAGTCATCTTTATCTGCGTATATAACTCATTTGTAAAGTGCTTTGAGCACGTTTAGTGTACATTGCGCTATATAAATGCTAATATTTTTTTTAATTTCTAAAAAAAAAACAACCCTCAATTTATTTATTCTCTTAAAACTTAGAGACGAGATAAATATACCCAGGTTAAACTTAAGTGAATTTCTTTATTATTATCTGTAGCACATTAAATTGATGTACGACCTCGGTCATGAGAAGATGATCATATCATTTTGTACATCAAACAAATCATTAATTTTTTTATTTTTTCTGAAATATGATGGAAAAATTTGTTAACTACCTCAAATGACTCAAATTATTGTCGTTGTTGACCTATTTCTTATTTTATAGCTAAGTAAAAGCAAAAACATGTCAAGTGTTCAACTTATTAAAACATATTAATTGAAATGTATTTATAATTAAAATGCCCAGTTTAAACAAACATATAAATGCTTTATTGTGGGTAAAAAAAAATTCAACTTGACGTGGGTTTCTCATCTTAAAAAGAATAATTTACCAGATGTGCTCTCATAAGTCTCAGTCTCTGAGGAACTTGAGCTCTCAGTGCTGGAATCACTGGAGTCAGAATCATCCGATTCATCAGAATCTTTGCCTGTTGTTGTCTTGGTCTCCATTGCAGTTGTAGCCCCATCATCAACTTCTGTTTCTTCTTCGTTGATGTCGTCTTTGCAATAGGATGGAATAAATGATATCATTTCATTGGAATTATCTAGATACTTGTATATAAAACAGATAATATGTATATATATATATATATATATATATATATATATATATATATATATTTATATATCATATGTAACTCATCATGTCAATCAGGTAATTAGACTGTCTATGCGGCCTTGTGGTACGACATTTTCCTTCGGTCTGAAAGGTTCAGGGTTTGAGTCCCACTCTGAGTCCTTGAGTCCTAGCACATAATTGAGTCCTTAGAAAAGGCTCTCTACTCACATCCTCTCATTGTACTCGGGTGTAAAATGAGTAGCTGACCATTAACAGCTTTGTCTCCATTGTAATATAGCTTAATAGGTGTAATGTCACGTCCTTAAAGTTACGTATTGCTATTGGCTAGGGACTCCTCGGAAATGCTCATGTTTTTTCATGTCAAATAAGTAGATATGGAAAATTGAGCTTTAAGTAAAAATACTCAGAATTGAGAAATTCAGGTTTTTAGATGTTAGGCAAACAAAACTCTTATCAGAGATAGCATTCGTTTTAACTCAACGTTTATGAATAAAGCTTAAAATATGATTTTAAGGCAGGCAGCAGGTTCATCTTGACACAATACCGTTTTGATACAATTGGTAACATAATTTAACCAATGTCATTCATAAGATCACGTTTAAGAAGCATATTCCATATCTCTATAGTTATGGACACAGTTTTAATCAAACTGGCTGTTGCTCCCAGAGGGGGTAAGTCGAATCAAATATTCAAGGAGAAATTGATTATCAAACAAACTTTAAAAATTAAAATGTTTAAAGAGATGCAGAATATAAATCAGTTGCTGTCAAATTGAATACAATATCATCCAACATAATTCTTTGCTCTTGAATGATTTGGGGGGGGGGGAGATAAAACGTAAACGATATGAGTATTTTTAAAAAATTGGATGGTTCTAACCAAATTCTGTATCCCTTCCTCCTGTAGTTATGGACATAGAGCTTTTATCCAACTGGCTGTTGCTGTCAGAGGGAGATGTCGAATCAGATACAGTGTGATTGGTGGCGCCTTCTGTTGTAGCTGTCTGGGCGGAAGTGGCTCCAGTCCTACAAGACCGTGTTTCAGTTTGAGCAGAGCTGTTGAGCAAAAAAGGGAAAAAGAAGAAGAAAAATTCTTTGTTGAAAAGGAAAATGTGGCAAATTTTGGTTTCATAATCAGAAAAAGATTTTTGTTTTCATTGCCTTTAGGGGATTATTCAAAAATAATATTCAACATTTTTTAGTCAACTAATTATAAAAGAGATTTATCGGTATCTCTATCTGTGTAATCGATTTACCTGCGTTGTGTTGTAGCAACCGATGCAGTGCCAAGTCTACTAGAACCTGGAGCTTCAAGCTCTCCTCTCTGTGCTGAAAGTCGAGAAGTTCCCCTCTCCCCTAATTCCAGTTTTTCCAACATTTCTTCATCTTCTGTCTTTTCTTTATCTGTGTCTTCACCTTCTTCATCATTCGCAATAATTGGTGGAGGTGAGACAAGTCTTGCTCTCTGTCCTTTCTGTAAATGATGAAAGCACAGAGAAAGACGACAATATTTTGTAACAATTATATAAATAAATTTTGTGGAAACATTTTTACCACAGTTTGTGTCTGCTTATTCTTATAAAATGTACCGCAAGATGGAATAACTTTGCCCAAAGTTTAGTTTGCCTCTTTTGATTCAAACTAATTCAATCATACTCAATTTTGTTGTAATACTCCAATCCAATGCAATCCACAATGTTGTAGCTTCAGTGCTGAAGACAGATGCAACATTTGTGTGATGTGCGATTGTGTTAGGTTATGGCTCTACTTCTACTGATAGAAGAGTTGGTGTCTCTTTAGCAGAAATTACTTCAACAAAACAGCGATCACACCTATTCATTAGAAGTTATTTCTTCTTTGCATTTTTTTATTTGAGATGAACTAGGATAAATATGTTGAAAGTACAAACATTAATAAAAGCAAAACAAATCCCCGTCACAGTATTTCCAAGAGCAGATAGACATTCAAATAAATTTTTCTTAGAAATAAAATTACTTTATATTTTGCTATCGATTCGCAGAATATGAAGACATCTTGTGACCTTTTTGATTAACTGAGATTAATCAAAAAACACAATCAATATCTCTCTTTTTGTTTATTTGACTTTTTAATAGTTCCTAGCCTTCTGTCCATTTATAGATTTATTTTTTTCTCCATAATTGATTCACATCAATACAAATTCAAAATTGATTACATACAGCTGAAGGAATAGTTTCCTCGATGATGGCGGACATTTCTGATGAGTGGTCATCTCTTGAAGAACAGAAATGCTTGATGACGAGGTCTTCTACACAGCGACCAAACCAATTTTGATCTTCAAGAATAAAAAAGAGAAGAAAAAAAAGAAAATGATTTTCAAGGAACAAATCAAAATAAAGTTTGAATGGATAATACATGAAATATTTAAAATCTCTTGCTCCATGACTTTCATTTAGAATATCAAAATCTTTCAAAATATCGCTCCTATTTCATTAAAAAAATATTTCATTGATGAGAATGTTGCACTGTACTTGTTTTATTAAAACATCATATTTTTAGTTTTCTTTTGTTGAGATAGACATAAAAAGTAGATGAAAATAAGGGCAAGAATGTGTATGAACCGGTTTTGATACGCACCCACCACAATGTGTCGCCTTGAGTAAGTCACCTCATCCTAGCCCATTGGGCACTCTCTAACTGTGGTTATTAAATTATCACTCACTATAGAGAAAAAAAGTTAACCTAAATAATGTGCGGCTATGTGGTCTTGTGGTATAACAGTATAAATTTACCTTCAGTGGAAATAATCCTGTCCCCGAAGCTCCTGGTAACTTCATGACACCAAAGTTGTGTGATGACTCTCATCATTGGAGCAGAACTAGCTTTATCCCCAAGGAGGTTTCCTATCTTCTCAGCTGCAATACAAATAAATATATAATGCACATTACATTACCAGTGATACGGGGTTGTTTGAAAATTGTAAAATGGACTAACAAGCCTCATGTCTCATTCTACACATTAAGTGCTACTGTTGGCTAGGGACAGCTTTGAACAATTTTAATGAATACTGCACTATGTAAATGATCGAGGATTGGGGTTTTTAAAAAAAATAATATAAACATTTAATCTTATCATTTATTATTTTTTGCATTTGTAGAATGATTTGTCTACTTATTATTGTAAATCAAGAACTTTCAAGGGTTCAGCACTTTTAAACTGAACATTATCGTGGTGATCTGTAATGATATTATAGAATGATAATATAAAACATACAAAAAGCCACGTTGATAAAACAATCCATTACAATATAAAACCTATATAAAGGCACAGACAAGAAAACCTATTTTTAAAATTATGACTATCGATTAATTTTGTTCTTGCCTTCCTTCTTTTTAACTTTGGCTTTTTTAATCCTAGTACGTGGAGACATGAGCATGATTCCTTGTACAATTCGAGACAAATCGTGCAGTGTGAAGATGTAGTGTGCTTGAGATGGACTGGGCCGCAGTCTCTCCTTCACTGCATGATACAATTCCAACATTGCCTCGGACATAGCCTGGGGGGAGAATAAACATTATTGATTAAAAGTAAGTACAAAGTGCCCATTTTGAGGTTGTGACTGTTGGAATTTTTAAAATACACACACGGACGCACACACACATGCACACACACACACACGCAAGGGAATAAAACAAATGTTTGATATTGACAGGAATCGTTCATATTGTTCAAGTGAGCAAATTATGGGTTAAACATCTTGCCTAAAGATAAAAACAAAAGTGCCTGAAGCGGGGCTCGAACCCAGGACCTTACAGTTCACAATGCAAGGCATTAACTAATAAGTCACTTGATCCCTCTCCTTTTAAAGAAAATTACAAGAAATAAATTAAAACTCTCACCCTTGCAAACTCATAGTGGTGCTCCACTGAATAAGTGGGAAATTCCTCAAGCCAGGTTTGAAGAGGACGAGAGAACAGTGTAACCAAAGCATCACCACAAGGGGCAAACAAGTTGAGGTTGACAAAGTGTCTGGTAAGCCGTGATGACATGATTTGACAGGCATTGCCTAGACCTGTACCTGAAGGTAAAATTAGAGGAAATAATGGGTATTAACAATGACGATGATGATGATGATGATGATGATGATGATGATGATGATGATGATGATGTGATCTTATGGTATGACACTCGTTTTCGGATCGGAAGGTCCTGGGTTCGAGTCTCACTGGTCGCATAGTTGAGTTACTCATATTCTCTCACCGTACTCAGTGTAAAATGAGTACCTGGCCATTAACAGCGTTGCCTATGTCGGTAAAAAAGTATAATATCGCCTAACAGGCATCATGTTTCGTTCTACATGTTACATATTGCTCTTGGTCAGGGCCCCTTGTAAAGCGCTTTGAGCATTTTTAGTGGATATTGCACTACATAAAAGCTCAATTTATTTTCAAAGCTCAATTATTATATTATCATTATTCTTATTCTTATTCTTATTCTTCTTATTATTACTACTATTATTATTATCATTATTATTATCATCATCATCTTCATCACCATAATGATTATCCTCATTATAAGCAAAATGTTTACCAGGAACAGTTGGAAGAGTAGCGGCAGCAATGAAAGCAGCTTCCTCTGTTTTCTGGAACTCTTGCCTATGTCTTTCATAAGTTCCTCCCTCAGTCAAAATGTGTCTCATCAGTTCAAGAGGAGGTTGGTAACCTGAAAATGAAATAGCAAAAAGAATACAATAGTAAAGTGGTCGCTCATGATACAGTTATAGAAGTAATTACATTGTCCCTTGAAGAGAGAGAGAGAGAGAGAGAGAGAGAGAGAGAGAGAGAGAGAGAGAGAGATAGAGAGAAAACCTTCCCTCCTTTCTTCAAGTTTCAGAAAATGGTAATGGCAAAAGTCAAAGTGTACATTAATCTGATAGATGCTGTGGACTTTAAAACGTTTTGAACGAAAATGAATATAAGAACAGTAAGATTTGTTTCTTAAACATTAAGAAACTGAAATTTCATAAATTCTGATAATGTTTATTTTAAACTCAGTTTTCTTCATCTAGTTCCTTATGGGTTCATTCTGAGTTATTACCAATTTGACGCGATGGATCATAATTCTAATAATGTTCTTACTTCCAACAGACGGTGCCATATTGAGGTCATCTACAAAGAAGAGATGTTTTTGTTTTGGTTGTCTGGCACCCACACCAGGACCTCCAACTGTGGCATTGTTCTTGCTCTGTATGTCTAACACATGGCCCATCAACAAGTCTTGCAGGATGGAGCTGGTCAAACCCCTGGACATGGTCACTGTGGTTGAAGGCAGCTTTGGCAACACTACGCTCTGTAAAAATAGAGATAGCGAGGTTGAATAAAGTGTAGACTGATATTTTAACTGGGCAGCTCAAACATCTTATTAAAAACATCGATTATTGTTTCAAAACACAACTTAATGTACAAACTACTGGTATTAGATATGGTTAATACTGGAACGTTTATATTTATGCCATGAAATTATTTATTGTAATGTGTTTCCAGAAAAAGAACCTCCTTTAAAATAGGTTGAGTAAAATCAAATACACTTTTTGTGCTTATTAATATCTTTTTAGTTAAATTTAGATTCGGTCTTAATGAAAAAAAAATGAAGAAAAAGAAAAATTAATCCTCCATGACATTTCACTGTCACAAGTCAACACTAGTTGAAATGTCTTTATTTAAAATTGATTTTCTTTTAGCAATTCTTACCTGTATTAGAGATGATTTACCAACACCAGGAGCGCCAGACAACAGAACAGGCTGCTGTATCGCCATCAACAAATCCAACAAAAGTGCATACCGATCCATCTGTTGATCATAATATATAAATTGATGTGAAAGACAATTTAAAACTTTTGGAACAACATTACACAGTTTCTGTTTTTGTGAAACTTTAATTTTTGTGGGTTTTTTATTGTTAAATTTTACTTTCTCTACAGACCATCTAATAAAAATTCATCTTTCATATCAAAGCCCTTAATGCATAGATATTTAGTATTTTGAAAGCCTCGCAACAGATGGGAAGTTGGATGACAAACTCCCCTTACTAAACAGGAAACCATGCTTTTAAGGCAATTTTTTTTTAATATACACCGCAGAGAAGCAAACCAATAAACATTGAACAGAAAGGGGAAAAATGTAAAAGTTTACATCATGTGTGACTAGGAAGCCATTGATGTTCTTAATGCGATCAGGTTGTTGTTTATCTATCCATTTGGCAAAAGTGCCAGTGCTCTCATCCAAGTAATAGTCAAACACCTGACCCCACATGGGCAATCGGACAGAGTGGCTGGCCCGATAAAGTGCATCATGGGCAAATTTGCTGAACTTTTCACGGAATCTAAAGGAAAAAAAGGTTACAATGGAAAAGATCGATTACAAGGCATGTGCAAAATCGTTATAATAGGTTTATCATCTAAAAGAAGATAGAATATTATGGAGAAATGATGGATCTTCAAAACACATTAAAGTCATTCATTATTAGAATATCATGTGTTTCGGGGATTTTTTTTTTGTTTTGTTCTTTTTGGGCTGGGGGGAATTTGTTTGTTTTGTTTATTTTTGGAGGGGTTATTTTTTGGGTTGCTCTTTTTTATTTTTGTTTTTGTTGTTTTCATTATACCACTTTTTTTTCAGAGTCAGGTGGTGTCTAAGAAGTTGATCAAAAAAGTTTTTTTCTAGTTTCAATGCATTTAAAAAGTTTCATACGTACTCTACCCTTTTAAAAATATCAACAAATACAAAAATGCCTATTTAAGTCAACGTGACCTGGATAAAGGATATGCAAGATACTGAGAATAACAAACCATCAAATCCAACCAACCTGTCATGTAAATGTCCCCCGAATGCCCAAATGTAGGAGAAAGCAAACATTCCCTTCAAGTTTTCTCTATAGTTGGGAATCATGGACTCCATCTGTGATGAGTTCGTCATCCGACTGCCCATCTGTCTTGATGGAGGTGCCGGCTTGTCTCCCTTCTTTGATTGAGGTTTTTCCACTGAAATGAATTGAGATTTTATAATTTTTCAGGTTAACTAATGGAAGATGGTGAAAGATAATTCAAGTGCAGGTCAATGCCTTATTCTGAATAAGGCGCTTTGTCCATCTCTGCAACTATTTATAGAAGTAATAACTCTTCTTGCCTGTTACAAAGATCTTAAAAAATAAAATTGTAACATTTTGCTGAAAATGTCACTGTTTCAATGTTCTATTCACTGATGGTCCATGGGAGACAAAAAAAATATTTTACCCCTTTTGTTTTGGGGGAAAACCCAATTATTATATAACATAATCGCATAATTATTATGATCTGTTCCTATTATCCTTTGTAAAAAATGTAGAAAATCAAGAAATATTTTTCTTCAGTATGTATCTGGTTTTATTAAAAATAGATTTTGACGTGTAATATCTTGAACACAATAATAATTCTTAATATCAAATCATTAAAGTTGAGAAACAATAATTGTAAAAAAGATTAGGTTCTTCTACAAATATAATATAGGTGAGGTCATTGGACGGGTATCATAAAAGTATTCTAGAGCTCCTGCATTTGAAATTTCAAACTCGTTCACATTGCGTGTTCCAAAAGTCATGCATGGCAATGGGAACTCGTTCGAAATTCCAAACGCAGGAGTTAAAGAATCTTATAGTATCAGGACTTTCACTCACTCACTCACTCACTCTCTCTCTCTCTCTCTCTCTCTCTCTCTCTCTCTCTCTCTCTATATATATATATATATATATATATATATATATATATATATATATAGATATATATATATATATATACATATAGTTCGAAGATGGCGTCACTCAAGCCTTTGTTATTGTATTTTGCCATCCGCGTTTGTGAGTGATTCTCACTGAACTGTATTAACCTGACTATAAACGTTCATGGATACACACAGTTTTGTGTGTTGGTCCGTTATACTTCCGGATGGCAATGTTATGAGCGTCTTAGCCAAGCGCATACTATATATATATATATATATATATATATATATATATATATATATATAAATATATCAAAGATAAATATTGCCCATTGTTCTATGTCACTTACTGTCGTCCTCCCATTTCATTTTCCTCTCCATCTCTTCACGATTCAAATACCTCTCCAACATGGATGACAAAATCTTCAGAAAGGCTGACACTTCCATGACTCCTGATATTACTTGATTGGCCTTGACCTTTGTATCACCCACGTCTGTCATCAAGGCCGTCTTACACTCATTATTCAGGAACTTTATGGTTCCAGGGAAAACGTCTTTCATGAGATCTTCGAGGATTTTCATCCTGCAAAAATATTTCAAATATCAAAATTATGAGATCCATTTCTTATGCATACGATAAATCATGCCGTATGCCTGTTTATCTATGGGCAAAAAAGCTTTGTGTCATTTTAAACTGAGGATTGATTTTTCTTCTTTTTTTTTTTGATAATTTGACAAACAGATAGAGACAAAAGGATAGAAAAATAGATAAATAGGCAGACAGACAGACAGACAGGCATGAACACGAGACAGACTGGCAGATGGATGACATGGCTGGATGGATGAATGGATGAATGGATGGATGGATGATTGAAAGAATGAATTAATTAAATCATTAAGTAGTCATTCAATTAATATGACATTTCCGTATATATAACAGGTCACACCCAATAAAATTTACATTCCATTCAATATCAAGTTAGGTATAATTGTAATTTGTTTTCTACTCGTATTATAGGCCTCTAGAAATAGAAATAACTATTTCTGCTTCCACCGCATTTGAGGCAATTACTAAAAAAAAAAAAAAAAGCTCAGAAATTAAAACAAAAACAAAAGAAGCCAAACAAAATGATTTAAAGTAATCAAAACTTCAAGGTATAGCAATATGGTCTTGTCTTATTCCCGTCTATGGACCTATAGGTATCTAATTCGAGTCACGTGATGGGAGGTACAAAGTTGAGACCTTTAAAAAGGTTCTTTACTCACATTCTCTCCCCATATTCAGGTGTAAAATATGTACCAGGCTGGTGACAGCATTGTCTCCATCGAATTTTTTTTAGTAAAAGTGCCTTACAGGCATTATGTTTCATAGAATCCCTTATACGGCACTTTGAAAATATTTTTGGTGGAAAACGCGCTAAATTCAAAATTTAATTACCCGACAGCAGTGATCATCCATTTAGCTGTGGCCGTCTGTTTCCAGTTATAGATGAGGGCAGACCAGTTCATAGTGTCCTGACCACAATGAATTACTGTACATCGAGCAATGGATGACGGGGAGGCTGATTTCAGGTCACAGGACTCAAAGATCACGTTAGTGGAATCTGTAAATAACATTTTAATAAATTCACGAAATAAAAGAAAATCTCAGAATTTTATTTGTTTAACAATGAGGGGAGGGAGGGGTGTTGTTTCAGGGATTAAAAAAAATAAAATTAGGATGGCTATTATTGATTGTAGTAAAGCTTTTAATTTCGACAACTCTTAATAGACATTAGGAAAATTATAAAACTATTGATCAAATATTGCTAAAAAGTGTCTGTCTGGTCCATGATTCCAGTAAATAGACGCTTAGTGAACTTAAATATCACTACCGACCTTTAAGTAAAATGCCTTCTCCATTTCCAGTGGAGAGACGCCTGTCGTCGTCCAGTAGTGTCTTTACTCCTTCTGTCCAAGAGGGGTCAAGGTCACCATCTAGTACAAGCCAACGCTGAAGGATGGATGGCAGTTCAACTGGTCCTTTGTCCTTCTTCCTGTCAGTGTGCTTTTGGTTCTCAATGAACGACTTGGTCGCCAGCCACATGAAATATGAGTCTTGTGCTATTTTACCCAAAAGTCCTCCTTGCCAAATTCCATTGTCAAAGTTTCCTAGGAGCTGGAAAAGAGAAGATTTAAAATCTATACGATATTGACAAAATGTGAACCATTGCCTCAATCTGGTATTATTATGTTGAAGGGTGCATAGTTCAGTCCTTGGAAAAGACCCTTTACACATTTTCTCTCACCATATTTAGGTGTAAAATGAGTACTTGGTTGGTAGCACCATTATCTCCATCGAAAATAATATTTGTAAAAGTGCTTTCCAGGCTAGTCTTCATGTTACACATTGATGTGAATATTAAGTTGAAAATGATATGTAAGTGTATCTTTGTCTGTGCTATACGCTGCAGATATCAATGTACCTTGATGCAACGGCCTGTTTTATTTTTTTACTAGGCAATCAGTTAACATAGTCTGAAATATGAAATTTTAGTTTTTATGATATTTTGGAAACTATATTCTTTCTCAATTTTTAAAAAATCTAAACCAAGTCCTGACATAATGCCACTTTGAGGCGAAGGATCACATTATATATCACTTTATCCATTAAAATTTAGAAGCTATTTTCAATACACAAAATGTGTGAACCATCACGTCAGTCTGGTATTGTGTCAAAATGAGCTAGATGAATAAAAATGAATCAAAATCAGTGAAGGTAAGCTTTTTTTGAAGTTTTAAAATCAAAACTCACTCTCATCTATTTAGAAGATCAAAGGGGTAAAAACGACAGAGTGTCTGATTTTGGATGGGTGGAGGAACATATATAATTACATATTAGATATTATTCAGAGCATGTTAGATTCGTCAGCATTTTAGTTAGTAGGATATTTGTATATTTTAATACCAAAATAAGAAAATGTTCATATCCTCAAATTTTGTATTTAAATTTGAAAAATAATTTTAAAAATTTAGATAATGTGACTCTGCATTTTTCCCTAGTGCTCGACGTATTTAATCTGACTTAAATGTTATAATCTAAGCTTAAAATCAAAAGGTTAACCATCAGGTTCAGACAGACATATCACCGTTTTAAGATGATTGGTCACAAAATTAAATAATCTTAACCTTAGTTGGATAACAACCAATCTTATGACAGGTGAGTTACACGTGTTTGAGCCAAAGTGATTATCACATTTCGATTATCACAAAAGGGCGAGATGCTTTTAGGAAAAACTTCAACTGAGTTTGACGTTAAATAAGACTGACTTTTACAAAAGTTTAGACTTGTTACCTCAAGGGGCGTCATTGCTCCTGGGAATAAATGGACGACATCTATTTTAGGGAACTCTGCATGGTCTTGTACCTGTTTCCTGACCTCCTCACCTGCTTGTTTGACAGTCTAAGAATACAAAATTATAGAAGATGTTGTATTAGACGAGGATGATTATGATGCTGGTATAGATGATAATGATGATGATGATGATGAGGAGGAGGAGGAGGAGGATGAGGATGAGGATGAGGATGAGGATGAGGAGGAGGATGAGGATGATGATGATGATGATGATGATGATGATGATGATGATGATGATGATGATGATGATGATGATGATGATGATAATGGTGATGATGGTGGATGTGGATGTGGCAGTGATGTCATTTGAAATGCAAGGATTTTAAACTACAAAGGAATTGTTATGTTATACTTAAAAATCATAAACTTAATCTGTCTTTATGATCGACTCTTTATAAAAGCCATCTAACTCTCCAGAATACGATCAGAAATGTTTTTTTTCTGATCAATGGAAAGTGTTACCTTATTATGGCAGTCACTTCTGTTGATCTATATAATATTCTCTTAGAATAGACTTAGTTCTAGATGCTGCCACTTAATCTTCATCTGAGGTAGTCCCTTTTATCTGAGATATAAGTGAACATTTTAGACAAGCCTAAACTAATAATGATGTAGGGTTGTTTACTTTTGCCATGGCGATGTTCAATTTCAGCTTTTGCATCTTTTGGAATCCGGTGGGTTTTTTCGGCTTTAGGTCTTCATCCATGTTCCTCAAAAGCTAAACAAAGTCAAATAGGAGATAGAAAACAATGTAAAGAGCATTACATTTAAAATTCAAAATATGTGTGCTTCTATTATCGCAAAATAATTTCTTTCCGATACCCCCCCCCCCCCAAAAAAAAAAAGAAGCAATAATTGTTGTGTCAATAAATTGACATGGAAAGTGATTTCATGTGCAACCCTCGAAACCATTTCCACTTTGGTTTTGTTTTGTTTTTGTTTGTTTTTTGTTTTTTAAATTTTAGAATACACTATGAACTGACGTCTTATTCTACAGAGATTCAAAATTCCATAGACAAATTTAAACATCAATATATTCCTCAAAACATGATTGAATAATAAGCGTTGTAAAGGGTTGGATCAAAATACTTTGTTTTTAAGGATTTCACGACGCTTGCAACACATTAAGGTCATATCAGCGCCAGTAAAAAGGAAGAAAATGAGATAGTACAAAGTTTCAGAATTACAAATAAAGCACCCAAGAAAAGGTAAGACAAAGAGAAATTTGTTCAAATAGGAAACTGGTGTAGATTCCAAGAGCATACTATCAAAGTACTTAGTTTGAGATCATCTAAAAGTCTCATCCAGACACAAGCACATGTCCCAACTCAAATGTTTACAAATCATATATAATATGTAAACAAAACATAATACATTGCATAACAGAGAGATGATTTACAAGACAAAACATGTCATCTCCCAAAATACTAACTATACATTTGACTGTTTCCCTCCCAACTAGGGTATCCGGCCAGGGCCTGGACAAAACCAAGTAATCTCATTACAAGACAAAGACAGGAAAGCATGTTGGAAAGCAGATATAGGGGGGATAGAAGAGACAGTAAGTGCCTCCCTTACCACTATCGAAGAGATCAAAAGATAGTTTGAACAGATTATCTATGTTGTTCGCAAAATAAAAACCTGAAAATGTTTGAAACAGTGTCAGACAATAATGCAGAAAGAAAAATAAGACAAAATCATTTTTCCAAATGTGTTAGGATGATTTTTTTCATGCATTTTTCTTTCTGCTTTCTCTGGCATTGTTTCAAACACACACCTTCGGATTTGAATCTAAAATCAGTGCCTACTAAAATTTAATCTATTTTGCGTAAAATGATTTTATACTCTTTGCTCCATAAAATGAGTCACTTGGTATATTTGAAGACAGCATTATGCGAGGGAAATAAATGTTTATAATAAATAAATACATCAATGTTCATAACTGCTCAACATTTTGCGCTTTTGCATTTAAAAAACATAGATCGGCATATTGATGAATAGTTGATGAAAAACAAAATTATAATGAAGCATGAAAAAAATGGAGGAAGAGAGAAAAAATATTCAATATACTTTTTAACTTTTAATCAAAATATATTAATTCGAATTAATTATTTTAAATGTTAAAATAAAAATGAATGAAAAAATGTGACTCATATTATTATCATGTAAGTCTAATGAAACTGAGTTGTTTTTTGTTTGTTTTTTTTTGTTTTGTTTTTTGTATTTTGGTTCAAAATGATCAGGATTCGCATATTTATGTGTTTTAAAGTTTGGGAAAGAATACTCACCCTCCATAGTGGAGTCTTAATATTTTAACATTTTATAGGTTAAGCTAGAAATTCTTTTAATTCTTGCTTTCACCCCAACATAACACTGGCTTAGAGCACTTTTTCACATAGTATTAATTTCTATAACAAAGCATAGAAACTGAAATTATTTTCCTACAACAATGTCTATCATTAAAAAGAAAAAAAAAGAAATGGACTGATTTCTCCCTGAGTGTTCAATGGTACCAAAATATTAATAAAATTAAAGCATCATGTCAAAATGTACTCTGCCGAGATATGACAAGACGATGGTTTGGAGAAAAAGAGAAGAAAGCAAAAGGATCTATGTAGTGCTATGTGGTCTCGTGATATGACACTCGCTTTCAAATTGGAAGGTCCTGGGTTCAAGCCTCGCTCAGAGCATAGTTGAGTCCTTGGAAAAGACTCTTTACTCACATTCTCTCACTGTACTCAGGTTTAAAATGAGTACCTGGCCATTAGCAGCGTTGTCTCTGTCCGAAAATAAATTGTAATATCGCCTTACAGGCGACGTCTCGTCCTACATGTTAAGTCTTGCTGTTAGCCAGGGACCCCTTGTGCAGCGCTTTGAGCATGTTTAGAGGATATTGCGCTATATAAAAGCTCAATTCAATTCAAGAAGAGATAGAATGTGATTGAGAGAGAGAGAGAGAGAGAGAGAGAGAGAGAGAGAGAGAATGTGTGTGTATGTGTGTGTGTGTATAGAAGAGTCTATATCATAGGGGAGGCGAGAGAGAGAGAGAGAGAGAGAGAGAGAGAGAGAGAGAGAAAGAAAGAGAGAGAGAGAGAAAGAGAGAGAGAGAGTATGGGGTGGACCAAAACAGAAAAGAGAAAAATCAAATGAAGAGAAGTTTGATAACAACAACAACAAGAAAAATAAAAAGTGATGAAAGTGGAGGTAAGAAAATGCGGTGCCTTATATTGACGAGCTGGTCTGAATAAGGGAATCCCATTGTCAATAAAATCAAAGCAACATTTAAATAAACATTAAAGAATGAATGAATAGATGATCGAAATAATTGTAGATACATATAATGTGTGCAATACTAGAAACAAAGCTAAAAGGAACGCCTAGCTCAAAAATGTCGATCTGAGAGCATAGATAAAATATGTAAAAGATTCCAGCATTATTTAAAGAAAAGCATTGTACTCAGAAATTCTGAGGGAAATAAATTAATGTTAAGAGCATGTTTTTATTTTATATTAATTTAAATTGTCATTGGATTTAACAAAATCCAAATGAAGAGTTAGGAATTAATCTCCTGTCAGCATGAAAACAGAAGAAAAATAATCTCGCCTTAATCAAAATTAATGAGTAATTTATTTTTAAGACCAATATTTAAGCAAAATGTTGTCCCATTGTCTTAATCCAGTATAACGTCGGGGTGACCCAGATATTGAAAAATGACATAAGGTCTAAATTACGAAATTCAGTTTGAATAAAAAAGCCTCATGAATGGTGAATGAATGCAATTTCTCAAACAATGCAATGCAGCAACTTATGGTTTTGTGTAAATAAATAACAATGTGAAATTGAATGTAAGCTAAGATGAATAAACAAAAAACTCTTTTTTTTTTTTGTTTATTCATCTTAACAACGCAACTACCACATTATCTCATCTGTCTGTAGTGTTTCATTCATCCTGTTTTGTTGATAAAGGGGAAACCCAAAATGTCCATTCTATCTGTTTTCGTATATTAAATTGAAGCTTAAATTCAATTTCACATTTTTATTTATTTCTTCGAGCTTCGAGCAGCACCATTTACATTAATGGATATGTCTCACACCACAATACTATGACAGTCTATCCAGGCAGCGAATTCGTTGCTGCATCCGTGTACAGTCACAATGTTGCGCAGTAGCCTCGTCAAAACACAATGCTCAAACAGGTGCTCTGCAGTTTCAGGTTCTTTGCTGCAACGAGTACATGTGGTATAGGTTGAAAGTCCCCATTGTTGTAGGGTGGCCGCTGCTAGACAGATTCAAGACCTTAGTCTTGCAAGCCAAATATTATTTCATAAATTTTAAATGTTTCCACGTAAAACACCATCTTAAGAGAAAGGGCTACATTTCATTAGTATTTAACAACATGCTTTTTGACACTATCCAAAAGAGTATGAAGCCGTGGAGTCAATTACCTTAACCCATAGAACATTCCAGCAAAAAGCTTTGTCCGTTTATATTATGTTGTCTTTCCTTCCTTTTGGATCCAATATTTATATTTTCATTTTAATGCTATTTTATACAACATTCAAGCTGCCTTTTTCCCTAATCATTTAATAATATTATTTAAAAGCATTTAGTTGTATTGCCAGGTTCTCGTCATTTTGACCATTTTTATATAGTGTATCAAACATTTTTACTTCCTTTTTACCTAACCTTCAAAAATTATTACTCCATTCCTTTGCTATCTTTCTTCAAGAAAGGAAGACGGTATGTTCTCATCGCATGCGCATGTTGTTTCTGTTGATATTGTATCATATTCCCATTTAATGTTGTTTTACTTGTTCTCCTTGTTTGTTTTGGGGTTGTTTTTTTCGTTGTTTCTTCTTTTTTCTCTTTTTTTTTATGGGGGGAGTGATTTTGTTTTATTATGTTTTTGTTCCTTTATTATTATTTTTTCTTTGTCTTTATTTTCTTTGAATAGCTTACAACTGAATCGGGCACACAAGTTCCTTGATATAAATATTTCGTTTTTAATGAAGCTTCTATATTTCGTTTTGTTCAATTCTCCTTACAGAAAATAGAGAGACAATCACAAAAGGTAATGAGCAAATGTATAAGCACTGAATATGGAATAGAGCTACAGCAACGATTTGACATAAAACAAAAAAAATGTATAAAATAAAGTTTGAAAAAGATAATATAAATTCAAGCAATGCACGAAGCAGCAATGTCAGAAAAAGATGATGTATTTGAAAGACAGTTTTTGTCTTAATTTAAATGTAGACAGAATTTTTTTCATACTTTGATTTCTCCATATTGGGTTAGAGTAGCAGAAATTATTAAGTCTGTTGTGCAACTTGGGCTTAAATTAGGCCTAATATGCAGCATCTTTACTGCGTTTTCTTTGAAAATCGAAAAACATGCTGGCACGTTAAAGTAAACGTGACCCCCGCCTGAAAAGTGTAAGTGTGAAGTCTTTTAATTTTAATCTATATTAGTAGTTTTCCCTTCCCTAGCTTCAATCAGCCACTCTTTGCTCAACTCTTATAAAAGTATACACACCAAAAGAACCATTCCTCTTAGCCGTGAATTTAAAGTGTAACCAGCTTTTATCATAAAATGGATTTCTTGGTATATTTCTGCTCATGAACCATGCCATAATGTGAAAGGAAAGCGTGTTTAATGAATTCATTAATGACCTCAATATATGAATTTTCTTCCATGTAAGATTGATACATCCCATGTGAATATCAAATGCCAGTATTAAAAGAAGCAAATCTTTTATTTTATGTCTATATCATTATTTAAAGCTGACAGAGTAAAACACAACAAAAACGCCAAGTTTTGATTTTGTTTTTGTTGAAAAAAAGCGATACAAGAAAAAATCTAGATATAAAAAAACTAGCCCTCAGCAGAGCTTTATAGAAAATGAAGTGCTTTGATTTCATAAGAAGCAAGTGCCATTGCTAGATAAATAAAAGAATGTATCTGTTGTTACGGTCAAAATGCATCATCTGATACTTTTGTACTTACATCTTTGTTCTCAGCATCTAACTCCTAAAACAAAAATCACAATTTATTTTGCACCATAAAGATGTTTAATTAAGTTATAGAAATACCAGGTTGTGTAACAATTATTAAAGCAGATAAAAAACTAAAGAGCAAAAAAAAATCACATTATGGCATTTTATACATTTATCATAATCCATCCAATACTGCAAACACATATCCATATCCGATTAAAAAATCGACTTCATTTAAATATTTCCCTTATTTTCTAATTATTGTATCTATGGTAATCTGTGAGCAATTTGATATGTTAAAGAATAGAAAATATACACTTCAAAATGTTATGAACATCATATAAGGTTTTATGAAAGGGAATAAATCACAATTAAAAGAAAGAATGCATATTGATTTCCTATAAAAATATGATAAAGTTTATTATTCATATAAATAGAAATGAAGCATTTATCTCAAGGGATAACTAAACAAAATGAAGTATATTTAGCAGGGCTGAAATACAAAACATCTTGATTTCGTCTTACATTTCTTTTTAGCTGACGATGTCTAATAGAATAATGGAATCCAATATGTGTGTCTGAAACCAGTTTTATGATTTAAAAAAAATAAATTACCATTTAATCTCTCGATTTTATTATACAACTGTTTAAATTTTGTCAAATTGACTAATTTTATAAACACACATTTTGCTGACACTTAATTACTTACGTTGAGTTTAATCTTAGAGTGAAATAGAGCGTCTCTGTCTGTTGTGAGCTCGTCCTTAGAATGGTCAGGAGCGTAGAGCTTGTAGTTGAGTAGATTGATAGCCCTGGCCAGTGTATGGTAAGCCTTGGTTTTACCACTGCCTGACATGCCGACCAATATGACTGGGATGTGACTTTCCAAAGCCGAGTTGAGTTGTAAAACCTGCGAAAAATGAAGTTTAATGCATTTCAATTCCTTTTAAATCCACCCTTTATTTGAGTCAAATTCAATCTAAAATTGTGAACCACCACTGTAAATCGGTATCAACTCTAAGTAAACAGGATATCCAACAGTGAATTTATAACAAATCTGAATTTCAACTGATTAGATTTATTAAAATTCAAGTTGTCTATAAGTTGAGAAACTGGTAATTCTCGGCAATAAAAAAAATAAATATAATCAAAGACTTGCATCATTTTAATATAATTAATTAAATTTTAAGCAAATAAACCAACCTTATAAAATACAGTTATGAGACGGTGGGCCACATATGTTTATTTTTAATATACATGCTTTTAAAATAAATTCTAATGATATTGTTTCCATAAAAATATACCGTATTGGTATACATAACTGCTACAAAATAAACTGCGACAAACAAAAAAAGTATATAAGTGAATAAAGGTAACAATGAGTGTTAAAGCCCAAATTAAGATAACAGCATACAAAGAAACATTTAAATTGTTTTATGATTAAGCCATCACACTGAAATATATATTACAAAGTCTGAAGATCATTAGACATTGTTATTAAGGTACTGAAATTTTCAAATAAATATTCGTCTGACTCTCAAACATGCTGTTATATCTTTTCTACATTATTACTTTATTTACATATATTTCCTTTATTTTATCTCAAAGACGACCTAAAACATTTTCTAATTCATGCAGACTACGGAACATTCCACGAAATTAACACACGTATAGTTTCAAATATGAACATACCCTTGAAAACAAATGTTCATTGGCCTCCATGTGATCTTCTTTGAATACCTCTTGAATAGCAGATGCCATTTGTTTGTTGATGGCAGAGTATGTTGTTTTGCTCTGTTGACTAACAGCCAGAGGGAAAACTTCTCGCAAAATGTCAAGAAACTGTTTTGTTTCAGTTTCTGTTTCAAACTGAGTTATCAGAATTTCCTTCAGGGCAAAGACGAGACTGTGCTCCTCTGCAACTTTTGGAGTTTGCTCTGCGCTGCTGGGTTTCCATTCTGTGCTCTCTACATTTAATTGTAAAACATTGATGCCTTCAATAACAAAAATGATAGTTTGAAATAGAAACACAATAAATAATATTGTATTCAAATATATCTTCTGAAGCAGTATTAAGTCGGCTAGTGTGAAGAAACTTACACTTAATTATTGTAAAATTGATTAAAAACTTCATATTTTCACTGAATTACTTGTGGAAAACTCTCATTAATTCAAACCAATGAGTCTCAGCAATGTCGTTAATGTCAAGTAAAGCCTCATTAAAAAAAAAAATTAAAATAATGGAATCATGACTCTGATGGAAATAATGTTTTGATTTGTTTTGAGTTTTATAATATAGGACTCAATCGATCAAAACAGTGTAATAGTTAATGGTGATACAACTGAATTCCAATACAAATAAGAGCTGGGTGATTTGAGTGCAATTTTTATGAAACAACCAATGTTGTTACTGAATAAAAAGAATAACAAAAACCATATTTAATTTAAACAAAATTCTATGGAAAAATAAAGATCCACATAACCACATGCTTCAGACATCTCTTTTACCTTTATCTGCATCTTCACCAGTAATAAAATGCAGGAATTGAGAATCAACACGTTTTGTTACAGCCAGGTGGAGCACACGCTTTATCTCTCTGAGGTAAGTTTTCTTGTTACAATTACCGTGCATCTGAAATGATATAGTTAATTCAATGTAAGAACAGAAAATAACAACAACAATAATTGAAATATTCTTAATGACATGGTGTTTTCGTGCTTTCTAATAAAGCATAACAATCCAACGTATTTTAAATATTTGCATAAACTACAAATTCTTCTGTGAGTCAAATAAAATGTTTTATTTGCTCCACAACTATGTCCATCTTTCACTCATCACCCGATTTTATGTTAAATTTATTCACCTGTGCTGTTGATTGAGGTTAACATTGAATGTCCTCACAGTCTTTCTTATAATTTGATTAAATTGAATATTACATTAAATATCTTCATTCTTTTTCTCAATATTTCAGCATGACAGTGGCCACTGAAGCATCAATACCTGAAAAAATGTTTCATTTATCTTTAACTGGCCAAGGGTTGTATGCATGGATAACAATAACATCACATATTAATTCTTCTCCTTCTTCAACTACACCAACCGACCCTGTCATACGGAGTATTACTGCCAATGTGCTTAGTCAAAATGATGGTACTTTCCTGATAGGTTGTACTAGAAAGTAGGTTTGTTCCATACACCGAACATCTTTGGGGATATAGAGTAAAGATAAATGTCAACATTAAATGGAGGAATACTAAAAATACATTTCATACCACTGTAAACTACATCGGCCAATGAGATGACTATAATAATATGCTATGTAGATGTAGGATAGAGATTTAAAACATTTCATACAAAGAATCTATACCTGACTTTCCATCAATTTGAAAAGCAAAGTCAGCTTCCTTGCCCAAAGAGCATGTTCTTGGAAACCGTAACTTTGGAGGGAGACTGACACTATTCGATCCACATCAGGAATTATCAGGGCACACGGTCGCATCAGAATCTGATTTAAGAAGACAGAGACAATTAGAAAATGAAACCAATCATTTCAAAACGTTATTTCAAAGCAAAAAATATGAGGCAGTGACTTTTTAAAACCTGCTAAGTCTATGGCGAAATTATAATTTCTCATCTCACCATGGCTAAGTCTCATTTTCATGATTCAGAGAACACTGCAATCTTTTGTCATTTATTTAGTGACTTAAAAGGAAAGTATTTGTCTTATTAGCCTCATAGAACAATACTCTGAGTGTTTCAAAACTTCAAATTTGATCTCAAGATTCTAGGATGGATAAATTGACAAGAGTGTTAACTCATTTTCTATCTGGATGTGGCTTAGGAGATTTTGAAATTCACCTACTCATATTGTTCATGTTATTCAAAATAAATTCTTATTCATATTTACAAAAATATATTTCAAGCTTAACTTTTATGATTTGAGTGGTAATAAATGACTTCACTGAGGAGAGTGAGGTCATGACAGCTCAATTGGTAGAGCACTCGCTTCGCATGCGGAGGGATTAAGATCTATCCGGGTGAAGGCAAGATTATTTTCAGAACCCCTCTGTCAACCTAGCATTGATTAGGTATGGGTAGCTAGTTCTGTTAGATTTGTGGAAAATACTCTGCAAAAGACTAGAGTCTTATCCAAAAGGACAGCAAGCGACTGCTGTTGTCCATTTCACACTTTATAAACAGGGATAAACTCTGTCTCCATGGGTCTAATGGCTATGAAGGACTACTGTGGAGAGTGGGTTTTGATTCTTAAACAACAAAGAAACTTAAACTTGCTATTTCTGATCATTTTGATTTCTGTTTCTTCACCTGGTTCATTCCGACATATTACAAGATTGGTGTGATGGGTCACATATTAAAAAATCAATGATTGATTAATTTTTTGCAGAGTATAGTGAATAGTTGGGATATGGAAAAAAAATAAAACTTTGGACCACATTTATTTTTTCACATGATTTATGACAAAATAAACACTAATAGAAAAGATTAAGATGTTTTTAGATATTCTGCGATGTTTCGTTTGGGACTTTCAGCAAATTCTATGAATTCACATCACAATGTAAACTGGACTATAATGAGAAAAACAGATATTGGCGCTATGTTAATCAAAAGCACTGATTTTTCCTTGTCAAGCTCTAATGTGAGACTACCTCTTCCTTCCTTTACCACTTTATTTAATGGTCTTGCAATATCAAACAAATCTCTTTGTTGCATAGGATTTCAGTTTTCCAAAAATGCAGTCATGTATAAGAAAAATATTTTTAAAATTCCTGTAATAATAATAATAAATTATTAATAAATCAGCATAGATTTTCGGTGTTATCTATTAATTCTTATCAACCAAACAGCATCTTTTGGAAGTTTGAAAATAAAAAAACTTTTAAAATATGTCTTGTCGAAAAATGTTTTCAATAATTAACTAGCTGTTATGACCATTGAAAAATAATGTTGAGACATTATTTCATGGCATGCAAATCTATACTGTAATTAAAAGAAATGTTCCTTTAATCACAAAATAAATTGCTAAAATAGTCTTGTTTAATGTCCTACCTCATTTAAAGAAACACCATGTAATCATTTTCATGTTTTATATTGTACTGTAATAAATTATGGATATTCTTGTGTTATGATCCTGCACATTATATTAAAAATTCCCTTACCCTAAAGCTGTAAGGAATGTCTGAGGACATAGGGTTGTTGGCGTTGAAGGTCATAAAGCATCCAAAGTTGGCGCTGGCCTGGATAAGCTTCCCGTTGAACATGACATTTCCCAGCATTCTGTGCTCATATAAAGATTCGCTCAAGAGCTTCGAGTAGTCGGGGGATGACTTTCGTCTGCTGGACTTGACATGTTCTGAGATAGTAAATAACGATGAAAAAAATAGAATAGAAGTTGCAATCTAATTAACAAAGACAGATTATGTGAATGTTTCAGGTTAGAATAATGTCTCTAAGATAAAATCCAAACGACTTATCATTAATAATTTTTTTTAATTGAGCTTTTATTTAGCACAATATCCACTAAACATGCCCAAAGCACTTTACAAGAGGTCCCTATCCAACAGAAATATCTGACATGTAGAACAAGACATGATGCCTGGAGCCGATATTACAATATTTCAGACAGAGACAACGCTGATAACAGCCAGATACTTGTTTTACATCAGAGTACAGTAGGACCTTCCCAGCCGAAGGCGAGTGTATTATCACTAGACTACATTGCCACATAATATAGTCATAAGTAAAAGGAGATGGGATATAATGTTTGAAATGAAAAGCTATAGGGAAATGTATTTATTGTGTGATTTAACAAAATAAAAAATGTAAGGTAATTTACTCGATATCTTTAAGTCGATATACTAGCAAAGGGTAGCAAGAAATTGTTATTGTCTGTTTCACATTATAGAAACTGGGATAAACTGATGATTCTAAAGGAAACAAGACAAAAGGACTAGAGCATAGCTGGTTGCTGGTTTGGAAAAGTAAGTAAGTTCATTAAGCTAGGACATGCTTGAAAGCTTACCATAAAAGAGAGGGGGTGGTCGATTGCTTTTGTACAGGTCAGATTCTTTTATCTGAATTTCCCTTTCAATTGAATGTCTTCGTCTTTGGTCTCTTTCCGCAACCCAGGTGTCTTCAAAATAGGTCACAAGTCCTTTTTCCTGTAATCAACATAGGTTATAACAAATCAATTTAAAAATTGTTGTTGATACATTTAGTATTATATTATACTTTCATTTGCCAAGAGTCAGAGAATCTACTATTGTATTTAGGTGACAGGGTGCTACAAATAGTTTTTGATACACTTCGCATAATACTTTGATTCATTAGATATTAGAATTTGTAGTGTTGCATGTTGTTGCACGTTTTAAAATACGCTCCATGCTTGATTGAGACAGAATTCTATTACCCACTGTGCTGTGTGCCTTGATTTAGTCACCTCGCTCTTGCTTAATTTGCAGTGCTGCATTGCAGCTGGTAACTGGGTTATTCTAGTCTTCCCTTGGAATAAACCCTAAAGACAAATTTCAAATTTCCCTTTGGGGATGAATAAAGGGAACTAAAACTATTCAACTTATAAGAAGTGAACTGCATTTTGACGGAATTAATTATCTGGAATCAAATATAAACTTTCAGAACAAAACAACAAAAAACAAGCACATATCACACAAACATGCACACACATTGGTTTTCTTCTGTAGAATGGGTACCTACATTGAAGCCGTGGGGAACTGTCCGTTGCCTCTCCATAAATGGAGTATCTTGAGACTCCACATTGGGCAGGGGATGTAAAGTTGTCAGGGAATTGCGTCTGATCACCTTGTCTCCCATGCCTGCTTTCTATTGAAGGATGGGAGAAAAAATACTTTACATCAGTGATTATCATATTGTCAATAAAATACATGACCCATCCTCACAAAATGGTATGTCAATGCTGAAAATCAAATTTAGAGCCAGAATTTAAAACTTGAGCATTTACATAGCGCAATATCCAATAAACACTTTGCAATAGGTCCTAAGCCAACAGCAACACTTAAAGTGTGCAACGAGATTTGACGCCTGTTACACAATCTTACAATTTTTTTTGACAGAGAAACACTGTTAACGGCCAAGTACTCATTTTACACCTGAGTATGGTGATGGAATGTGAGCAAAGAGCCTTTTCCAAGGACTCAACTATGCGCCACTCAGAACAGGACTTAAATCTTTGACCTTCCAGTCCAAAGGCGAGTGTCATAACACTAGCCCACATAGCCAGAATTATTAAACTTGGATTAAGTCTATAAGTCTAAATCAGGAGAATGAATATAGTTTCATAAAGTAAGAAAACCCAAAATTTCATATTTCTGATCATTTTAACTTTAAATTTTCTTTTCGGTATCCACTTTACTCCGACATAATACCAGATCAAAATGGTGGGTCACATATAGCATCTATTTCATTTCCAATAATCTTCTGGTTACAAACGAATCTTATGAAAAGTTATTTGATTAATGTTTGTGAGAGGCAAAAATCAAAATACAAGAAATGTTAAAACCATTTATAAAGTATTACTGAGAATATCGTCTGACTGATAGACAACAAATCCTATCATGGAGTAAGTAAAAAAAAAACAATTGCAGCAATTTCCTTTAAAAGCATGTATTTCTTCTCAACAAGAATTAGTCAGCCATCCTCAAAATGACTTTATCACACGAACTTCAAAATTCACGTTTTAGAAAATTAGAGCGACATTAATAAAACGTGTTGTTTCAACTTAAATGACAATAATATTTTTTGCTTTAAAATATAAAAATTATGTCCATATTCAAATCTGAAGGGCAGAGAAAGATACCAGATGATAATTTGGTATATCTAATTAAAAGAAAAGAGAAAATAGAGCAAAT
>NC_088361.1:90274684-90277184 GCF_034508935.2 Berghia stephanieae | reverse complement strand
AGTGTGTTTTTTCTTCATAGTAAGATTGTTTTGTTTACTAAATTGGGGAGAGAAAAAAAATCAAGAACAGGTTTGATGAAGCTCTGAAATCATTTTAAGTGGTGAGTGCTCCCATCAACCAGCGAATAGTAAACTGAGAAAATTCTGTCGCAGACAGATCCTTCCAATTAAGTGCTGTTCCAACGAAGCAGCATTCCAAATGTGGTTTAGTGGTACATCTATTGCCTTTGGACTGAAAGGTCCAAGGTTCAAATCCCACTCTTAGCGGTGTATAGTTGAGTCCTAGGAAAAGGCTCCCTACTCACATTCTCTCATCGTGTAAAATGAGTAATATCGCCTAACAGGCATCATATCTCACCCTGCATGTTAAGTGTTGATGTTGGCCAAGGACACCTTGTAAAGCGCTTTGAGCACGTTAAGTGGATATTACGCTGTAAAAATGCTCTAATTTTACTACTACTCATCAGTGTCAACATTCAAAAAGAGAAACTTCTATACATAACCAACAAACCTTGGAGAGTTCTCTGACTGTCTCAGTCTTCCCTGTGCTGTTTGGTCCAATCATTGTACCACAATAGAATGTCTTTAGAGCATGACCAAGTGAGAGGAATGCTCTCTCTGTGAGAGGCGTCAAAACCAGGTGGCTGTTAGGACCCAGATATTCGTAGTCATAGCTGAACACATTGTCAAGTTGCTGGACATAGCAAGTGCTAAATTGGTAGTCCGTTGATACAGTTGTCAAGGTTCTGGTTAATTTGGGAGTTTCCTCTGGAACTATATATAAAAATTGTTTATAATCATATTTTATCATAAAATATTCTAAGAGAGAGTCGTATAAGACAAACTATAAATACTCTGTATTTTAAATACAACAAACAAATGTAAATATAATATTATATAAACGGTCAAAAAGGTAAATTCAGTAGAACTGCTAATAACAATACAACTTTTTCTAAGAATTTGACTGTGTGCTATTAGTTGCTTTGATAGTGAATAGAATGAAATTTATAAGTAATACATTCATTGTATATTTCATGGGTAAAATGCATGCACAATTTGTACAAAATTCTCTTTCCTAACATTAAAGAGAATGTATTTACGAGTATTTAATATGATGTTGATCAAATAACTGTGATACTAGAAAACAATTGGGGATATCCGCGTTATATCAAATGATGATGATAATAATGATAAGAAGAAGAAGAAGAAGAAGAAGAAGAAGAAGAAGAAGAAGAAGAAGAAGAAGAAGAAGATTTGTTTGTTTGTTTGTTGCTTTAGGTCTCTTCCAACACAATTGAGGTTATATGAGAGACCGCTGAAACAAAAAAACAAGCAATCTAACAAAAATAGTACAAATGTCAATCAAAAGCATAACCTAAAGATATCATAAGCTAAATTATAAATAACCAAGAACAAACAGGCAGAGGATTTACAGGAAAAAAAATATCCCCTGTCAAAAATACAATCACAAACCAAAGAAGCAGGATAGGCTAGTAAAGAGAAGAAGAAACGACATCACTATCGGATCGTACACCCATGCGAACATCATAGGTATATGATTCAAGGGTGATGCTCCCATCCAACCACCCGCTAGAAGAAGAAGAAGAAGAAGAAGAAGAAGAAGAAGAAGAAGAAGAAGAAGAAGAAGAAGAAGAAGAAGAAGAAGAAGAAGAAGAAGAAGAAGAAGAAAAAGAAGAAAAAGAAGAAGAATATTAATAAACTGGCCATTAACACCTCCTCAATCCCATACCTTTAGATCCTCTGCGTCCCCTTGTAGGAACGGCTGCTTTGGGTGCAGGTGGAGGGACTGGATTCTGGCACTCAGTCACAACAGTCTTGGCACGTAAAACATTTCTGATTTCCATACGGAACTTCAGTATTTTGAGCCAATCAAAAGCAGCGTCAGTGACCTGGGATGTTTTGATCAAGTCTTGGCAAGAAAGAAGATAAAAGAAGAGAGTTCGATGATAATAAAGAATCAAAATATTTGTAGAATAACAATTGACAACATGGTTGAAGTTTTATAAAAATAAAAAAATTATCTTTAGTGCTGAACTGAATTGATTTAACAGTATTCCAATATAATGTCTCTCCCTCCCTCCTCTCTCTCTCTCTCTCTCTCTCTCTCTCTCTCTCTCTCTCTCTCTCTCTCTCTCTCTCTCTCTCTCTCTCTCTCTCTCTCTCTCTCTCTCTCTAACTGCGGCTATGTTGGTCTTGTGGTATGACACCCTCTTTCTGATCGGAAGGTCCTGGGTTCGAGCCTCAATCGACGCATAGTTGAGTCCTTGGAACAGGCTCTTTACTCACATTCTCTCACTGTACTCAGGTGTCAAATCAGTACCTGGCCGTTATCAGCATTGTCTCTGTCCAAAAATTGTAATATTCTCTAACAGGTGTCATGTCCTGTCCTAAATGTTAAATATTGCTGTTGGTCAGGGACCCTTTGTAAAGCGCTTTGAGCATATTTAGTGGATATTGCACTATATAAAAGCTCATTTCT